>NW_026695215.1:28898815-29296028 GCF_021218885.2 Marmota monax | reverse complement strand
CTATCTGTGCACCTGGGCCTTGAGCCTTTTTCCCTGTGTGTCACTAGCTCCCCTATTTCCTCTCCCTACCCTCCCCAGACCTGCTCTAGTACAGCTGCCTCCATGAGGATCTACTTACCTGGGACAGAGGAGTGGAATTGGCTGGCCTCTGTACCCTGAATGTTCCTATGGGAAACAGAGCCCAGCCCCTCGCCTGGGCCCCTTTGGCTGCCCGAACCCTGAGACCTGGCAGTGGATGTGGCTCTTGTGCGGAACTTGCTCTGCTCGATCCCCTTCCTTCCCTCCCCTGTCCTCTTCCCTTGCATGCTGCCCTTGCCCCAACCCAGCCCTCCTGAACCATGACCCTTTGCACTTCAGTCTCAGGCCTGGCTCCTCGCCTGGGCCCCTGACTGCTTTTGTTCATCGTGTGGGGTATTGTTGCAAGGCTTCACGTGGCATCCTTTTGTGTTATGTTGGATGCAGGGGCCCCTTTCTTTGTGCCACCTACCTCACTCCCCTTGGTGCCCCTTGTGCCGCCCACCCGCCAGCTGTCTCCTCATCCTCACGTTTCCCCTTCCTCCCCATCACTGTTTTCCCCTTGTGCAGTCCACTGCTTCTTGTATCTCTTATCATCTTGGGTCAGGTCGGTTCCTTGCTTGTACTCCTTGCTTTGTTACTGGCTCTCGCCCCTCTCCACACCCACTGTGACATGAATCGAGCCCTCCCCTTATCTTCCTCCTGGCCCCCTTCCCTTGCCAGCCACCTTTGCCCAGTCCCTGGCCATGGATTCTCATCTGTACCAGTGCATCTTGTAGGAAACAGAGCCCTGCTCCTAGCCTGGGCCCTTTGCTCTCCCTGGGCTCTTGGTCCTGTCCCAGAACCCTGAAACCGGGCAGTGGCCCTGGGATTTGATCCTGCCTCCACCCTGCTGGATCCCCAGGCTTCCCTACCCACCCTTGTCCAATTACCTGAGGCCTCTTCCCCAAGCCTTGGCTCTTCATTCCCTGGCCTGGCTCCTCACTTGAGCCTCTGGTGGCACTTCTTGCTCAGTGTTTCCCTGGGATTGGTGTGTGGGCCCCTCTCTAGGGCTGCTTCCCTGCTCCCCTTGGATTCCCTGTACTAGTCCCCTAGTTCAGCCCCACTTTACCAACCTCACGCTTCCATGCTCTCTCCTGACCTGGGCCCTCTTCTAGGTCCCTAAGCTGGGCTCCTTGCTTGTATTCTGGCCCACATTACAACCACATCAATCCTCAGGCCCTTCAGGCTGTGCCCTCCTTTGGCCCTCCTGTCTTCCCTGTCACTGCTAGGCCCTTTTTTCTGTTCCCTTTCCCAGGATACTCACTCAGGCCAGGAGACTGGACCTGGCCTCTTGGACCTAGGGGCTCCGTTTTATTAAACATAGCCCTTCCCCTTGCATAGGCCATTTGGCCTCCCTCAGCCCTGGCCTTGCTCCCAGACACTGACACCCTGCAGTGGGCCTGGGCCTTGAACCTACCTCCTTTGCATTACCAGCTCCTTCCCTTGCCTCTCCCCTAACCAGACTTGTCTGTTTTCATACGCCTTGACACAGACCCTTGCACTTGGCTCTCTATTCCTAGGCCTGGCTCCTTGCTTGAGACCCTGGCTGCCCTGCTTGAGGATCTTTCTCATGTACTTTGATTTCAGGCCCCTTACTCAGGGCCCTGATATGCCTCCCCTCTGTTTTCCTTCTGCTGTTGTATCCTGGCACTGCCTGGACCCTTTCTTCCACTACTTCTGCCTAGACAGGGCTCATTGATTGGGTCCTTGCTTCCTACCAACTCTCCCCTGTATCTGGAAAAAATGCATTTCCTCACAGCCCCCCCCCTTGGTCCTCCTTTGCTTCTGGTCCCTCTCTGAGGATCTACTCACCCAGGGCAGGCTACTGGCCTATATATCCTGAAATCTCCTTATGGAAGCACAGCCCTGCCCCTCACCTGATTTCCCTTGCTGTGAGAAACCTGAAACCTGGCAGGTGAAGTGTGCTTTGTGCCAGACATGCCCTGCACCATTCCCTCCCTTCCCTCTCCTGCCCTCTGGCCTTCAATGCGGGTAAAAACCCAACCCAGCCTCCTTGACTCTGAACCTTCACCTGACCCCTGACTGCATGCCAGAGTCCCATGTCATCGTGTGGCTTTGCCTGATGTCATTCCGTTTTGGGCCCCCTAGCATGCTTCTCTTGGTTTGCCCTGTGAGTCCAGCTGACTCCTCCTTCATGTTTCACCCCTTTCTTCCCATCCCCTTGTGTTTTAACTGGGCACACCCAGGAGCCTCCTGCTCTTTGGGTCCCTCATTTTTGGTTGGTCAGATGAGACCCTTGCCTGGTATCCTTGCTTTGGTCCTGACTATGGGTCCTTTCTGCACCCACCATGACCCAGCTCAGGGCCCTCTCACTGCCTTTTTTCCTGGGACCTGTCCCTTGCCAGGACCCCTTTGCCCATTCAATGGCCCTGGATTCTCATTAGGGCCAATGAACCTTATGGGAACAGAACCCTGCCCCTCACCTGGGCCCCTTGCTCTCCTTTGATCCTTTGTCCTAAACATGGAACTAGGACACTTGGCAATGGCCCTGGGCCTCAAGCCTGCCTGTCACCTCTCAGATTCCCTGCCTTCCCTCCCCAGCCCTATACACTGTTGTGAGTCCCCTGCCACAGCGTTGGCCCTCTGCTCTGAATTCCCTGGCCTTGCTCCTCCCTGGAGCCTCCTGTGCCCCTTCTTGCTCCCAGCGTCCCTGGGCTTTGATGTTGCACCCCTTTCTTGGGATGATTTTCTGCTTCCCTTGGCTTCCTTTTCTTGCAGAACACTGGTGGTGCCTGCCTGCCTGGTCCTGCCCTTCCCTGCTCTGCCCTGGTATGGGACCACATCTAGGTCCCTAGACTTGTTTCCTTGCTGTAGTCCTGGCTCCCAACCCAACAACACACATCCTCTGGCCTATTCTGCTGTTCCCTTCTTTGGACCTCCTGTTTTCCCTGTCCCTGCCTTAGCTCTTTTCCTGATGCCTTTACAAGGATGCACACCAGGGCTGGGGACTTGACTAGCCTTTTGGCCCTCCGTGCTCCCTTTGGGAGAATGTAGCCCTGCCCCTTTCCTGGGCCCTTTGGCCTCCATCAGCCCAGGCCCTACTCCCCAACACTGACATCCAGCAGTGGACCTGGTCTTTGAGCCCTCTTCTCCCTGCACCACCTGATCCCATTTCTATTCTCCCTCCCCTCCCTAGCCCTGTCCATTTTCATGAGACACCATCCTATTTCCTGCCACTTTGCTCTCCATTTCTTGGCCTCGTCTCTTGCTTGAATACCTGGCTGCCCTTCTCGAGGATCCTGTCCCTGTTCCATGATTTCACGCCCATTTTTATGGCCTCTCCTGGGCCTCCCCTCTGTTCTCCTTGTACTCTGATATCCTGGTACTCCCTTGATCCTCCCCTCCCCCTCTTTCTCCCTAGCCTGGGATCCTTGAAGTGGTCCTGGCTCCCCACCAATCCCTGACCCCAATTTCTGAAGCAAGGTATCCTCTCACAGTGCCCTCCTTTGTCCCTCCTTTCCCCCTTGTCTCTCTGTGAGGTTCTACTCACCTGGGGCAGAGGAGAGGAATTGGCTTGCCTCTGGGCCCTGAAGGCTCTCTATGGGAAATGCAACCTTGCCCCTTGCCTGGGCCCCATTCGCCTTCCAAACCTTGACACCTGTCAGTGGACTTGGGCCATCTGCTGACCTTGTCCTGCGCAATCACCTCCCTTTCCTCCCCTACCATCAAGCCTTTCATGATACACCTATCCCAACCCAGTCCTCCCTCACCCTGACACCGTGCTCCAGTTTTCCAAGCTCGCTGCTTGCTTGAGCCCCGGACTGCATTCCTCATGTTGTGTGGCACCACAAGGTGTCACTTCACATTGGGCATTGCCTAGGGTCCCTTTAGTGCACTCCACTGGGTGCCTTTTGCTCTGCTCTCTGTTTCCACATCCTAGTGCCAACCTTTCCTCTCCTTCCACTCGTGATTCCCCTGGAGTGCTTGCCTCCTGTTTCTTGGGTTTCTACTGCTCTGTTTGTGGGATTGGTACCTTTCCTAGGATCCTAGCTTGGGTCCTGGCTCTAGCCCTCTCCGCATCCACCAAGAACCTCCAACCTGCTCTCCCATCATCCTCCTCATGTCACCCATCCCTTGCCAGACACCCATCTGGGCAGGGCAACTCATGGGAAAGAGAGCAGAGCTCTGTCCCTATCCTGGGCCTCTTACTCTCCCTGGGCCCTTGGTCCTACTCTTGGTAAACTGAGTACTGGCAATGGCCCTGGGCTTGGAGCCTGCTTGCCCACTGCTGTATCCCCTCCTTCCCTCTTCTGCCATGTCCACTGTCCTGATCCCCCAGCCCCAGTCCTGGCCCTTTTCTCACAATTCCCTGGCCTGTCTCCTCACTTGAGACTCTGGTGGCTCTTCTTGCTCTCAGCTTGCCCCTCGTTTGTGCTGCTTTCCTGCTCCCCTTGGCTTCCCTGCATGGCAGAATCCTAGTGCTGCCTTCCTGCGCAGGCCTCACCTATCTCTACACTTTCAGGATGGGGCCCTGCTCTAGGTATCTAGCCTGGTATTCCTGTGGGGGTCCTGTAACCCCCCCCATCAACAGGCATCCTCCGGCACTTCCTTCTGTGCCCTCCTTGGTACCTCCTGTTGTCACTGTCCCTGTGATTTCCTTATCCCTTTACCAGATACTCACCACAGCCAAGGGACTAGACCTGGACTTTGGCCCTGTAGGCTCTCTTTGAAAAAATATAGCCCTTCCCCTTTTTCTGGACTCTTTAGCCTCCCTCAGCCCGGGACCTGCTTCCCAACCCTTACACCCATAAGTGGACCTGGGCCTTGAGCCCTGCTCTCCCTGTGCCACCCATGCCCCTTTCTCCCTGCTCTCCCCTTCCTAGCCCTGTCTGTTTTCATGGGACCCTGCTTGGGCCAATACACTTGGATCTCCATTCCTGGGCCTGGCTCCTTGCTTGAGGCCACCCTTCCCCAGGATCCTGTCCCTTTCCCTTGATATCAAGCCCCTTTATTGATCCCCCTCCTGTGACTCCCCTCTGTTCTCCTTGTATTCAACTGTAACCCCCATTCTCCACAGAAATGTCTTAACTGGGCTACTCCAGAATTCTTCACCACGGCTGTTTTTAGGACTGTCAGAAAAAGTGTCTCTGCAAAAGAATTCAATGTTGATTAACTTCCTATTTTCCTATTTCTGTGTTTTACTTGGTCACTGGCCGAGCAGATACCAGCACTCCAGATGCTCGCACACCTTACTACTTTTTCACAAACATATCAAGTATAGTAATTTGTAGAAATGTGCAAACAAGGCTGGTAGCCTTGAGCTGGGCTTCATAGAAATGTCTACATTTTAAGGATATGTTACCAACTTGGCTCCATGGTAATAACTGGCAGGGAGAGTAAAAAATGGGGAAAAGAGTTTCTCCCCATCTCAGGAGTTGTCCTTGAAGAGTTAACTTGCCCAAAACAGTGAAAGAAAAAAGCTGTTTTTTATGTGAACTTTTTCAGACTGTGAACTTCTGAACCCCTGAAACTACCTGAATACGGGTTTCATGGGATTGAATGATTACAGCAAAGGCTGTACCCTCTGAGCATGGCTGCAGCCAAATAAAATTGTTTCCTGCTATGTTTGGTGCCTTGCCTTGTTTGTCCCTACAACATTTGTGGGGACCCAGATGGGACATAGGAGGTAGGGAGGGCTATTGTGCCTCTCTTTTATCCACAGACCCACTTCCAGGTGGGGGGGACTGCATTCTCCTTGGCACACCCAGGCCATTCTTGATCTGAAGGAGGAACGACTCACCCAGCACCCTGGGGTTGCCATCCCAGAGCACAAAGGGACCCATAGGCAGCAGGAACCAGAATTAAGGTTTTGGAGCCCTGCCCAACTGAACAGTTAGGACCTGGGTCCATTTGCTTTTGAAGACCACCTCACTTCCCCCTGGAGGCCTAAGTGGGAGGAAGAGAGGCTTGATCAACCTCTGTTGAGTCCTGAGTATTCTCCAAAGTAGTTGGAGCTGAAACAGACCCAGGGAGTCACCCCAGTAGACTGTTTTCAGGGTCAGTGATCAGAGGGGAAACCATGACACCCTTTTTGTTTGGTTTGAAAATGTTAGAATTTGTGCAGTATAGAAATTTATTTCTGACCATGTCTGTGGGAAAAGTATGCAAATGAGATGGAAAAAGGGAAGGTTTCCTACCCAACCCCAGGGCCAAAGCAAGTGTGGAGTCCTGTTCTGAGGTTCAATGGCATGTCATACAGTCTATAATGAAAGTTCACCAACCAACATCTAGGTGAAAGCTCCAGGTCAGGGGTTGAGGCCAACCCACAATGCTAAGAGGGCCCTAAGTCCCCACAAGGGGAACAGCCTGAGATGGACAAAGTGAGTTTTGTCCTACATGTGTGATGCTGATGATGCAAGCTGGAACATGGGAGGCACACAAAGAAAACTGAGCCTTCTGAAATGTTTGTTAGAAACCTTTAGGAAGGTTTTTCTGGTAATGGTGGAGTGAAACTCACTCCAAAAATGTGGCATATTCTCTGAATTAGAATGGCCCATGCAAGATGTGGTCTGGGAACCAGAAGGCTCTACAGATGAGAGAGTCATTGCTGAGGTCCTTTTGATTATTGTTGGAGTCCCTGAACCATTTCTTTTCCATTGACTACTGTCAAGAGATAGTACAGAAACAGCCCTCTTGGTTGAGAGCCTGTCTAGATAGACAGTCCAAGCTGATGTTATCAAGGAGCCTAGAGGTCTCTAAGACCCAGCAGAAAGCAGCTATCCAGAATACCTGATGGAGGAAAAATAGGAAGGGAAACAGTTTTCCCCATGAGGGAAAAGAGGATTCACCACCTTATGTGCCACTCTACCCAAATTTGCCAATACCACTGGGACAGCAAACTGTCCCCTCAGCCTTGTCATTCTCAGAAGCAACAAATGATGGCCCCCAATACTGGGTATTCCTTTCTTTTTGGTGTCCTCAGAGCCAAAGGCTTCCTACAATGAAAGAATCTTTCACCTCCCAAGATTAAGGTGGGAGATTTGTCCCAAGACCAGAGCCACAACCCAGATGAGAGCACTCCAGATGCCCCTGCAAGGGACTAAAGGACCTGCCCATATTGACCAGAGAGACACCTGAGGGAGACAAGGCAGGTTTGTGTGCCAGACTTTCACCACCATTGCACTCATAAGCTGGAAAAAATCATACTTCCTCCACATGGAGAAACCCTGGACCATTACTGATCTAATACAGCCCATTATCCAGATCTAGGATGGGGCCACAACAAAGAAGAAGGGCTAAAATTAAAGAGATATCAAAAAGCTCTCATAGAAATTCAAAGATAAAAAAATAAGAAAGAAACTATTCCCAAGAGTTAGAAGGAATCAGAGCCAGACCTAAGACCTAGTCTAAGCCAGAGCACATCTCCAGACAAATAGAGCCAAGCAAATCTTACCACTGCTCCAGCATCTCCCCTCTTGCACCTTTGATATCCCTGAATATTTATCTAGACCCCACAACTGCCTAAGACCCCTCTGCCTTATGAAACTCCCAGTAATGATCAAAAGAGTTGTGCCCAACTGACTCAGAGCTGAGTGTCCGGGCCAGTGCTGCTGCTGTCCCTCTCTCTGCCCAGAGGTGCCCAGGAGAGGAGGGGCAACATACAAGCATCGTACAAGGGGCATCACTATGCAAGTTTGCCAGAGAAGAGGTGCAGAGGCACAAGTAACAGGTGACCAATGCAGCCTTTGTGGAACAGGCTTAGAGTGACATTTGCCAAAAATCACAAACTGGCTTTACTGAGAAGTGTGACAGAGAGCTGATAAAGATGGCCACCACAGTTTTCCTCAATGGAGACCCAGAGGCTCAAAGACAGGCAGACCAAAAATATAAAGAGGAGGATGGATCTCCTTACAGCTGCCCTAACCACAAACACAGATGACACTCAAAAGGGGGGTCTCATTACAACAAAGCCAATGGTCAAAATGTTTATAAGGAAAACATAGGGTGGTCAGACAAAAGGGGAAAGCCCCAGTGGTCCCAGTGGGCAAGCACCTAATTCCATGCTCAAATGCTAAGCCTTGAACAGAGAAGGAATGAATGCTTTCCCCCAGCCTTTGGCTCCAACCCCTCCTTGAAATTTCTTCCCACTTGCTCAGAAGTTGATGATAGATGAATATGGCAGGGGTCCAATAGACACACTCAACTGTATATGATGCACAGAAATCAGTGCCTCAGGATGACTCGGCTGCTGTAAGCCTCAAAAAGAACCAGAAATATATTCATATTAATACCCAATAGAGGGCCATATGGTGCACACTCCAAAAGGACATGCAACCTTGGCTCCAAGTCACACGCTGTGAGCCACCAACAGAAAGGGACACAGAGCCCCATGCATCAAGGCATATCAAACAAAATCACAAGTTGATTAGTTATGCTATACACAATTAGAGCAGGCTCCCACCTGTAAAGAGGAAAAAGCCACACAGACAAAGAGCAAAAACTAAGTGAGCAGAATGTGGCTGCTACACCAGAACCTGCAGGGAACCTGTCCTCCAACATGGCAGATGGCCCACGCTGACATTGACATAGGTGTCTTTTATATAAATGAGGTCCCAGGGCATCAATCTCTGCTAAGATTTACATTAGATTTGAGAGTTGGAGAATCCCACCAGCCAGGATCCTATATGGGAGATAACAAAAAATTTCCTGCCTCTTAAAGTGCCAGAGGATTTATGTATGCTCCCCTTCCCTAAATGACAGTTCTTCCCAGGGGCTTGAGGACACCATCCTTGGGACAGTACTGGACTATGACTTTAAAGCCCAAATATATCAAGAAAAAGGTCAAATACTTTGGCTACCATCTGACTCAGCAACAGAACAGACAATAGCCACTGGACCTCAAAAGAAACAGGAAATCTGCTCAATTCCATTCCTTTCAACCTGCTATCAGAATAGAGAATTCTTGGGGGCTACCATATTCAGCCATATGTGGATCCCCAACTTTCAGTTATATAAAAACCTTCTGTGAAGCCACAAAGTGGGGAGAATGGGATTCTTTAATATGTGGGCCACCTATGCAAAAGACCTTTAAGGACATTAAACAAGCACTCTCAGTGCATCTGCACTAGGGCTATCTGACCTCACAAATCTTTACTTTCTGTACATCCAGGGACAGTCTGGAATGGCTGTAGGAGTCTTGATATGGATATCTGTCCAAAGAGCTGGGCTCTGTAGCCCAAGATTGGCCACCTTGTTTATGGACCCGTGCAGCCACAGATCTTCTGGTGTTGGAAGCTGATAAATTGGCTTTGGGACAAATATTGGTTGGAAGAAGTTTTATAAAAGATGGGTTATGTTTTGCTGGATATGCAGTGGTCACTCTGGACTCCACTGTTGAGGCAGAACCTCTGCCTCAGGGAACCTCAGCACAAAAAGCAAAATTTATTGCTTTGAGTCAAGCACCTCAGTTGACAGCAGGATTCTGGGTATATATTTACATAGACTCAAAATATGTGTTTGCTACCCTTCATATTTAGTGGGCCTTATACAAAGAAAAGGGACTCATTAACTCAGGAGAAAAAAAGGCATGATGTATAGGCAAGAAATTCATAAAATTTTGGATGCACTGTGGGCTCCCAGGAAAGTTGTGATTATATATTGCCACGGTCATTGAAAGGGAAACTTTGGTTTCTCAGGGCAACTGGAGGGTGTACAGAGAAGCCAAGGAACTGTCTGCAATAAATGAGAAGAAAATCAAGTCCCAGGTTTAAAGGCTGCCCTTCTGCATGGCCTATTATGTAACAGAATGGGAGCCAACATACTCCCAACATGAACGTAAATAGTTTGAGACAAAAAAGGAAAATTTTCTCCCAGAAAGATGATGGAGATATTGTGATGGCTGGCATAGCCATCCCAGAGAATGTAGCCCTAACCTTTATCAAACAGTTCCACTTGAGAACACATTGGAAATACAGTACATGAGAGAGTTGTGAGTCAACATTTCTATGTCATCTGGCTCACAAACTTCACCTGGATATTCTGAAAAGAATGTGAGTCTTGTGCCCATAACAATCCTTGTCAGGGGCCAGAGTCCCCACCAGGGATCCAAACTATAGGAGGAGCACCTTTTGAAGACTTGGAAGTAGACTTTAATGAACTATCATGCCACGCGGCTATAAGTAACTGTTGGTTTTTGTGTGTTCCTACTCTGACTGGGTGGAAGCCTTTACCACCTGCCATGAAAAGTCAAGAGAGATAACCAGGATGCTTCTCTGGGAAATGATTCCAGATTTTTTATCATAATAACTATTGGCTCAAACAATAGGCCAGCTTTTGGGCAGAGGTGATATGATTAATGACCAGAGTTTAAACATCACATGGAAGTTACATACTGCCTATAAGCTGTGGAGTTCTGGTAACGTTCAAAGGGTGAACAGGACTTTAAGTCTCAATTGGGTAAGCTATGTCAGGAGACTCACTTACATTGTGATGAACTTCTTGCTATGACACTGTTGAGGATTAGATCCATTCCCACTAGGAGGACTGGATTCTCTCCTTAAAAGATAATGTATGTAAGGCCCCCCCTCTTATTAGAGGACCATTGGGAGACTTAAGAGAGATATGAGAATTCACCCTGAGAAGACAGCTTCAGGACATAGGGAAAAGTTTACAGGTTCTCAACCATTGGGTTAGAGAAAGATTGCCACTAAATTTGACCACAGATGCACACCCCTTCAAGCCTGGAAATTGATTCTGGGTCAAAGAATGAAATATTCAAACACCTAAACTTCTTTGAAGGGCCCTTTCCCTGTTATTTTATCCACCCAACTGCAGTCAAGTTTGCAGAAATAGTTTTCTTGATTGAATACACCAGACTCAAGCCTGCAGCTGTGGACTGTGTGTGCACTCCAGGTGCTCTTACACACTTGAAGCTGACTGTCTAGAAAAAAAGGAGTACCAGAGAAGCTTGAGGGTCAGAAGGACAACAGCCCTGCTCCAGTCACTCCAGAAGCCGACTGGTGTATGCACAGCTGAAGCTTGAGGAGACCATGGCCCTCCTTCAGCCACACCAGAGAGACTGGCTGATCAATGCACCATGAAAGATAAACTTCCCACCAGGGCTAATGAACGCTTTCAACCGCTAAGATAGTTTGTGTACTATAATGCATTGGCACCCCTTGCTTCTAGACATATACACAATTCTCTAGGTTTTGCTACTCTTTTGATAACCGTAACTCCTACTGACTGGAAACTGGGTAAAAAAAAATTCATTTATGCTTTTTTATCTTGCTTATATAAATTTTCTAGGATTTTTTAGGTGTTATTAGTTTTGGTTTGTTAATTTATGCTGTTTAACCTATGCTAACCAAAATGTTAGTCTATTATTCAGTTTGGTTTCCTTTGATAAACTTAACAGGTTCTATTCTACTCCTATTCCAACCATGGAGATCATGTGAACCATATTTCAAGACAATCCACAATAACCAAGAGGGGGTAACACATATATTTAGGACCTGTCCAGCTAGAGGAATGCAATGGATGGATTACAGTTTGGAAAGAAAAAAGATGTCCATGTTGAAGTAACGTGATTTAGAAAGTCACCAATCTTGGGGTGAAGGTAAGTGGCCACCCCAGAGGATCACTGCCACTTATGGTCCCATTACCTGGGCACAAAATGGCAGTTGGAGATATAGAACTCCTATTTACCTGTTAAACAGAATTATTCACTTACAAGCTGTACTAGAAATTATTATTAATCAGACTGCCAAAGCCTTAGACCTCCTAGCCACAAAACAGAGCCAACATCAGTGGCTAACTAACAAAACTGCTTGGCATTAGGTTATATACTGGCTGAGGAGAGAAATATGTGAATAGCTCAACAGCTCAGATTGTGGCATCCAAATGTATTAAAATATATAAAAACGTTAAGAATATAGCCAACAACACAAGAGAACTAGCACATGTGCTAGTGCATACCTAGAAGGGCATTCAACTTTGGGTCCCAAACATGCTTTTGGGAGATGGTTGTCTCCCCAGAACGTGATTGTAGACGGCTGGTGTGAGTTTGGGAATAAAGAGTTGCTGTTTGAATCTACAAGCTGTGTGGTGGCTCGTGATTTTGTGCCCAGCCAGACTGCGGCATTTGGTGGCCCATACGGGGAACTTCTGAAGCTTGGAGGTAAGTGAAATTGCTCGCCCCTGAGGAAGAGCAAAAGAATGGGTGACCAATTCAAAAAACAATGTGTTATTGTTTTGATTTATTTTGTTTTTATTTCAAGTTGCCTGTTCCTAGAACTTTCTCAGGCAAACTGGGGAAAATGGGTGACTCAAGGTTTGAAGTTGTTCACCTCCGAGCAAGAGAAATTGTTAGAGGAAGGAGGCACCCCAGTAAAACCAAGAACAGTTAGGACATATGTTGATACAATACAAAAATGTAGCCCATGGCTTTTTAAAGACGAGTTATTAAGTATATCAATGGGACCATCATGGTATCCTGTAGAAAGATTTTTCTTCAACAAGAAAGAGATGGCTAGTTCTGTTTACTACATTTGTCTAAGATCTTGGTTTTTACAGACATCTAATTAATTTACAAAGCTAAAGTGTTAAAATATCAACCACTAAATATAAAATCAAGTACTCTTTACTTATTAAGTTCCATAAGGTAATATATTTAAACATTATGTGTGTTTTCATAAATTGGTAAATGGAAAAAAGTTTTAATATTGCTTTGTGTCTGTGTCTTTGCTAAAAGAAGGTTACTAAGAGTTAAGATTCTATCATGTGTAATTTATATACAAAGAGTAGAAAAATTTTCAGTTGGGTTTCAATTATAGTATTATAGTATCATAAAAAACATGAAAGTCTTTCATCTTATTAAAGTGGAGTAATTTGTCTAAATCAGAAATTTTATAAGAGTTGTTTCAAAATGTGAATTTATAAAAAGGGTTAACGGTTAAAAAAGAGATAGAAAAAGATTCAAGATGTGGAAATATATTTTAATATAAAAGGTTAAAGGTAAAAAAATGTTTCTAGATGAGATAATCTCTGTGTGGTAAAGTAAAAAGTTGTAAAATGCCATTTAAAAAGATTTTGAGGAAACTAGACTTACTTTAAAAGCTTGAGAAAGGAAGAAAGAAGAAAAAGGTATTTGTACATGGCAGATTGAGACAAAGCTTCTCAATGGAGTTTTAAAAAAAGCCTTTGGTTGAAGGGCAGCCATGTAAACTAACATTGAAGCAATTTAAACAAAATCTAAGCCTCGTTTAAAAGAGTGAAGCTCTAGGTGGTGAAAAAGTACATTTAAAAATACAGTATAGATGATAATTGGAAGGCTTTAAAAGGTTAAATTGAAGGTGGTCGAGATACCTTCATGGCGGAAAAAAGATTGCTTTATTGCATCATTGGAAGCCTAGTTAATCTTAAAAGCATTACTAAAAAAAACATGAAAATGGGAAGATAATAGGATAAAAGATATTTAGATAAAGAAGATTAAAAATTTGAAGTGAAAAACTTTAAAGACAGAAGTATAGAAAGTTAAAAAGAAAAAAGATAGAAAAGATGAAGAAAGATAAAAAACATGTAGGAAGACAATAATTTTAAACCCACAAAATAGGAAACAAACTAGGAGGAAAATAAGCAACTAAGGGTAAATATACAAACCTTAAAAAAAAAACTAGAAGATAGAAATAAGATAAAAAATGGTTGAAAATGTCAAGTAAGGTATTTCAGATAGAAAATGCAAAAAGCTAAGACAACTATTAGATACAGACATATACTTATTAAAGCAAAAAGAGGGAATTGAAAAGGGGTATATATCCCCCAAAGATAAACTTAAAATAACGCTTTTTACTCTAAACTTTTTAAATTTGGATTCATCAGGACTTAGTGCTGCAGAAAGGCATATGTATCCAAAAAATGTACATAAGCCTAAAGTACTTTGGAAAGATATTCTAACAGGGCAATGAAAAGGTCCTGACCCAGTGATTGTCTGGAGTCGGGGCTCTGTTTGTGTGTTTCCACAGGGAGAACAGCAGCCGATTTGGATTCCAGAGAGATTAACTAAAACAATTTCTACAGATGGAAAAGATTATTGCATTTTTCCACATCATAAGGTTCTATTTTTATTTTTTGAGCACATACAAACCTAGGTTAATGTTTTTCTGATCAGTTTTATTTTTTGACTGTGGAGTTTTTAAACATTGCAATGGAGATTTCACCTAGGTAAAGCTACAAGGCCTTTACTATTTTCTTATGTGTTGTACGTTTGTGTGCACTCTTGTGTTTTGTGTTGTATGTCTGTATGTGCATATGTCCATATTTCTTATATGAGGAGCGCTCATGAAAAAATGGATCCGGATTATTATTATTTTTTTTATTCACGTGATTTATATGGTTTAATTTAAATTAGGTAAACAGCTGTTAAGGATTGTTTTTAAAGTAGGTTAACAGATCTGTTTGTTTACTTTCACCTTTCCTTTTCATTATATTTAATAATTCTTTTCAGGATAATGTCTCTTTAGCATCATTGCCAGAATTCCTATCTTCATCCCAGTGCCAGTGAAGACAAAGATAAAACCAAACTACAGCTTCTATGATAGCTATCACAGTAAACTGTATAAACTGATGCATCAATGAATATAACTCAACAAGTAATGCTCAATCAAGGAGTCAACTTACTTTGGGAGGAAACGGATTTTGGGAGGAAATGGACATATTGATAGATTCCTCCACTTTGAACTGCTTGCAGAATTTGCCTGGACTATGTAACTATCGTTTGGTGCAGCGAATTGTGGTAATGCTGGCATATCTTTGCTGATGGTGTCACCGGTGATGCAATTTTTATTTCCTTGCCAGCGCACCCCATGTTAATTGTGGTAGTGCTGGCATATCTTTGCTGATGGTGTCACCAGTGATGCAATTTTCCCCAAGGAGCCATCAATTGGCTTGGTGCCGTGGCATTTCTGTATCCTCCTCCCTTCTGCTAGTGATGGTCTAAAATTTGGGGGCCAATGGCTATATGCAGGACCGGTAGTCAGTGACGGGTATGATCCAATTGCAGTGGTATCAACCTAAGACAGGAGGCTGACGCCTGAAGGTCAGTTTTTCCCATGACGGGTAAGAACCATATGTTGAATTGGACAACCTACCAGGCACGGTCTTTAAGCCACATTGCTTGTTGTTTAATTAATCAGAAGGGGGGATATGCTGGGAGCCATTAGCCAAGTAGGTATGACAATTTCCTTGCCAGTGTACCCCATGTTGCTTAGTGGAAGGACTCGTGGAAATAGGACATTTTGCAGTGACATTGCATGTAGGTGACCTTGCTCAAGGACCAAGGCGGATCCGAGTTTAGGGTGTTCCCGGTTTAGGACTATCCGGGTTTAAGGTTGGTTCCAGGTTTAAGATTATTCCTGCTGAGAATAGGGTGTATCCTGCTGCCTGAGTTCCCCTTGAGTTCTCACGGGATTCAGACAGTATTTTTTGGGAGATAGAAGCCCAGTGGATGTGGATTTGGGCAGAGAACGTGGATTTCCCCAGAACGTGATTGTAGACGGCTGGTGTGAGTTTGGGAATAAAGAGTTGCTGTTTGAATCTACAAGCTGTGTGGTGGCTCGTGATTTTGTGCCCAGCCAGACTGCGGCATTTGTGCCCAGCCAGACTGCGGCAGTTGTCAATCCTAGGTAAATTTAAAATCTTAACTGCTATACTGGGTATTCTGCTGTAAACCTGTTTATTTCTCCCATATTAGCCTCCACTGTGCATTAAAGCTAACGAGTGCACTATGAAAGCTGCTTTTGAAAAGATGACAACAACTAAGATTTTGATATTATATAAGGCCTTAAGCCAATATAATGGTAATGATGCTCTTAAATTTAAAGGATTAATTTATGGGGAGCATCATTAAATGGGGGATTTAAGTAACAACCCCTTTCTCCACAGAAAAGTCTTACCTGGGATTATAAAGAAACCTTCACCATGGCTGATTTTTGGACTGTTAGCAAAAGAGTCTCTGCAAAATCATTCAATATATATAAACTTCCTATTTTGCTGTTGCCCTGTTTTACTTGGCCCCTGGCCAAGAAGATACCAGCACTGCAGGTTCTGGGCACCCCCTTACTAGTTTTTCATAAACATATCCTCTATAGTAGTTTGTAGAAATGTGAAAACAAGGCCTTTGGCCTTGAGCTGGGCTTCACAGAGATGTCTACATTTTTAAAATATGTAACCAACGGGGCTCCATGATAACAACTGTCAGGGAGAGGAAAAATGGGGAAAAGAAGCTCTCCCTACTCAGGTGTTGTCCTTGAAGAATTAACTTGCCCAAAACAGTGAAATAAAAAGCTGCTTTTATGTGAAATTCTGAGCCCCTCCCCTTACATGCTGGGTATAAAATTCTGAAACTGCCTGAAATCGGGGTAAAGGGGATTGATTGATTACAGCAAAAGCTGTGCCCTCTGAGCCTGGCTGCAAATAAAATAAAATAAAACTGTTTCCTGCTATGTTTGGTGCCTTGCCTCATTTGACCCTACAACAGTACTGTGCTATCCTGGCATCGCCTGGACTCTCCCCTCCTACTATTCTCTCTAGGCTGGGCTCCAAAAATGGGTTCTGGCTCCCCACTGACCCCCTGATTCTGGACACAAGGTATCCCATCACAGTGCCCTCTTTTGGCACTCCTTTTTACCAGGTCCCTCTCTGAGGATCTACTTTATCTGGGGCAGAGGAGTGGAATTGACTGTCCTCTGATCATTGAAGGCCAAGTGCCGACCTTGTCCTGCCTGATCCCCTCCCTTCAATGCCCTGCCCTCTAGTCTTGCATGCTGCCCCTACCCCAACACAGTCCTCATAACCCTGATATTTTGCACTCCAATTCTAGGACCAGGCCACTCACTTGAGCCCCTGATCGTGTTCCTTGTGTCGTGTTGCTTCCTGTGGGGTCTCTTGTTGTTGGGACAGACCTGGGGGCCTCTTGCTTGGGTCCCCTATTGAGCTCCCCTCCTTGCCCTTTGCACTGCCCTCTCTCTCCTCATCCTAGCATTGTCCCATTCTCTCCTTCCCCTAGCACTTTCACCTGGTGAGCAGGCTTCTTGCTCCTTGTGTTCCTAATCATCTTTTCGGCGAGTTGGTCCCTTACCTGGAATCCTTGCTTGGGTCCTGGCTCTTGCCCCTCTCCAAATCCACCTCAACCCTGTTCCATATCTTTTGGTCACTGTCCTCCTGGACTACTCTTTTGCCAGGTCCCCTTGGCCTGGTACCTTCACCATTCTCATCTGCACCAGGGCACCTTGTGGAAACAGAGCCCTGCCCCTCATGTGGGCCCCTTGCATTCCTGGGCCTTTGGTCCTGCACCCAGAACCATAACACCTGTCAGGGGCACTGGCACTTGAACCTGACTCCCACCAACTGGATCCCAGCCTTCCTTCCCAAGCCCCATCCACTGTCCTGAACTCTACCCCGCCTTGGCCCTTAGCTCTGCATTCCCAGGCCTGGCTCTGTGCTTGAGCCTCTAGTGGCCATTCTGGATCAGTGCTTTTGTGGTCATTGTCTGAGGGCCCCTCTCTGGAGCCACTTCTCTTTTCCCCTTGGCTTTCCTGTATAACAGTACCAAGTGCAGGCCTGCTTTCCCTGTTTAGTGGTGGTCCCTGATCTCCCCAAGCCTGGGCTTTCATCTAGGTCCCTTGCCTGGGCTCCTTGCTGGGATCCTGACCCCCACCCCACTCAGAACTGACTTGTGCCCCTTCAGCGTGTTCCCTCCTTCAGCTTTCTGGTCTTCAATGGGTCCTGGCAGCCTACCCCCCCGCCACCTCCATCAATCAGGTATCCTCTCACAGTACCATCTTTGGCCCTTCCTTTGGTCAAGGTCACTCTCTGAGGATAAACTCACCTGGGTCAGAATAGTGGAGTTAGCTGGCCTCTGTGCCCTGAATGCTCCCTATGGGAAACAGCCTTGCCACTTGCCTGAGTCCCCTTCACTTCCTGAACATTGAGGCCTGGCAGATTACATGGGACTTGATCCAACCCAGCTCTAACCAATCCCCTCCCTTCCCTCCCCTGCTTTCTCTCCTTGCATGCTGCCCCTACTGCAACCCAGCCCTCCCTAACCCTGACCCTTTGCACTCCAGTCCCTGGGTCTGGGTGTTCACGTGAGCATGTGACTGTGTTCCTCATGGACTTTTCCATAGCATGGAGTCTATTCATGTTGGGTCTGACCTGGGGGCCCATTTTGGGCCCGCCAGAGGCCTCACCTAGGTGCCCCTTGGCTTCTCCTGATCCTCCTGGAGGCCCTTTATCCCCTTCCCCTTGTGCTATTTTCTAGCGCTCCTGGGTCTCCTGTCCTTGGGTCCCTCATCAACATTGATCTGGTGGGTCCCTTGCCATAGTGCCTGGCATGGGTCCTGGCTCTCGGCCCTCCATACACCCACCCCAACCTCCAGCCGTGCTTTCCCATGGCATTAATTCTGGCCACTCTCCCTTTCCTGGCCTCCTTTGCCAGGACCCTGGCCCTGGATTTTCATCTGAGTCCAAGAGCCTTATGGGAAACAATGTACTGCCCCTGGCCTGGGCCCTTGCTCTCCCTGGGTGCTTGGTCCTTCACCAGAAACCCTGAAACATGAACATGGCCCTGAGGCTGGAGCCTGACTTCCCCCTGCTGGATCCCCTGCCTTCCCTCCCAAATCTTGTCCACTGTCCTGAGCCCCCTGTCCAAGCCCTGGCCCTTGGCTCTCATTTCCCTGGCCTGGCTCCTCGATTGAGCCTCTGGTGGCCCTTCTTCCTCACTGATTTTCAGGCCATTGTCTGAGAGCCCATCCCTGGGGCTGCTTTCCTGCTCCCCTTGGCTTTCCTGTACTGCAGTACCCTACTGCAGCACCCCCATTTCATGAGGGCATTCCCTGCTCTCCCCTGGCCTGGGTCCTCCTCTAGGTCCCTTGCCTGGGCTTCTTGCTGGAATCCTGGCCCCTACCCCACTCACACCTGACCTGCAGCCCTTCAGGTTGAGCCTTACTTCCGCCCTCTAGTGGTTTCTGACTCTGCCAAGCCTGTTTTCCTGATACCCCTCCCAGGGTGCTCACCTGGGCCAGGCGACTTGACCTGGACTCTTGGCCCTGCAGGCTCCCTTTGAAAAAACGTAGCCCTGCCCATTGCCTGTGCCCATTGGCCTCCCTCAGCCCTGCTTCTGAGTTCTGACACCCTGCAGTGGAACTGGGCCTTGAGCCCTCCTCCCCCTGTGCCATCTGCTCCTCTTTCTCCCCTCTCTCACCTCCCTATCCATGTCCTTTTTCATTCATCCAACCCCATATGCTGACACTTGGCTCTCCATTACTGGGCCCTGTAGAGGACCACAAACAAGTTAAGATGATGTTTATTAAGTTAAGCTGTGTATAATTAAGATGAAGTAACACCAGCGAGCCATTAAGATGATAGAGATTCCTTAATGACTGACTGCTCTATCTAATGATGTTAAGCTGTGTATAATTATTAAGATAATGAGGATTGCTGTAACTGGATGATGCTAAATTGAAACAAGCTGTGTATTCAGTTATGTATATATACCCCTGCAGTCCTACAATAAACGGCTCCCACTGCATCAATCTTCACATGTTGCTTGTCACTCACCCCGGGCTATTTTGCCCAGCCAGCCAGCCTGCGGCAGGACCCAGGTTTTTGCTTGAGGCCCTGGCTGCCCTTCTCGAGGACCCTTTCCCTTCCCTTGTTTTCAGGCCTCTTTTTACACTCCCTATCCTGTGCCTCTCCTCTGTTCCACTGGTGCTATGGTATCCTGGCACTGCCAGGACCCTTCACTTTCCCTTCTTCTCCCTAGCCTAGGCTCCTGGAATGGGTCATGGCTGCCAACCAACCACAACCACAACTTCCGTACCCCAGGTATCCCCTCACAGTGCCCTCTTTTGACCCTCCTTTGGTCCAGGTCCCTCTCTGAAGATCTACTCATCTGGGCAGAGGAGCCAAATTGGCTGGCCTCTGTGCCCTTAAGGTTCCCTATGGAAAACAGATCCCTGCCTCTTGCCTGAGTCTACATTGCTGCCTGAACCTGGAGGCCTGGAAGTTAATATGTGACTTGCTCCCAACTCAGCCGTGAGAGATCTCCTCCCTTCCCTCCCCTGCCTTCTGGCCTTGCATGGTGCCCATACCTCAACCCAGATCTCCCTAACCATGACACTTTGTGCTTCAGTCCCCGGGCCTGGGTACTCAATTGAGCCTCTGACAGTGTCCCTCATATTACTTGGTGTAGCACAGACTCTCTTCCTGTTGGGTCTGACCTGCGGGGCCCCTTGCTTGGAAGCGCCATCTTGCTACACTATATGCCCATTGTGCTTTTCTCTGTCTCCTGGTCCTTGAGAATCCCATCCTCCCCTTCCAGTCATGCTTTCCTAAGGCGCTTACAGGTCTCCTGCTTTTGGGTCTTTCATCCATGGTTGCTCAGGTGGGTCCTTTTTCTTGGCAACTGGCTTGGGTCCTGGTCTTGCCTCCCCACGCACCCACCAAGACCCCCCGCTGTGCACTCCCATAGCGCTCCTCCTGGCCCTCTTCACTTGCCAAACCTCCTTTGCCAGGACCCTGTCCCTTGATTCTCATCTGGGCCAGAGCACCTTATGGGAAACTGAGTCCTGCTTATCGCCTAGGTCCCTTGCTCTCTCTGGGCCTTTGGTCCTGCACCCAGAATGCTGACATCTGGCAGTGGCCCCGGGCCAGGAACCTGCCGCCCTCTGCCAGAGAACCTGCAATCCCTCCAAAGTCTTGTCCACTGTCCTGAGCCTCCTGCCCAAGCCCTAGCACTTGGTTCTTCATTCCCTGGCCTGCCTCCTTGGTTGAGGTTCTGGGGGCCCTTCTTGCTCCGTGCTTCCCTGGGCTTGGAATGTGGGCCTCACTGGGGTCAGTAACCTGCTCCCCTTGGCTTCCTTGAAACAGAGACCTACTGTTGCCCATCTGCCTGGCCCTGACCTTCACTGCCCTTTCCTGGCCTGGGCCCTCCTGTTGGTCCCTAGCATGGGCTCCTTTCAGGAGTCCTGGCCTGCACTCTATCAACACCCTTCCTCTGGCCTTTCATCCTTTACCCTCCTTCATCCCTCTTGTTCTTCCTGCCCCTGCTGGTCCCCTTTTCAAGATCCCTTTCACATGATGATCACCATGTCCAGGGGACTGAAACTGAGAATTTGGTTCTGTGGGCTCCCTTTGGGAAAACATAACTGTGCCCATTGCCTGGGCCATTTGGACTCTCTGAGCCTGAGCCCTGCTCCTCAATCATGACACCAAGGAGTGAACTTGGGCTTTGAACCCTAATCTCCCTGCACCTCCCACTGCCCTTGTTCCCCTTTCTCCTCTCCCCAGCCCTGTCTGTTTTCATGGGACCCAGGACTGGGTCCTGGTACTTGGCTACCCATTCTTGGGCCTAGCTCCTTGCTGGAGCCCCCGGTCACCCTTCTCCATGACCCAGTCCCTGTCCCTTGATTTGAGGTCCATTGCTGGGCCCCCTCCTGTGTCTCCCTTCTGTTCTCCTTGTACTGTCTTATTTTGACATTTCCAGGACCCTCATCTTCCACTGATTCTCCCTAGGCTGGTCTCCTCCAATGGTTGTTGACTGTCCACCAACACCCCCCAATCCTGGATTAAATGTATCCCTCACATTGCCCTCCTTTGGTCCTGGTCCCACTCTGAGGATCTACTCACCTGGGGCAGAGGAGTTGAATTGGCTGGCCTCTGGGCCCTGAAGGATCCCTATGGGCCTCTCATCTGGGCCCTCATTACCACCCAGAGTTGACAACTGGTAGTAGACTTGGGCCAAGTGATGACATTGCCCTGAGCGATCCCCTGCCTTCCCTCTCCTGCCCTCTAGCTTTGAAAGCTGCCACTAAGCTAACCCAGATTTACTTCACCCTGACCTTTCACCCTACAGTCCCCTGGCCTGGCTGCCAACCTGAGCTCCTTATCCATTACTTGGGTTGTATTCTTTTCTCTGGTGTCTCTAACTGTCATGTCTGATCTGGGCGCCCCTTGATTTTGCCCCCAAAATCGCTCCACTCTGTGCCCTTTGTGAAGCCCTCTGTTTCTTCATCCTAATGCTGATCCTATTTCTCCTTCCTCTACCGCTTTTTCCTGGAGCAGGGGCCTACTGATCATTGTGTTCCTAATACCTTTTGGTGGGGTCGATCCCTTACCTGGGCTCCTTGATTTGGTCCTGTCTCTTGCCGCTCTCTGCACCCACTGTGACCCACGCTGTGCCCTCACATGGCTCCTCCTGGCCCCTGGCCCTTGCCAGGCCCTTTGGCCTGGTCCCTGGCCCCTGATCCTCATCTGGGCCAGGGCGCCTTATGAGAAACAAAACCCTGACCCTCGACTGGGCTACTTGCTCTCCCTAGGCCCTTGGGGCAGCACCAGGAACCCTGACACCTGGCAGTGGCATTGGGCCTCGAGCCTCCCTCCCCCTTGCTGGATCCTCTTTCTCCCTCCCCAGCACTCTCCACTGTCTTTAGCCACCTGCACCAGCGCTGGCCCTTTGCTCTCCATTCCCTGGACTGGCTCCTCACTTGAGCTTCTGAGGGTCCTTCTTTCTCCGTGCTTCCCTGGGTTTGAACTGTGCGCCTTGCTGGGTACACTTCCCCACTCCCTTTGGCTTCCCTGCATCTCACAACCCTAGTGCAGTCACTGCCTTTCTGGCCCCACCCTTCTTTGCTCTCCCCTAGTCTGGGCCCTCCTCTAGGTCGCTAGTCTGAGCTGTTTTCTGTAGTCCTGGCCTGCACACCACAAACACCCTTCCTCCACCACTTCACACTGTGCCCTCCTTCATCCCTCCTGTTGTCCTTGTCCCTGCTGGGCACTTTTCCCGATCCCTTTTCCAGGATACTCACCAGAGCCACAGGCTGAAACTTGGATGTTTGCCCCTGTGGTCTTCCTTTGGAAAAAGGTAGCAGTGCCCCTTGCCTGGGGGCTTTGGTCTCCTTCAGCCTGGGTCCCGCTCCTCAATACTGGCACCCTTTAGTGAATCTAGGCCTTGAGCCTTCCTCTCCCTGTGCCATCCATTCCCCTTTCTCCCCTTTCTCCCCTTTCTCCCCATATACCACTGCAGCCAGGAGTGAGGGTACTCACCCTTCCAGACAGGAGACCACTCCCTCCTGGGTGCTGGGGAAGCTCCTAAAGCCCAGAAGCCAGGGTAGAGGCGACTCCCTCTTCCACACGGGGACCCCTCCCACCTGGTTGTCTGGGGAAGCTCCTATACTGCTGCAGTCAGGGTACAGGGCACTCACCACTATAGGAGGGAGATCCCTCACACCTGGGTGGTGGGGGGAGCTCGAAACATCCACAGCCAGGGTAGAGGTAACTTGCACCTCCAGTCCCCACTATCCTGGCTAAATTGGTATACAAGCTCCCTGCAACACCCAGGTGGGAGGGGTGTCCCACCTGGTTGGGGAAGTCCCTGTTACCCTGACTACAGTGGTATAGGAGCTCCCCAGGAGGGAGGGCTCTTCCAACTAGAGGGGCGAGACCTTCTTCCCTTTCTAGGGCAGCATATGAACACCCCCCCCAGTAGACACCTAGGTGGGAGGGGCCTACTGCCCGGAGGGGCAATTCACTTCTACCCTGGGTGCTGTAGTATAAGAGCTCACCCTGACACCCAGTTAGGAGGGGTCTCCTGCCTTGAGGGGTGAGTCTTCTCTACCCTGGCTAAGGTGGTATACAAGCTCACCAAGACACCCAGGTGGGAGAGGTTTACTGTCTGCAGGGGCTGCCACAGTCTGGCTGCAGCAAAATAACCGGGGGGTGATGAGCAACTTGTGTACATTGATACAGCAGGAGTGGGAGCCGTTTACTGTAGGACCAGAGGGGTATATATACATTACACACAGCCTATCTTAATTAACATAAACTAGATACAGCAGTAAACCAATAAGGAATCTCCACACTTAATGGCTCACTGGCATTAGTTCACAAACCATTCCCCCTGGCAAAATGCCAGGTGCCATCTTGACTTGTTTACAGACTCCAACAGGGGCGAGTCCCCACTACCCTGTCTGCAGTGGTATAAGAGCTCCCCCACATTGATACCCAAGTGGGAGGGGTGTCCAGCCTGGAGGGGCGAGTTTCCTCTACTCTGGCTGCCAAGGTAGTCTATATCTCTCCAAATCCAGGTGGGAGGAATCTCCAGCCTGGAGGAGCAAGTCACTTGTACCCTGGCTGCAGCCGTATAAGAGCGCCCTTTAACAGCCAGGTGGGATGGATCTCCAAACTGGAGTGACATATACCCTATACCCTGGCTTTGATTGTATAGGAGCTCCCCCCAGACACCCTGGTGGGAGGGGTCTCTTGTCAGAAGTGTTGAGACCTCTCTAGCATGGCTAAGGTTTTATACAAGATCCAGCGCAACACGGAGGTGGGAGGGGTTTGCTTTCTGGAGGGTGGAGTCCCCACTACCCTAGCTATAGTGGTATAAGAGCTCCACCACACACCCTCAGGTGGGATGGCTCTCTTGCCTGGAATGGTGAGTACCCTGTTCCCTGCCTCTGCCGGTATATAAGAACCCCTGACAACCAGGGTTTAGGGGTCTCCCACCTAGTGGGATGAGTACCCTCTCTCTGGCTGGAGAGGTATATGAGTACCCTCCCATAGCAAGATGGGAGAGGTCTCCTGCCTGGAGGAGAGAGTACCCTAGACCCTGGCTAATGCAGTATAGAAGCTCCCAGACAGCCAGGAAGGAGGGGTCTCCTGCCTAGAGGCATGAGTTCCCTGTACACTGGCTGTGGCAGTAAAGGAGCTCCCCTGACATCCAGGTGGAAGGGTCTCTGGCCTGGAGGGGCGAGTCCCCTCTACACTGACTGTAGCAGTATAGGAGCTCCCTCATTCACCCAAGTGGGATGGTCTCTGGCCTAGAGGGGTAAGTCCCCTCTACCTGGGATGCGGAGGTATATGAATTCCCCCTGACCATCCGGTGGGAGGGGACTCTTTCCTGAAGGAGACATTCCCCTCTACCATGGCTGCTGAAGGATAGGCACTCCCCTGGAAATCCAGATGAAAGTGTTTTTCTGCTACCCTTCCTGCAGCTGTATAGAAGCACCCCCCAGGACACCCAGTTGGGAGGGGACTCTCAACTTTAGAGATAAGTCACCTCTACCCTGCCTTGGATGGTATATGAGCTCCCCATTACACCCAGGTGAGAAGGGTCTCCTGCCTGAAGGGGCGAGGCCCCTCTATCCTGACCACAGTGGTATAGGAGCTCCCCCAACACCCATGTGGTAGGGGTCTTCAACCTTGAGGGGCGAGTCCCCTTTACCCTGGCTGCTGCATTATATGAGCTCCCCTCCATACCCAGATGAGAGGGGTCTCCTGCATGGAGAGAGAAGTCTTCACTACCCTGGCTGCAGGAGTCTATGAGCTCCCCCTACCACACCCAGGTGGGTGGGTCTTCCACCTGAAGGGGCAAATCCCCTCTACCCTGGATGCACTAGTTTATTAGCTTTGCCTGACACCCAGGTTTGATGGGTCTCTTGCATGTGGGGAGCAAGTCCCCTCAACCCTGGCTGCATCAGTAAAGGATCTTCCCCTGACACCCGGGAGAGGAGGACCTCTGGCCTGGAGAGGCAAATCCCCTTTACTCTGGCTCTAGTGGTATAGAGGCTCCCCCCTACACCCAGGTGGGAGGGGTCTCCTGCCTCTAGAGTTGAGTCCCCTTTACCCTGCCTGTGGCAGTATATGAACTCCCCTTACAACAAGGTGGAAGGGAGCTTCCACCTGGAGGGTCAAGTCCCCTCTCCCCAGGCTCTGGTGTTATAGGAGCTCCCCCTGACCCCTAGGTTATGAGGTCTCCTGACTGGAGGGGCGAGTCCCCTCTACACTGGCTGTGGGAGTATATGAGCTCCCCTGGACACACAGGTGGCAGTTATCTCCTGCCTGGAACAATGAGTCCCCTCTACCCTGGCTGTGCCAGTGTACAAGCTTTCCCAGACACCAAGGTGAGAAGGTTCTCCCACCTGGAGGGGCAAGTCTTCTCTACCCTGGCTAAGGAGGGATACATGCACCCCCCTACACACAGGTGGGAGTGGTCTTCTGCATGGAGAGATGAGTCCCCTCTACCCTGGCTTTGGCAGTATACAAGCTCCCCCGACACCAGGTGGGAGTGGTATCCCACCCGGAAGGGCGAGTCCTGTGTACTTTAGCTCTTGACATAAAAGAATTCCCAGTCCACCATCGTAAGAGGGGACTTCCACCTGCATGGGTGTGTTCCCTCGACCCTAGCTGTAGCAGAATAGGAGCTCCCACACACACACACACCCAGGTGGGAAGGGTTTTCTGCCTGTAGGGGCATTTTCTCTCTAGCCTGGCTGCTGCAGTAATGAAGCTCCCCAGGTCACCCAGGAGGGAGGGGTCTCGCACATGGAGGGGCGAGCCCCCTCTATCCTGGCTGTGGCAGTATATTTGCTCCCCCTTGTTAGGTGCAGGACAGGCTGATCCAAGTTGTCTGCAGGACATCTGACAAAAGTTAGCTGCATGAAAACCCACACACTCAAACCCCCCTATGTCTGGTCCTTTATCACCTGTTTGCATAAAGTCCGAATACTCAATCCCACTCAAGGCTGATCATTTGACCCCCACCTGTCTGATGCAACAGAAACCCACACCTGACCCCTGCCCCATCTTCCTGAAGGCAGAAGATGACACCCTTAGCAACTACTGTGTGATCCATTCATTGTCCGCCAAAAAGGCAGCTTGCAGAACAAGAGACCCCATTAGAATTTGGCTATATAAAACTACTCCTGCTGGGCCCCCCTCTCTTTCTCTCTCTGTATTCCTCTCTTGTGTTCACTCTCCCTTGTTCTCTCTTTCTTGTATTGCTCTCTCTCTTCTCTCTTTCTGGCCCTGTCAAGGACAGGAGCCTCTACTGTCAGGATTTGGTGACAACCAATCTCTGCAGCTCCAATCTGCCACTAGGCACTCCTCTGATTTTTGGCTCTAGCAGGGACGACCCTTTTGCCAATAAATAAGTTTCCTCCCTCTCCCTTACACTAACTTTGTGTCTCCATCCTTCTACCCTATACTATGTTTGCATTCCCTTCCCTCTTCCTTATACTATGTTTATGAAATGGGTAATGCATTCTCTCTACCGGTTTACTCTCCCTTAAAATGCTTCTTGGAAAACCTCAAAACCCTCTACTTGATTCCAGACATCAATCCCCCCAAACTGATCAAATATAGCACCCCAAATTGGCCCACTTATCCCCTAGAAAAAATAAATGACCCCCTTTTTGGTCTCTGGATCTCTCCATTCTGAGGGATCATTACAATTATTGTGAGCATTCCAAAAAATGGGTAAAGAGCCCCTATGTCCAAGCTTTCTTCTTGTTCAGATCCAATTCTGCTCTCTGCAAACCTCTATAAATTTTTTCTAGCTTGCAAACCAACCCCCACAACCACAGATACCCAATTTTCTCCTCCTCCAGACTCATCCACTACTTTTGACCCTGCTGATGAACCTCCATCCTATCACCTGGCTCAAATAGGTCCCCACCCTCAACCTTCTGCCCCAGCCCCTCCACCATTTCCCCAACCTCAATAACCTGCTTTCTCCTCTCAAATTACTAGATTATAAAACCCAAACCACTGCTCTTCCTCAAACCATTGCTCCCTTGCTGGGGTAGCAGGTACTGAAGTTATCCTCCACCCACTCACTCCTCTCTTCTCCTGTCAGTGCCCACATCTGGTCCCACCAGATCCTCTTACCAGTTAACCCAAAGCTCAAACTAGTTGAGGAGAGCCCTTGAACACCTATCTGATATCTGGTGAAAATTTCCTTTAAAGTTGCTTTGTCATCACTGAAAACAGCTTATTAAGAATTTAGAGACCCTTACAGGCTTTTTGGGATATTCACTCCTGTCCTCCCCTCTGCTCAAGCTCTTCTACTGCTCAAGTTTTCATTGATAGGGAAAATCCCAAAGCCCTTTCCCATTATTCTTTTACATCTCCTTTTTCATTTTCAGATCCACCCTAGCTGCTGTCAGCCCCACCTTCCCATTTTGCCCCACCCTACCCAGGCTCACAGAAAAGTCTTAAATGACCTTCTCCAGAAATCTTCTCCATGACTGGTTTCAGAACTGTCAGCAAAGTGTCTCTACAGAAAAGATAAACTTCCTTTTTTCCTATTACCCTGTTTTACTTGGCCGCTGCCCCCCCCCAAAAAAAAAATCAGCACTCCAGGTGCTGGACACCCCCTTACTAGTTTTTCACAAAAAAAATATGTAAACAAGGCCTCTGGCCTTCAGCTGGGCTTCACAGAAATAGCTACATTTCTACTATGATAAGAGAAGTTACCAACTGGACTCCATGGTAACAGGTGGCAGGGGGAGGAAAGAAGGGAAAAAGAAGTGCTCCCCTTCTCAGGTGTCTTCTAAGGGTTAACTTGCCCAGAACAGAGAAAAAAACTGCTTTTATGTGAACTTCTAGAGACTATGAACTTCTGAGCCCCACACCTTACATAATTGTAACAAAATTATGAAACTACCTAAACTTGGAGTTCATGGTATTATTGATTACTGCAGAAGCTGTGCCCTCTGAATCTGGCTGCAACCAAATAAAACTGTTTCCATATTTTTGTTAGTATTCTAGGTGCCTTGCCTCTCGTCCATCCCTACAACTGTATAATTCTATATACTTAAACATTGTTTATGTTTTCACGAAATGGTAAACAGATGTGATTAATTGTGTACTGCAAATAACAAAATATCTGTTATTAAAATGGAATATTTTGCCTAAATCCAGAAATTTACAAGGAGTGTTTCAAAATGTGAATAAAGAAGGGGATAACAGATGGGAAGGAGAAATTAGAAGGTTCTAGTAATGGATTTAATCGAAGGGAAAAAAGTTTTCTTGATAAGAAAGTCTATATCATTAAGTAAATAAGAGGGTTTAAGGAAGTGATAAAGAAGGTCTGTGTTATATAGAAGGTTACATATGTAAGTTTTCTGAGCAAGTAATCTTGAAGGAATTAAGCATTATATAACTATGGTTAAATAACAATTGTTATTTTGCAATATTGTAATATGTTATTTCTTTAATGCTAAACTTGATTAATGTAAAAACATCAATAGTAATTGTGGTACTATTACTCTTCTTTGTACATTAAATGTGTTCATATTTTCCTGGTATATAAATCTTTAAGATAGAAGCTTTAAAAAAAAAACATTATATCAAGCTGTGTTCTCCAAAAGGTTGCATGGTAATTTTAGGCTTATAAAAAATTTTAGGCCTAGAGGTGGAGTCTTCTCTACCCTGGCTGCTGTGGAATAGGAGCTCCCCTGACATCAAATTGGGATGAGTCTCCAGCCAGGAAGCTAGAGTCCCCTCTACCCTTCTGCAGTGGTATAGGAGCTCCTCAGGTCACTCAGGTGGAAGAGGTCTCCAGTCTGGAGAGTAGAGTTCCTTCTACCCCATCTGAAGTGGTATAGGAGCTTCCCCCACACCCAGGTGTGAGGGGTCTCCCACCTAGAGGGATGAGTTTACTCTTCCCTATATGGCTGTGGCAGTATAGGAGATCCCCCCAACACCCAGGTGGGAGGGTTCTCCCACCTGAAGAGGAAAGTACCACCTAACATGGCTGCAGTGGTATAAGAGCTCTCCCTGACACCCAGGTTGGAGGAGTCTCCTGCCTGAAGGTGCCAGTCCACTCTATCCTGACTCTGGAGGTCTATGAGCTCCCCCTGACACCCTGGTTGGAGGGGTCTCCCGCCAGGAGGGGCAAGTACTTTCTTCCCTGGCCATGATGGTATAAGAGATCCCACTGACAACCAGGTTGGAGGGGTATCCCACCTGGATGGGCAAGTCTCCTCTACCCTGGCTAAGGTGGTGTACAAGTTACCCCTAACACCCAGGTTGGAGGGTCTCCCACCTGAAGGGGAGAGTCCCCTCAACCATAGCTGTGGGGGATTAAGAGCCCCCTTTCAGCCCCAGTAAGAAGGGGTCTCCCACCTGAAGGGGCAATTCGCTGCGACCCAAGCTGCAGCTCTACATGAACTCCCCCTAGCCAGACATCCATGTGGGAGGCATCTCCCGAATAGAGGAGCGAGTCCCCTCTACCCTGGCTAAGGCCATATAGGAGTTACATCCATTCGCAGCTGGGTGGTGTCTCTTGCCTGGAGGTGTATGTTGCCTCTATCCAGGCTGCTGGGGTATAGGAGTTCCACCTTAAACCCATTTGGGAGGTGTCTTCTGCCTAGAGGGGCGAGTCCCCTCTACCTGGGCTAAAGGGGTATAGGTGTTACTCCCATTCCCAGGTCAGAGGTGTTTCCTGCCTGGAGGTGCAAGTTGCCTCTACCCTGGCTGTTGGGGTATATAAATTCCCCCTGACACCCTGGTGGTAGGGGTCTTCTGCCTGGAAAGGCAAGTCCACTCTACCCTGGCTGCAGAAGTTAAGGAGCTTCCCCAGATTCCCAGGGTGGAGGGGTCCCCAGCCTAGAGGAGTGACATCCCCCTACCCTGGTTGCAGGGCTTTACCAGTTTCCCAGACACCCAGGAGGGAAGGGTCTCCTGATTGGAAGGGCAAGTCCCCTCTATTCTGGTTGCTGTGGTATATGAGCCCCCACAACATATCCAGATGGGAGGGGTCTCCTGCTTTAAAAGGCAAGTCCCCTCTACCCTTGCTGTAGTGGTTTACTAGCTTTCCGTGACACTCAGGTGGGAGGTGTCTCTTGCCTTGAGTGATAAGTCCCCTCTACCCTGGCTGCAGTGGTATAGAAGGTCCACCCTACACCCAGGTGGGAGGGGTCTCCCATCCCCAGTGGCTTGTCCCCTCTACCCTGCTTGTGGGAATATAAGATCTCCCCTGACAAGCAGGTGGAGGAGATATTCCTCCTGGAAGGTCGAGTCTCCTGTCCTTGGCTCTGGCGGTATAGGAGCTCCCCCAACACCCAGGTTATGGGGTCACAAGCATGGTTGGGGTGTGCCAGCTCTCCAAGACACCCAGATGAGAGAGGTCTCCTGCTTGGAAGGCGAGTCCCTTCTATTCTTGCTGTTGTGGTATATGAGCTCCTTCCCAACCCAGATGGGTATAAGAGCCCCCTCCTACTTCAGTAGGGGTGGATCTCCTGCCTGGAGGGGCGAGTCCATGCTAAACCAGCTGCAGCTGTATATGAACCCTCCCTCACCAGACACCCATGTGGGAGGCGTCTCTCGACTGGAAGGGCCATATAGGAGTTACCCCCATTCCCAGGTTGGAGGTGTCTCTCGCCTAGAGTTGCAAGTTGCGTCTACCCTGGCTGCTCCGGTTTATAAGTTCCACCTGACACCCATGTGGGAGAGGCTTCTGCCTGGAAGGGTGATTCCACTTTACCCTGGATGCAGCGGTTAAGGAGCTTCCCCTGACACCCATGGTAGGGGTCACCTGCCTAGAGGTTTGACTTCCCTCTACCCTAGCTAAGTGGGTGTACCAGCTTTGTCAGACACCAAGGTGGGAGAGGTCTCCTGCTTGGAGGGAAGAGTCCCCTCTATTCTGGCTGCTATGGTATATGAGCCCCCCCATACCCAGATGAGAGGGGTCTCCCTCCTGAAGGGGCGAGTACCCTTTACCCTGACCGCAGTGGTTTACTAGCTTTCCCTGACACCCAGATTGGATTGGTCTCTAGCCTGGAGAAGAGAGTTCCCTCTAAACTTGCTGTGGCAGTAACGGATCCCCCTAGGACACCCAGGTGGGAGGGTCTCCAGCCTGGAGAGGCAATTCCCCTATACCCTGGCTGCAGTGGTATAGGAGGTCCCCCCTACACCCAGGTTAAAGGGGTCTCCCGCCTCAAGTGGGAGTACCCTCTACCCAGCCTGAGGCACTATATGTACTGCCCTGACAACCAGATGGAAGGGATCTTCTGCCTGGAAGGTCGAGTCCCCTCTTCCCTGGCTCTGGCGGTATAGGAGCTCCCCCCCAATATCCAAGTTATGGGGTCTCCCGACTGGAGAGGTGAGTCCCCCCTACACTGGCTGCGGGGTATATGAGCTCCCCTTGAGGGGTGTCTCACTTGGAGCAATGTGTACCCCCTACCCTGGCTGTGGCAGTATACAAGCTCTCTCAGACACACAGGTGGCAGGGGTCTCCCACCTGGAGGAGCAAGGCTATCTACCCTGGCTAAGGCGGTATACAAACATCCCCCTACACACTGGTGGGAGTGGACTTCTGCATGGAAGGGCGAGTCTCCTCTACCCTGACTTTGGTGGTATACAAGTTCCCTGGAAACCCAGGTGGGAGGGGTATCTCGCCTGGAAGGGCGAGTCCCCTCTACTTTAGCTCTTGCCATATAAGGGCTCCCAGTACACCCAGGTGGGAGGGGTCTTCCACCTGCAGGGCGTGTTCCCTCTACCCTGGAATTGGCACTATAGGAGCTTCCTTGGACACCCAGGTGGAAAAGGTCTCCCGCCTGTAGGGGCAAAACCCCTCTACACTGTCTGCTGCAGTAATCAAGCTCCCTCAAACACCCAGGTGGGAAGGGTCTCCCCATTGGTTGGGTGAGTCCTCTCTATCCTTGCTGTGGAGGTAGAGGAGTTAACCAAGACACCCAGGTGGGAGGGGTCTTCTGATTTTAAGGGTAAGCCAGTTCTACCCTTGCTGCAGCAATGAAGGAACTCCCCCTGACACCCAGGTTGGAGGGGTCTCCCGCCTGGAGAGGTAAGTCTCCTCTACCCTTGCTGCAGTGGAATAAGAGCGCCCCCTGAATCCCAGGTGGGAAGGGTCTCCCTCTGGTGGGGCGAGTCCCCTCTACCCTTGCTGCTGTGGTAAATTATCTCCCCCTGACACTCAGGTAAGGGGGACTCAGGTCTGGAAAGGTGAGGCCCCTCTACCCTTGCTGCAGTGGTATAAGAGGCCCCCCCTACACACAGGTGGGAGGGGTCTCCCGTCCCCAGTGGCAAGTCCCCTCTACCTTGCTTGTTGGAGTACATGAACTCCCCTGACAACCAGGAGGAAGGGATATTCCACCCGGAGGGCCGAGTCGCCTATCCCCTGGCTCTGGCAGTATAGAAGCTCCCCCAACACCCAGCTTATGGGGTCAAAAGCCTGGAGAGGTGAGTCCCCTCTACCCTGGCTAAGGAGGTATAGGAGTTACCCCATCCCCAAGTGGTACGTGTCTCATGCCTGGAGATGCAATTTGCTTCTACCATGGCTGCTGGTGTATATGAGCTCACCTGACCCCCAGGTGAGAGGGGTCTTCCACCTTGAGGGGCTAGTCCCCTCTAACCTGGCTAAGGCAGTATAGGAGTTACCCCCATTCCCAGGTATGAGGTGTCTCTTGCCTGGAGGTGCAAGTCACCTCTACCCTGGCTGCTAGGCTATATGAGCTCCACCTGACACCCAGGTGGGAGGGGTCTTCTGCCTAAAGGGGTGAGTCCCCTCTACCTCGGCTAAGGTGGTATAAGAGTTACCCCCATTCTCAGGTGGGAGGTGTTTCTTGCCTCATGTGTGAGTTGCCTCTACCCTGGCTGTAGGGCTATATGAGCTCCATCTGACACCCAGGTGGGAGGGGTATCCACCTGGAGGGGCAAGTCCACTCTATGCTGGCTGCAGCAGTTAAGGATCATCCCCTGATACCCAGGTGGGAGGGTTCTCCTTCCTAGAGGGGTGACTTTCCTCTACCCTGGCTGGCAGGGTGTACCAGCTCTCCCATACACACAGATGGGAGGAGTCTCCTGCTTGGAGGGGAGAGTCCCCTATATTCTGGCTGCTGTAGTATAAAAGCACCTCCATACCCAGATGTGAGATATCTTCACCTGAAAAAGCGAGTCCCCTGTACCCTGGCTGCAGTGGTTTACTAGCATTCTCTGACAACCAGTTTGGATGGGTTCCTCGCTTGGAGGGGCGAATCCCCTCTACCCTGGCTGCAGTGATATAGGAGGTCCCCCCCTACACGCAGGTGGGAGGGGTCTACCGCCTCGAATGGCAGGTCCCCTCTACCCTGCTATGGCAGTATATGAACTCTGTTGGCAACCAGGTGGAAGGGATCTTCCATCTGGAGAGTCCAGTCCCCATTCCCTTGGCTCTGGCTGAATAGGAGTTCCTCAAATCCCAGGATATGGGATCTCCCAAATGGAGGGGTAAGTCTCCTCTAAACTGGCTTCGGGGGTTTACATGCTCCCCTAGACACCCAGATGGGAACGGTCTCCCTCCTGGAGAAATGAGTCCCCTCTACCCTAGCTGTGGCTGTATACAAGCTTTCCCAGACACCCAGGTGGAAGTGGTATCCTGCATGGAATGGTGAGTCCCCTCTACTTTAGCTCTTGCCATATAAGAGCTCCCACTACACCCAGGTAGGAGGGGTCTCCCACCCATAGGGGTGAGTACCCTCTACCTAGCTGCTGCAGTAATAAAGTTCTCCAGGACACCCAGGAGGAAGGGTCTCCCAATTGGAGGGGCAAGTCCTCACTACCCTGCCTGGCTGTGGAGGTATAGGAGCTCAACCAGACACCCAGGTGGAAGGGGTCTTCTGCTTGGAGTGGCGAGTCCCCTTTACCCAGGCTAAGAGGGTATAGGAGTTACTCCCATTCACAGGTGGGAGGTGTTTCTGGGATGGAGGTGGTATTTGCCTCTACCCTGGCTGCTGGGGTATATGAGCTCCACCTGACACAGGTAGGAAGGGTCTTCCGCCTGGAGGGGTGAGTCCTCTGTACCCTGGTTGAAGGGGTTAAGGCGCTTCCCATGACATCCAGGTGGGAGAGGTCTCCATCCTAGAGGGGTGACTTCCCTCTAGCCTAGCTAAGGGGTTGTACCAGTTCTCCCAGACACCCAGGTGGGAGTGGTCTCCTGCTTGGAGTGGCAAGTCCCCTCTGTTCTGGCTGCTTTGGTATACAAGCCCCCCCCCATAAACAGATGGGAAGGGTCTCCTGCCTGAGGGGTGTGTCCCTTTTACCTAGGCTTCAGTGGTTTACTAGCTTTCCCTGACACCCAGGTTGGATGGGTCTCTCACCTGGAGGGATGAGTCCCCTCCATGCTGACTGATGCAGTAAAGGATCTCCCCCTGATACCCAGGTGGGAGAGTCTTCATCCTGGAGAGGTGAGTACCCATTACCCTGGCAGCAGTGGTATAGGAGCTCCCCCTGATACCCAGGTTATGGGGTCTCTCGACTGGAGAGGCGAGTCCCCTTTACTTTGGCTGCGGGGTTATATGAGCACCTCCAGACACCCAGGTGGGAGGGGTTTCCCGCCTGGAGCAATGAGTCCCCCCTACCCTGGCTGTGGCAGTATAAAAGCTCTCCCAGATACCCAGGTAGGAGGGGTCTTCCGCCTGGAGGAGCAAGTCTTCTCTACCCTGGCTAAGGAGGTATACAAGTGCCCCCCTACACACAGGTGGAAGTGGACTTCCACATGAACGGGTGAGTCTCCTCTACCCCGACTTGCGTGGTATACAAGCTCCCCCAACACCCAGGTGGGAGGGGTATCCCGCCTGGAAGGGCGAGTCCCCTCTAATTTAGCTCTTGCCATATGAGAGTTCCCAGTACACCCAAGTGGGAGAGGACTTCAGCCTGCAGGGGCGTGTTCCCTCTAACCTGACTGTGGCACTATAGGAGCTCCAGCTGACACCCAGGTGGAAGGGGACTTCCGCTTGTAGGGGTGAGTCCCCTCTGCACAGGCTGCTACAGTAATCAAGCTCCCTCAGACACCCAGGTGGGAAGGGTCTCCCGATTGGACGTGTGAGTCCCCTCTACCCTTGCTTCGGATATAGATGAGCTCACCCAGACACCCAGGTGGGAGGGGTCTCCCAACTGGAAGGGCAAGTCCGCTCTAACCTGGCTGCAACAGTGTAGGAACTCCCCCTGACACCCAGGAGGGAGGTGCCTTCCACCTGGAGGGGTGAGTCCTCTATACCCTGGCTTTGGAGGTAGAGGAGCTCCCCAGGACACCCAAGTGGAAGGGGTCTCCCTCCTGGAGGGGCAAATCCCCTCTACCCTGCCTGTGGCGGTATAGGATCTCCCCTCACACACCCAGGTGGGAGGGGTCTCCCACCTGGAAGGGCGAGTCCCCTGAACCCTGGCTGCTAGAGTAATTAAGCCTCCCCGGACACCCAGATGGGAGGGGTCTCCCGATTGGAGGGACAAGTACCCTCTATCCTTGCTTTGGAGTGATAGGAGCTCACCCAGACACCTACGTGGGTGGGGTCTACCAACTGAAAGGGCAAGTCCGCTCTACCCTGGCTACAACAGGAACTCCCTAGGAACTCCCTCTGACACCCCAGTTGGAGGGGTGTCCTGCCTAGAGGGTGACTCCACACTACCCTGGCTGGGGGGGTGTACCAGCACTCCCAGACACCAAGGTGGAGGGGTCTCCTACTTTGAGGGGCGAGTCCCCTCTATTCTGCCTGCTGTGGTACACGAGCTCTCCCTCATATCAAGATGGGAGGTGTCTCACTCCTGAAGGGGCGAGTCCCCTCTACCCTGGCTGCAGAGGTATTCTAGCTTTCCCTGAAACCCAGGTTGGATGGATCTCTCACCTGGAGGGGCAAGTCCCCTCTACCCTGGCTGCTGCAGTAAAGGATCTCCCCCTGACACTCAGGTGAGAGGGCCCCTGGATGGGAGAGGTGAGTCCTCCCTACCCTGGCTGCAGTGGTATAAGAGCTCCACCCTACACCAAGGTGGGAAGGGTCTCCTGCCTCAAGTGGCGAATTACCTCTACCCTGCCTGTGGTAGTATATGAACTCCCCTGAAAACCAGGTGGAAGGGATCTTCCACCTGGAGCTTCGAGTACCCTCTCCTGGTCGAGTACCCTCTCCTGGGGCTCTGGTGGTATAGAAGCTCCTCCGACACACAGGTTATGGGGTTTCCAGACAGGAGGGTGAGTACCCTCTACACTGGCTGTGGGGTATATGACCACCCACTGACACGCAGGTGGAAAGGTCTCCCGTCTGGAGCAATGAGTCCCCTCTCCCTGGGCAGTGGCAGTATACAAGCTCCCCCAGACACTCAGGTGGGAGGGATCTCCCATCTGGAGGGGCAAGTCTTCTCTACCCTGGTTAAGGTGGTAAACAAGCACTCCCCTACACACATATGAGGGAGAGCTCGTATACCACAGCAGGCTCATATACCATCATCTGCATAGATGGGCAAGTTTCCTCTACACTGGCTTTGGCGGTATATAAGGTCCCCTGACACACAGGTGGGAGCGGTATCCCACCTGGAAGGGTGAGTCCCCTCTACTTTAGCTCTTGCCATGTAAGAGGTCCCAGTACACAGAGGTGGGATGGGTCTCCTGCCTGGAGCAATGAGTCCCCTCTAACCTGGCTGTGGTGGTATACAAATTCTCCCAAGTGGAAGGGGTCTCCCGCCTGGAGGGGCAAGTCTTCTCTATTCTGGCTAAGGCAGTATACAAGCCCCCACTACACACAGGTGGGAGTGATATTCTGCATGTACGGGTGAGTCCCATCTACCCTTACTGTGGAGGTATAGGATCTCCCCACACACTCACCATAGTGGGTGGGGTCTCCTGCCTGGAGGAGCCAGTCTCCTCTACATTGGCTGCAGTGGTATACTAGCTGTCCCTGACACCCAGGTTGGATGGGTCTCTCACCTGGAGGGGCGAGTCCCCTCTATCCTGGCTGTGGCAGTATAGAATCTCCTCCCACACACACCCAGGTGGGAGGAGTCTCTCGCCTGAAGGAGCAAGTCTGCTCTACCCTGGCTGTGGCGGTAGGTATATGAGATCCTCCTGATACACAGGTGGGAAGGGTCTCCCAACTGGAGCAGTAAGTGCTCTCTACCCTGGCTGTGGAGGTATACAAGCTCCCACAGACACCCGGAAGGGAGGGTTCTCCTGCACTGAGCCGCGAGTCCCCTCTATCCTGGCTGTGGTGGTATATGAGCTCCCACTGACATCCCGGTGGGAGGGGTCTCCCGCCAGCAGGGGCAAGTACTTTCTATCCTGGCTGTGGTGGCATAAGAGCTTCTGCCGAAAGCCAGGTTGGAGGGTCTCCAGCCTTCATGGGCGAGTCTCCTCTACCCTGGCTAAGGCGGTATACAAGGTCCCTGGGACACCCTGGTCGGAGGCATCTCCTGCCTGTAGGGGCGAGTCCCCACCACCCTGGCTGCAGCGGTATAGGAGCTCCCACCCCCACCCAGGTGAGAGGCTCCTGCATGAAGGGGCAAGTCCCCTCAACCATGGCTGAGGGAGTATAAGATCCCACTCTTACCCCCAGAGGGGAGGGGTATCCCGCCTGGAGGGGTGAGTCACTTTTACCCAAGCTACAGGTGTATATGATCCCCTTATTGCCATACACCCATGTGGGAGGGTTCTTCCACCAGGAGGGGTGTGCCCCCTTTACCTTGGCTAAGACCTTATAGGAGTTACCCCTATTCCCAGGTGGGAGGTTTCTGGCCTGGAAGTGCGAGTCTCTTCTACCCTGGCTGCCAGGGTATATGAGCTCCATCTGACAACCAGGTGGGCGTGGTCTTCAGCTTGGAGAGGCCAGTCCTCTCTACCCTGGCTGCAGCTGTTAAGGAGCTTCCCAGGTGGGAGGGGTCTCGCGCCTAGAAGGGTGATTTCCCTTTACCCTGGCAGAGGGGTTTACCAGCTCTCCCAGACACCTAGGTGGGAGGGATCTCCTGCTTGGAGTGGGAGTCCCCTCTATTCTGGCTGCTGTGGTATACATGCTCCCCTCCCCATATGAAGATAGGAAAGGGTCTCCTGCCTTAAGTGTCGAGTCCCCTCTACGTGGCTGCAGTGGTATACTATCTCTCCCTGACACCCAGGTTGGATGGGTCTCACCTGGAGAGGCCAGTCCACTCTACCTTGGCTGCTGTGGTAAAGGATCTCCCTCTTCCACCCAGGTGGGAGGGTCTCTGGCCTGGAGAGGCTAGTCCCCTCTACCTTGCTGCAGTGGTATAAGAGTTCCCTCCCTACATCCAGGTGGGGGGGGCCGCCCGATTGGAGGGACAAGTCCCCTCTAACCTGGCTGTGGAGGTATAGGAGCTCATCAGACACACATGTGAGAGGGGATCTCCCAAATGGAAGTGCAAGTCCGCTTTGCCCTGGCTGCAATGGTATAGAAACACCCCCTGATACCCAGGTGGAAGGGGTCTCCCGCCTAGAGGTGGGAGTCCTTACTACCCTGGCTTCAGTGGTATAGGACCTCCCCAGGACACCCAGGTGGAAGGGGTCTCCCTCCTGGAGAAGAGAGTCCATTCTGCCCTGACTGCAGTGGTATGCAAGCTCCCCCAGACACCTAGGTGGGAGAGGTTTCCTTCATGGAGGGGTGAGTCCCCAGTACCCTGACTGCAGTGGTATATGATCTCCACACTCACACCTAGGTGGGAGGGTCTCCCGCCTGAAGGGCCGAGTCCCCTCAACCCTGGCTGCAGGAGTTTGAGAGCCCCCTCCTACTCCCAGGAGGGTGGGATCTCCAGCCTGGAGGGGTGATTTGCTGCTACTCCATCTGCAGGTGTAAAAGATCCCTCCCCCCTTGCCAGACACCTACATGGGAAGTATCTTCCTCCTGGCTGAGCAATTCCCCTCTACCCTGCCTAAGACAGTATAGGAATTACCCCCATTCCCAGGTAGGAGGTGTCTCTCACCTAGAGGTGCAAGTCGCCTCTACCCTGACTTCTGGGGTATATGAGCTCCACCTGACACCTAGGTGGGAGATGTCTTCCACCTAGAGGGGTGAGTCAACTTTATCCTGGCTAAGGTGGTAAAGGAGTTACCCCCATTCCCAGGTGGGAGGTGTCTCTCACCTGGATGTGCAAGTCACCTCTATTCTGGCTGCTGGGCTATATGAGCTCCACCTGACACCCTGGTGGGAGGGGTCTTCTGCATGGAGGGGTGAGACCTCTCTGCTCTGGCTGCAGTGCTTAAGGAGCTTCCCCTGACACCCAGGTAGGAGGGATCTCCCACCTAGAGTGGTGACATCCCTCTGTCCTGGCTGAGAGTGTGTACCAGATCTCCCAGACACCCAGGTGGGAAGAGTCTCCTGCTTTGTGGGGTGAGTCCCCTCTATTCTGACTCCTGTAGTATAGGAGCTCTCCTACCATAGCAAGATGGGAGGGGTCTCCTACCTGTAAGGGCAAGTTCTCTCTACCCTGGCTGAAGTGATTTACTAGCTTTCCCTGACACCCAGGTTGGATGGGTCTCTCCACTGGAGGAGCGAGTTCCCTGTACCATGGCTGCTGAGGTAAAGGATCTCACCCTGACACCCAGGTGGGAGGGGTCTCATGCCTGGAGTAATGAGTCCCCTCTACCCTGGCTTTGGCAGTATACAATGTCTCCTAGACACCCAGTTGGGAGGGGGTCGTCTCTACCCTGGCTTTGGCAGTATACAATGTCTCTCAGACACCTAGGTGGGAGGGGTCTCCCGCCTGGAAGGGCAATTCCCCTATACCCTAGCTAGGGTGGTATACAAGCACTCCACTACATACAGGTGGGCATGGTCTTCTGCATGGATGGGCGAGTCCCCTCTACCCTGGCTTTGGCGGTATACAAGCTCTCTGGACACCCAGGTGTAAGGGACATCCCTCTTGGAAGGGCGATTCCCCTCTACTTTGGCTCTTGCTATATAAGAGCTATCAGTACACCCATGAGGGATGGTTCTTCCGCCTGCAGGTGCGTGTTCCCTCTACACTGGCTGTGCCACCATAGGAGCTCCTTCTGACACTCAGGTGAAAGATGTCTCCAGCCTGTAGGGCTGAGTCCCCTCTACCCTGGCTGCTGCAGTAATCAAGTTCCCCCATACACCCAGTGGGTGGGGTCCCATAATTGGAGGGGTGAGCCCTCTTCCCTGTCTGCAGAGGTATAAGAGCTCAATCAGACACCCAGTTGGGAAAGGTCTTCCGACTGAAAGGGAAAGTCTACTCTACCCTGGCTGCAACAATATAGGAACTCCCCCTGACACTCAGGTGGGAGGGTTCTCCCGCCTAGAGGAGCGAGTCCCCTCTACCCTGGCTTCATCGGTATAGGAGCTCCCCAGGACACCCAGGTGGAAGGGGTCTCCCTCCTGGAGGGTCAAGTCTCTTCTACCCTGGCTGCAGCAGTATAATAGCTCCCCCTGAAACCTATGTGGGAGGTCTCCTGCCTGGAGAGGAGAGTCCCCTCTACCCTAGCTGTGGCAGTATAGGATCTCCCCACCACACACACACCCAGGTGGGAGGGGTCTCCCACCTGGATGAGGAAGTGCCATCTACCCTTGCTGTGGAGGTATATGATATCCCCCTGACACACAGGTGGGAAGTGTCTCCCAACTGGAGAATTGAGTCCCCTCTACCCTGGTTGTGGAGGTATACAAGCTGCCCCAGATACCCCAGTGGAAGGGTTCTCCTGCATGGAGGGGCAAGTCCCCTCTATCCTGGCTGTTGTGGTATATGAGCTCCCACTGACACCCTGGTGGGAGGGATCTCCCACGAGGAGGGGCAAGTACTTTCTATCATGGTTAGGGTGGTATGTGAGGTCCAGATGACAGCCAGGTTGGAGAGGTTTCCCACCTGGATGGGCAAGCCTGGTCTACCCTGACTAAGGTGGTCTACAAGTTCCCTGCAACACCCTGGTGGGAGGGGACTCCTGTGTGGAGGGGCGAGTACCCACTACTCTGGCTGCAGTGTATAGGTGCTCTCCCCCCTCACTCAGGGGGGAGGGTCCCCCGCCTGAAGTGGTGAGTCCCCTCAACCCTGGCTTTGGGGATATAAGAGACCCCTCCTGTCCCCAGGAGGAGGGGTCTCCAGCCTCGAGAGGTGAGTCACTGCTACCCAAGGTGGAGGTGTATACAATCCCCCCTCACCAGATATCCATGTGGGAGGGGTCTTCTGCCTGGAAGGGCGAGTCCCCTCTACCCTGGCTAAGGTGATATAGGATTTACTCCCATTCCCAGGTGGGAGATATTTCTCACCGTGGCTGCTGGGCTATTTGAGCTCCACCTGACACAGAGGTGGGTGGGGTCTTCCGCCTGGAGGGGCCAGTCCACTCTACCCTGGCTGCAGTGGTTAAGGAGCTTCCCCTGACACCCACTTGGGAGTGGTCTTCCACCTAAAAAGGTGACTTCCCTCTACCCAGACTACAGGGTTTTACCAGCTCTCCCAGACACCCACGTGGGAGGCTTCTCCTGCTTAAAAGCCTCTATTATGTCTCCTTTGATATAGGAGATTCCCCCCTACATACCAAGATTGGAGGGGTTTACCTTTTGAATTGGCGTGTCCCCTGTACCGTGGCTAAAGCTGTATAGGAGTTACCCCCATTCCCAGGTGGGAGGTGTCTCTCATATGGATGTGCGAGTTGCCTCTACCCTGGCTGCTGGGGTGTATGAGTTCTTCCTGACACCCATGTGGGAGGGTTCTTCCGCCTGAAGGGGAAAGTCCCCTCTACCCTGGCTAAGGCAATATAGGAGTTACTCCTATTCCCAGGTGGGAGGTTTCTCTCCTGGAGATGCGAGTTGCCTCTACCCTGGCTGTTTGGCTATATGAGCTCCACCTGACACTCAGGTGGGAGGGGTTTTCTGCCTGGAGGGATGAGTTTCCTCTAACCTGGTTGCAGTAGTTAAGGAGCTCCCCCTGACACACAGGATGGAGGGGTCTCCAGCCTAGAAGGGTGATTCCCCCTACCCTGGCTGCAGGGGTTTACCAGCTTTTCCAGAGAGCCAGTTGGGAGGGGTCTCCTGCTTGGAGGGGCGAGTTTCCTCTATTCTGGCTGATGTGGTAGAGGAGCTCCCTCCCCTCCCAAATACCAAGATGGGAGGTGTCTCCTGCTGAAAGGGGCAAGTCCCCTTCACCCAGGCTCTGGAGATACATGAGCTCTCCCCCACACACAGGGGGGAGGGGTCTCTTGCCTTGAGGGGCAAGTCCCATCTATAATGACTATGGTGGAATAAGAGCTCCCCCTGACAACCAGGTGAAAGGGGTCTCCCACGTGGAGGGACGAGTTCCAGCAGCCCCTGGCTGCAGCTGTATACCTGCCCCCTCCAACACCCAGGTGGGAGGAGACTTCCGCTTGGAGGGGTGAGTACCCTCAACTCTGGCTAAGGCGGAATATAAGCTCACCCTGGCACCAAGATGGTAGGGGTTTATCGCCTGGAGGAGCGTGTTCACTCTACCCTAGCTGCAGGAGTATATGAGTTTCCCATGACATACAGGTGGGAGGTGTTTTCCACTTAGAGGTGTGTGTCCCCTCCACCCTGGATCTTGTGGTATAGGAGCTCCCCCCGACACCAGGTTATGGGGTATCCTGACTGGAGAGATGAGTCCCCTCTACACTCACTGCTGTGGTATAGAAGTTTACCTGACAACCAGGTGTGAGGAGTCTCCAGCCTGGAGGTTAGAGTCCCCTCTACCCTGCCTGTGTTTGTATAGGTGCTCTCCCAGACAACCAGGTGGAAGGGATTTCATGCCTGGAGGGGCAAGTCCACTCTTCCTTGGCTGACAGAGTATAAGAGCTCCCCCTGACACACAGGTAGGAGGGTTCTCTCCCTTTGACAGGTGAGTCCCCTGTATTCTGGCTGGGGCAGTATATAAGCTCACCCCAAACACCCAGATGGAAGGGGTCTCTTTCCTGAAGGGCAATAGTCCACTCTACGTTGGCTGGTGCCATATAAGAGCTCCCAGGACACCCAGGTGGGAGAAGTCTCCCGCCTGCATGGGTGAGTCCCCTCTACCCTGGCTGCAGTGGTATAAGATCTCCACCTGAAACTCAGGTGGGACGGGTCTCCCACCTGGAAGGGCAAGTCCCCTCTGCCCTGGCTAAGGCAAAATACAAACTCACCCTGGCACCAAGATGGGAGGGGTCTCTCTCACCTGGAGGAGCATGTCCACTCTACCCTGGCTGCAGCAGTATATGAGTTTACCCTGACACCCAGGTGGAAGGGTGCTTCTGCCTGGAGGGGCAAGTCAACTCTCCCCTAGCTGCTGCTGTATAGGAGTTCCTCCATACATCCAGGTTATAGGGGCTCCTGCCTAAAGGGGCGAGTCACTTCTACCCTGGCTGCAGTGGTGTAGGAGCTCCCGCAGATATCCAGGTGGGAGGGGTCTTCCTCCTGGAGGGGGAAGTCGGCTCTCCCCTGGCTGCTGCTGAATAGGAGCTCCCCCATACATACAGGTGAGAGGAGTGTCTTGCCTAGAGGGGAGAGTCCATTCTATCCTGGCTACAGTGGCATAGAAGCTCCCCCAGACACCCAGGTGGAAGGGATCTGTGACAAGAAGAGTTGAGTCCCCTCTACCCTGGATATTTCAGTATACAAGCCCACCCCACCATACCCACGTGAGAGGGGTCTCCTATATAGAGGGGCAAGTCCCCTGTACCCTGGCTGCTAAAGTATATGAGCTCCTCCTGACACCCTGGTGGGAGAGGTCTCCCGCCTGGAGGGGAAAATACCCTCTACCTTGGCTGCTGTAGGAGGAGTCTCCCACCTGGAGGGTCAAGTCCCCACTATCCTGGCTACAGTGGTATATGAGCTCCTCCACCCACACCCAGGTGTGCAGCGGTCTCCCGCCTGGAGGGGCAAATCCCCTCTACCCTGGCTGATGCAGTATACTAGCTCCACCTGACACCAAGTTGGGTTGGGTCTCCAGCCTGGATTGTTGAGTTTCCCCTACCCTTTCTGTGGCGCTATAGGAGCTCCCCATGAAACCCAGCTTCAAGGGTCTCTTGCCTGGAGGGGCACATACGCTTTACTCTGGCTGTGGTGGTATAAGAGTTCCCCCTGACACCCAGGTGGGAGGGGTATTTGCCTGGAAGGGCGATTCCCCTCTACCAGGGCTATGGCAGGATAAGAGTTCCCCCTGATACCCTGGTAGGAAGGGTATCCTGCCTATAGCAGGAAATCCCCTCTACCCTAACTGTGCAGGTATACAGGCTTCCCCAGGCACCCAGTTGGGTGGGGTATCCTGCCTGGAGGAGTGAGTCCCCTCTACCCTGGCTTTCATGGTATACAAACTATACAAGACCCCAGCTTCGCTCTAGCCTAGGCTGCTAAAATGGGTCCTTCAGTGCACCGACCCCCGCCAACCTCTGCATGTCAGGTATCCCTTCACAGTACCCTCTTTTGACCCTCATTGGTCCAGGTTCCTGTCTGAGGATCTACTCATGTGGGGCAGAAGAGCAGAATTGGCTGGTATATGCACCCTGAATGCTCTCTATGGGAAACACAACCCTAGTCACCTTAGTCCCCTTCACTGACTGTACCTTGAGGGCTGGCAGTTAACATTGGATTTGCTCCAACCCAGCCCTGAGCGATATCCTCCCTTCCCTTCCCTGTCCTCTGGGCTTGCATGCTTCCCCTACCCCAACCAAGCCCTCCCTAACTCTGTGCTCCAGTCTTCAGGAGCCCCTGACCATGTTCCTCATGTCCCTTGGCATAGCATGGAGTCTCTTCGTGTTGGGTCTGAACTGGGGTCCCCTTACTTTGTCCCCACAGCAGGCTCTCCTAGATGCCCCTTGCACTTCCCTCTATCTTCTGATCCTCACACAGCCCCAACCTCGCTTCCCTTCACACTTTTTCTTGGCACTTGCAGGTCTCCTGTTCCTTGGGTCCCTTATGACAATCAGTTGGGTGGGTCTCTTGCCTGGGGGCCTGTCTTGGGTCATTGCTCTCACCCTACAGTGCACCCACCATAATCCCCTGCCATGCCTTTGATTTGCCCTCCTCCTGGCCCCCTTCCCTTGTCTGGCCTCCTTTGCCAGGTCCCTGACCCAGGATTCAAATCTGAGCCAGGGGGCCTTATGGGGAAGAGAGCTCTGCCCCTCACCTGGGCCCCTTGCTCTCTATGAGTGCTTGGTTCTCCACCAGGAACCCTGACACCAGGAGGTGACACTGGGCTTGTAGCCTGATTAACCCCTGCTGGATACCCTGCCTTCCCTACCAAATCTTGTCCAGTGTCCTGAGCCCCCTGACCAAGCCCTGGAGCATGGCTCTCTGTTCCCTGGCCTGGCTCCTAGCTTGAGCCTCTGGTGGCCCTTCTTGCTCACTGCTTTTCTGAGCATTGTCTGAGGGCCTCTGGCTGGGCCTGCTTCCCTGCTCACCTTGGCTTCCCTGTACTACAGTACATAGTGTAGGCCTGCTTTCTGGGCTCAGTGTTCCCTGCTTTCCCCTGGCCTGGGCCCTCCTCTAGTTCCTTTGCCTGGGCTCCTTGATGGGGTCCTGGCCCCCTCTGAACCCACACCAGTCATGGGGTCCTTCAGGCTGTGCCTTCCTTAGGCCCTCCTCTCTTTTCTGTCTTTGACACGCCTGCTTTCCTTATCCCCTTCCCACTATGCTCACCAGGGCCAGGCTACTTGACCTGGCCTCTTTGCCCTGGGGGCTCATTTTAGGAAAACATAGGCCTGTCCCTTACCTTGGCTCTGTGGCCTCCCTTGGACCCTGCTCCCGACCCCTGACACCCTGCAGTGGTCCCAGGCCTTGAGTCCTTCTCCCCCACCACCCACTCCACTTTCTCCCCTTCTGCGGTTCCCCCTCCATGTTTATTTTCATTCACCCAGGCCCAGGTGCTAGCACTTGGCTCTCCATTACTGGGTCTGACTCCTTACTTGAGACGCTGGCTACACTTATTGAAGACCCTTTCCCTGTCTCTTGGTTTCAGGCCCATTTTGCCAGCACCCTCCTGTGCCTCCCCTCTTATCTCCTTATGCTGTGGTATCCTGGCACTGCCCAGAACCTCTGCTCGCCAAACTTCTCCCTAGTGTATGCTGCTCAAATGGGTTCTGGCAACCTGAAACCCCCACACACTTGCATACACCAGATATCCCCTCACAGTACCCTCTTTGGCCCCTCCTTTGGTCCAGGTCTCTCTCTGAGGATCTACTCACCTGGGGCAGAGGAGCAAAATTGGCTCACCTCTGCACCCTGAATGCTCCCTATGGGAAACATAGCCCTGCCACTCGCCTGAGTACCCTTCACTTCCTGAATCTTGAAGCCTGGCAGTTAACATGGGACTTGCTCCAACCCAGCCCTGAGTGATCCCCACCCTTTTCTCCCCTGCCCTCTGGCCTTGTATGCTGCCCCTATTTTTGGGAAAAGTATAAACGGCAGCCATACCCCAGAGAAAAAAATCCAACATGGCGCCTAAGGACCTCTTCTTCCTACCTTCTTCTTTTCTGCAGTGGCACGAAAAGTTCCCACCTGTGTGAACTCTCCCGCCGGCGCCAATTTCAAATCTTGCTGGCAGGGAACCTTAGCTCCAATGAGAACTAATTCCTGGGCTCCAGATCTGATATCTGGAAGAACTTGCCAATAAACGGGTTGCCTGCCATTTATCTAAGCCCTACCATCTCCCCCTTAGTTCTATATAAGCACACAGCTTTTTGCAATAAAATTGGAATTCTCCCGGCGAAGTGTCTTTCTGTGGGGAATTCTTTCATTCTGGTGTCCCGTGTGAGGATACGGGTGAGCTCTTTCCAACAAGAGCCCCAGACACTCCGCCCTGGTCCGCTCCTTTCAGACACCAGCTCCCTGCACTCACCACTGATCTGGCTTAGGTAAGTCTCCCCTGACTCCGGCTCGCCAACTCCCTTTGGGCTCAAGCTGGTTTTGTGACTGTGATCATCTGGCACACTCCAGACGCCCAGTAGGGAGGAGGGAATCCACCCCACTAAGACCTTTACCGGCTGCAGTGGACCCTCTGGTGATCCGTTTCCCTTTGGGGCATGAGGCTTCTGAGTTTACACGAGAGGCTCTGTGGTTCTTTTCCTCCTCCGCTGCAGCTGCCGGCTAGAACTGCTGTTTCCTGCGGGGCTGCTTTGTCTGGCTGAAGCTGCCTTTCTGCTCGGGGAAACTGAACTCCCGGCCTGGAACTGCGTTCTGCCAGAGCCAGAGTTCTGTTTTCATTACTGACTTCTTCCGCTGCGGTCGAAAACTTTCCTGACGTCAGGTTGCCCGTGGCTCCCACCCCATTGGGTCTCACAGATCGCACTTCACTGGTGATGACCGGGTAGTGCCCTCTGTAGTTCCTCTTGATGGCTGGTCACTTTGGGGATGCCCACATGACCCCCGTTTGCCCTGAGCTTCCAAGAAGCCGTTCCAGCCCGGGTTTTCTCTTTGTCTCTCTTGCTTACTCTTATTCCCTCTCTCTCTCTCTTTCTCTCTCTTCCATCTCTCCCTGTGACTATGGGCACCTCTTCATCTGTACCTGAAGCCTCACCTCTCAAATGTTTAATAAAAAATCTGGCCACACTCTCCCTCACACCAGACATCAAGCCCAAACTTCTAATCAAATACTGTACCCAAGATTGGCCTACATATCCACTGGATAATGGCAATCATTGGCCTCCAGAAGGCTCCTTAGATCCAAACCTCCTCCGGGACCTTTTTAACTATTGCCGGAGTCTAAAAAAGTGGAGGGAGATTCTCTGCATTGAAGGTTTTAGCCTTCTTGCACAGCACCCTGCTTTCTGCTCCTCCTGCTCTCCCTCTCAGGTCCTCCTTGCTTGCAAACCCCTCTCTTCCCCTACTTCTACTCCTGACTTCGCAGATTCTTCCTCATTCAACCCAGCAGATGAACCCCCACCTTATCCCCCAGCCCCATCTGCCCCTTCTCTCCCTCTATACCCTCCTCTTCCTCTGCCTGATTCCACGGATCCTCAGCCTTCCGTTTCATCCCCTCCCCTCCACCCTCTTCTGCCTGCTCCACCTCCTCTGCAGAGACGCTCCCTTCCCCTCCCTCTCCTTCCTGTCCGCCGCCTGCCTCTTTCAGTCCTTCTGTTACCAGGTCTAAGGGACTCCTTCCCACCCCCAAGACAATTGCACCCCTTCGTGAGGTAGCTGGTCCTGAGGGTGTCATCAGAGTCCACGTGCCCTTATCCATGTCGGACATTACTCAGCTAGAGAGGAAGTTAGGCTCATTCACCAATGACCCCACCACTTACATTCAGGAATTTCAATGGGTCCTGCAAGCATATAGCCTCACTCATCATGACATCTACATGCTCTTGGCCAATACACTTCTCCCTGAGGAAAGGCGATGGGTCTGGGAGCTAGCCCAAGCCCATGCTGATGAAAATCATAGGACCAATCCCAACCACCCCAAAGGCCCTCATGCTGTCCCAGAGCAGGATCCCCTATGGGATTACAACACCCCTGGAGGCTTACAGTCTCATGACCTTTTTACATCCTGCCTCTTGGCGGGCCTGAAAAAGGCTACCCGCAAGGCTGTTAATTTTCAAAACGTGCAGGAGGTCATTCAAAGGAAGGAAGAAACGCCTTCAGAATTCTTGGATAGACTAACCAAGGCTCTCCAACAGTACACAAACCTCGACCCAGAAACCCCTGATGGCCATCATGTCTTAATGACATATTTTCTGGCCCAAAGCTACCCTGACATTAAAGCCAAGCTTAAAAAGCTTGAACAGGGCCCTGCTACTCCTCAGACTGAAATCCTCGCAGTCATTTTCAAGGTCTTCCATGGTAGAGAGGATGAAAGCAAACGCCGTAGGCAGAGGGCTGAAAATGCCAAATTCCAAATGTTGGCCCAGGTCCTAATAAGACACCCCCTGGAGCTTGCTTCAAATGTGGTAAGGAGGGACATTGGGCCAGGGATTGTCCTTCTCCGAGGACACCCTCCACCCCCTGCCCAAAATGCCATCAAATGGGACACTGAGGGGCAGACTGCCCAACAACCCGGAAGGGAGGATGGTCAGCCACCCGGAAACCCCAGCCTCTCCTGGGCTTGGCAGAGGAGGATTGACGGAGCCCTGGGCTTTCCCTCCCGACTATTACCATCAAGAAGCAAGAGCCTAGGGTCACCTTCCTGGTGGATGGATGCTTCATTACCTTCCTCTTGGATACTGGTGCCGCTTTTTCGGTCTTGAGGGAGTATTGGGGTCCTACCACACCCTCAAAAACTCCTATTGTCAGGGTAGTAGGTAAACAGATTTTCCCTCGAAACCCCCCCCCCTTATCATGTTATATGCAGGGATCCCTTTTGTCCTTCTCACACTCCTTTCTCGTTATGAGCCATTTCCCATTCCCCTTCTGGGAAGGGACATACTCTCACTATTGAAAGTCACCATTCACATATCACCCCACACCTCTCCTACTTCTCATTTCCTCATGATGTTCCTATGGGCAGATACACCTCCTTCACGCACTCTTCCACAACAATCTAAACCAGCTAACCCTGAGATTTGGGACACAACTACACCCTCTATGGCTAAATGCAGTCCTATTCATATTGTCTTATGGGACCCTTCAAGATATATTAGTCAACCACAATATCCACTTACAACCACAGCCCTCCTCGGATTAGAACCCATCATCCAGGATTTATTACAAAAGGGGTATCTTACACCTACACACTCTCCTTTCAACACCCCCATTCTGGCAGTTAAGAAACCTAACGGGTCCTACAGGCTGGTTCAAGACCTTTGCCTTGTCAACTCCACTGTGGTCCCCATCCACCCGCTAGTGCCCAACCCTTACACCCTCCTCTCTCAGATCCCTGCCACTACTACCCACTTCTCTGTACTAGATTTGAAAGATGCATTCTTTTCTATTCCCTTGTCCTCAGAATCTCAGGATATCTTTGCTTTTACGTGGACTGACCCTCACACCCGCCATTCTCGTCAGCTTACCTGGACTGTCCTCCCACAGGGATTCAGGGATAGCCCCCATCTCTTTGGCCAAGTTCTTGCCCAGGACCTCACATTCTTTCACCCCACCTGTCCTGACTCTATTCTCCTTCAATATGTCGATGACCTTCTTCTATGTAGTCCCTCTTGGGAACACTCTCAATCCCACACTGCCCAACTTCTTAATTTCCTAGCAGACAAGGGATATAGGGTGTCTCCCCACAAGGCCCAGGTTTCCCAGTCTTCTGTCACCTACCTTGATTTTTGCCTTACACCCGGGAAAAAGGAAATAACACTGGATAGGAGGCAACTCCTCTCTAATCTTCCGGTGCCCCATATGAAAGCCGAAATTCTATCATTCCTAGGACTAGCAGGTTATTTTAGGGCCTGGATCCCAAATTATTCTCTTCTAGCCAAACCCCTCTATGACCTAGCAAAGGGACCCCCTAGTGAATCTCTTGCCTCCTCCCCCAACTACCACTTCTGCAGGCTTCAGCAACTCCTCTTAAAGGCACCCACCCTTCACCTTCCTGATCTTTCAAGACCATTTCATCTATATGTCCATGAAAAAGGGGGGCAAGCACTTGGGGTCTTAGGTAAAAACTATGGGCCTACATTTGCACCTGTGGCATATTTGTCCAACCAACTAGACCCTACCATCCGTGGGTGGGCCCCTTGCTTAAGAGCTCTGACTGCTGGACAAATTTTACACAAAGAAGCCTCTAAGCTGACTTTTGGGGCCCCTTTAACTATCCACTCATCACATCACTTGAAGAATCTTTTAGCTTATAAGGGCCTTCAAACCCTTCCTCCATCCAGAGTTCTGTCACTCCTCACTTCCTTTCTGGAAAACCCTAATATTACGTTCCTCCCCTGCTCTGCACTGAACCCTGCCTCACTGCTCCCAACGACTCCCACGTCTAACACACCAACTCAAAATTGCTTGGAAACCTTGGATGATTTCCTCCCCAGCCATTCTTCCATTTCTGAGGGACCACTCACCAAGCCTGACCTTATCTGGTTCACTGACGGCAGTTCTTTTAGGCAGAACGGCACTCATTACTCTGGATATGCTGTAGTTTCAGCCACTGAGATTATAGAGGCCAAAGCTCTGCCTTCAGGAACTACCAACCAGCAAGCTGAACTTATAGCAGCCACTTGTGCCTGCCTTCTAGCACAAGGCAAATCCCTCACCCTTTATACTGACTCAAAATATGTCTTCCATATTCTATTATCCCATGCTGCAATATGGAAGGAGCGAGGCCTACTTACCACCAAAAGTAATGCGATCACTAATTCGGCTCTTATAACCAATCTGATAGAGGCCTCCCACTTACCCACCCAGCTGGGAGTTGTCCATTGTAGGTCCCATCAGAAGGATGGCTCTCTTATCACTGAGGGCAATACCAAAGCTGACCAGGCGGCACAAATGGCTGCTACCACTTCCAATTATGGCCCCCCTGGGGGACATATAATGGCCACTTTAGACAGCTCATCTGAAGCCCCTACTTCTTCCAGTAAGAACAAGGATCTTTTCAAGTTCCTTCATACTCTATTCCATTCCAATTCTCAGTCTTTGACCCTCTTTTTACAGAGCTTCTTCTCCCTCACCCCCTCTGACAAAGCCATGCTACAGAATATAGCCTGTAATTGTCAGATCTGTCAGCGGACCAACCCTCATACTCCTTTAAGGCCCAAACCATTCCCCTCCCACCAAGCCCGGGGACATATTCCTGCTGCTGACTGGCAGGTAGACTTCACCAACATGCCCACAGTATGGCGCACTAAATACCTCCTTGTCTTTGTGGACACTTTCTCTGGTTGGGTTGAGGCATTTCCCACTTCCAATAAAAAGGCTTCCACTGTAGCTTCAATCTTACTGACAGACATCATCCCCAGGTTTGGTATGCCCACATCCTTACAATCTGACAATGGCCCTGAGTTTATTTCTAGGATCACACAAAAGGTCTCTCAAGCCCTCTCCTTCAAGTGGCATTTCCACTGTCCATATCGCCCCCAGGCTTCAGGGAAAGTGGAAAGGGTAAAACGTACTCTAAAGCAAGTCCTTACCAAATTGACAATGGAATTAAACTTAGACTGGGTCAAACTCCTTCCCTTGGCTTTGCTTCGAATCAGAGCTCTCCCTATGAAACCATCTTTACTGTCTCCCTTTGAGATAATGTATGGAAGACCTCTTGTACCCCCTGGGTTTGTCATTTCACAAGGACCTCTCACCCGAGATTTGTCTTTGCCTCTCTTGTTTCATCTCCACTCAGAACTCTGGAAATATCAGGACTGGCTTCTTCCTGACCCAGTCTCCTCTCCAAACACTCCTCCCTTAACACCTGGGAGTCCAGTCTATTATAATACCCCAGAGGAGAAAGGGCCTCTTGCCCCCAAATGGGAAGGCCCATATCCTGTCATTCTCTGTACCCTCACCACCACCAAACTCTCCTTACCAGACAACCGTCTCCCTCCCTGGATTCACATTTCTAGGTTGAAGCCATATCACCAGGAGGCCCCACCTGCTGACGACAGGACCACCCCAGAGGAACTCCAAGAGCCACCTCCTGAACCTCCCCTTTACTCCTGCTCTCCACACCCATCTCACCCCTTTAAGTTGCGGCTCACACGGTGTTCCCCGCAGCCCAATTCCTCTTAAAGAAGGCACCATGAGCTTTCCCAACAGCCTAGTCTTCTCTCTCTGTTTTTTGTGCTCTGTTTATTTTCTGTGCTCTGTCGGGACTGGTCTTTACCCTCCTCTCCTACCATGTATTTATTGACTCTTCGGGAACGATACTCAGAACATGGCATGCAGAAGGTCCGTGCAGTGGATGCAACTACTTGCTTCATCCACAACTGCACCTCTATTTCCCTAAAATTGTCACCTTCCAGGACCTTTGTCCCTGGTAGCTGGAACTGGCCTTTCATTTGCTTCCTTTTTGATCAAACCAAAGACTATTGTCATTGGTGGCCTGAGATACATAATGGGTGCCCCTATTGGTCATGCAGGTTCCATGATGAACATGGTAGCTATTCTTACCACTCACTTGGTTACCCTGAAGGGTGGACTTCTAGTTACCTAAAGTGGCATAAAGGCTATTCATCCGATAACAATGGATGGTATACTTTAGATATACCTGACCCCAAGGCCAAACGTTGGGACTATGTTGAGTTTGCTGTCTATGCCGCATCCTGATTACACCACCTAAGGCAACCATCCAGTTTGTCAAACACATCAAGGAGTCAGAATCAAAACTTCAAGATCTTATCCATAGCCCATCCAAAGAGGATTCAGAGCCTTCAACCCCCTCAGGTCCCCCTCCCACATGGCTCAATTTGCTACACCAAACTCTTTGATTATTAAACTCCACCCCTCTTTCTGTGCCTACTTCTCAGTGCTTTCTCTGTGCTTCACTTAGTTGTCCACTTCTAGCAGTGGTCCCATTAGTGGCAGGAAATATTTCAGCAAAAACCTACAATTTCTCTAAGAAAGGATAACCCCTACATGTGACACATATCCCACTATGGGAAAGTTATTCCACCAATACTTCATTTCCTTTCATCTGTTTCCACCTGCCAACAATGAATCCTTTACCCATTTGTTCCTTGAGCTATAGCACCCCATCGAGCCCTGTGTTTATGCAACCTGGACATTTCCTCTGGTGTAACGGGTCTTTAAGTACCTCAACGATCAATGTCTCGGGCACCTGTTTCTTGGTTACTGTAGTTCCTCAGCTGTCTTTGTATACTCCCACCGAATTCCGACAGTTGGCCCTACCTTCCCGCACCCGTAGGGCAGTCTTTCTGCCGGTTCTGGTAGGCCTCACTTTAACAACCTCAGTGGCGAGTCTTGGACTCTCTGGTGGAGCTATAGGTCATGCTCTATGGGCATCCAATGACCTGCAACAAAAACTGCAGGAAACACTCGATACCACTGCTGAGTCTCTGGGCTCCTTGCAGTGGCAGGTTACTTCATTGGCACAAGTGGCTTTACAGAACAGAAGGGCGATTGATCTTCTCACTGCAGAAAAAGGGGGTACATACATGTTCCTCAGAGAGGAATGTTGCTACTATGTTAATGAGTCTGGGCTAATAGAAAAAAATGTTGTTAAATTGCAGGAATTATCGACCCAATTGCTTAAACCCACCTCCTCTAATCCCATAACGGGGTTCTTCCAATCCTCTCTTGCCACGTACTTACTACCTATCTTGGGGCCCCTTATTGGGATGCTCCTTTTTTGTGCTCTCTTGCCCTGCATAATGAAGTTCCTTCAAACCCAATTGCAGAAAATTTCTAATCAAACTTTCAACCAGCTTCTGCTTAGGCACTACCAGCCTCTGATGACCGATGAACCCCCAACATCTCCAAGAGAACAGTTCACTCAGTGCTGAAGCTCACTACCAGGCACGATGGAATGCAATGGACATCAGACAGCAGGAGACAATGAGCTCCAAGAACCTCTTAATCTGCCATCCTGGATTCATGAGTCTTTATGTCCTTTTAAGCCTCCTCATGGCCCTTGGCCTCTTCTCTGTCAGTCCCCCAACATGGAACTTCTGCCAAAAATTGAACTTTGCTTTAATTTTTATCTTCATTCTGTTTTTATTCGCTCTGATCTTCTTCAGGTGCTGTTGACGCCATGTCCAGGCAACACTTCCAGTATTTCCTAGAGTCTCTGTTACAGGACCAGTGGCTGATACCAACAATCTCCTCCATCCAGGACTGGTTCGATGCCATCGACAACTTGTGGCTTCAGGGAACTTTCATAGACTTCACCCCTATGGAAGTAGCTATCTATAGCCACTGGGTTTTATTTCTGGCTGTCATGATATCCCCAGACCTGTCCCCCGAACATTCCTCCACTTCCCTTTCTAGGCCCCACAGTGCCCCCACACAGCAGGAAGCAGCCGTATCTGACCAACGACGCCCCACTTCCTAAGAAAACAAAAAGAGAGGAATGTTGGGAAAAGTATAAATGGCAGCCATACCCCAGAGAAAAAAACCCAACATGGCACCTAAGGACCTCTTCTTCCTACCTTCTTTTCTGCAGTGGCATGAAAAGTTCCCACCCGTGTGAACTCTCCCACCAGCGCTAATTTCAAATCTCTCTGGCGGGGAACCTTAGCTCCAATGAGAACTAATTCCTGGGCTCTGGAGCTGATATCTGGAAGAACTTGCCAATAAACGGGTTGCCTGCCATTTATCTAAGCCCTACCATCTCCCCCTTAGTTCTATATAAGCACACAGCTTTTTGCAATAAAATTGGAATTCTCCCAGTGAAGTGTCTTTGCGTGGGGAATTCTTTCACCTATCCCATCCCAGTCTTCCCTAACCCAGACCCTTGGAGATCTTGTCCCTCTCTTGTGTGCTCCCTTGAGCCCCTGTCTGCTTTCCTCATGTCCCTTTACCTAGTGTGGAGTCTCTTCATGTTGGGTCTGAATTGGGGCCCTGTTGGTTGGGCCCACCATAGGGCTCACTTTGGTGCTCCTTCAGCTTTGCTCTGTCTCATGATCCTCGTGCAGCTCATCCTCCCCATCTCCTCATGAATTCCCCTGGTGCTCTTGAGCCTCCTGCTCCTTGGGTCCCTCATCCTAGTTTGGTCATGTGGGTACCTTGTATGGCTCTCCTCCCACCATGCACCCACTGTGACCCCCAGCCATGCCCTCCCATATCCCTTCTTCTGGCCCCATTCCAATGGAAGGGCTCCTTTGCCAGGTCCCTCTCTATGGATTCTCATGTGGGCCAGAGCTCATTATGAGAAACAGCACTGCCCCTCACCTGGCCCACTTACTCTTTCTGTATGCTTGGTTGGTCCTGCACCAGGAACTCTGACACCTGGAGGTGGCCCTGGGCCTGGAGCCTGACTGCCCCCTGCTGGATCCCCTGCCTTCCCTCCCAAGTCTTGTCCACTGTCCTAAGCCCCCTGCCCAAGCCCTGGCCCTTGGCACTCCATTCACTTGCCTGGCTCCTCGCTTGAGCCTCTGGTGGCCCTTCTTATTTCTTTCCTTTCTGGGCTTTGTCTGAGGGCCCCTCACTGGGACAGCTTCTCTCCTCCCCTTGGCTTCCCTGTACTGCAGTACCCTAGTGCAGCCACGCCTTACTGGCCCCACCCTTCCCTGCTCTGCCCTGGCCTGGGCCCTCCTCTAGGTCCCTTATCTTAGCTCCTCACCCCACCCACACCCGTCTTGTGGCCCTTAAGCCTGTACCCTCCTTTGGTCCTCTTGTCATTTCTGTCTCTCCCAGGCCCACTTTCTTGATCAAATTCCCAGGATGCTCACCAAGCCAGGTACTTGACCTGGCCTTGTGGCCCTGTGTGCTCTCTTTGGGAAAATGTAGCACTGCCCCTTGTCTTGGCCATTTTGCCTCCCTCAGCCCGTGCCCTGCTACCCAATCCTGACACCCTGCAATGTACCTGGGCCTTCAGCTTTCCTCCCCCTGTGCCTCCTGCTCATATTTCTCCCCTCCCTCCCCTCCCTAACCATATCAGTTTCCATGCACCCTGCCCCAGGTGCTAGCACTTAGCTTTCCAATACAGGACTCAGATCCTTGCATGAGCCACTGGCTGACCTTATTGAGGATGCCTTCCCTACCCTTGGTTTCAGACTCCATCCTATGCCCGCCCTTTGTTCCATTGGTGCTATGGTATCCTGGCACTGCCATGACATTTCACTTTCCCCCATTCTCCCTAGCCTGGGTTCCTCCAATGGGTCCAGACTGCCAACCAACCATCCTCACAACCTCCATACACCAAGGATCCCCTCACAGTAGCCTCTTTTGACCCTGCTTTGGTCCAGGTCCCTCAATGAGGATCTACTCCCTGGTCAGAGGAGCCAAATTGGCTGACCTCTGCACCCTTAAGGCTCCCTATGGGAAATACAGCCCTGCCCCTTGCCTGAGTCCCCTTTGCTGCCTGAACTTTGAAGCCTGGCAGTTAATATGTGACTTGCTTCAACCCAACCCTTTGAGATCCACTCCCTTCCCTCCCCTGCCCTCTCACCTCGCATGCTGCCCCTATCCCAATCCAGCCCTACATAACCCTGACCCTTTGTGCTTCAGTCCCTGTGCCTGGCACTCACATGAGCCCCTCACAGTGTTCCTCATGTCACTTGACATAGTATGGAGTCTTTTCCTGTTGGGTCTGACATGTGGGCCGCTTGCTTGGGACTACCAGCTTGTTCCATTAGGTGCCTGTTGCACTTTTCTCTGTTTCATTGTCCTTCTGCAGCCCTTCCTCTTTTTCCCCTTGTGCTCTCCCCTGGTGCTTGCAGATATCCTGCTCCTCTGGTCAGTCATTCATGGTCGGCCAGGTGTGTCCTTTTCCTGGGCACCCGGCTTGGGTCCTGGATCTTGCTCCCCCATGCACCCACAGAGACCCTCCGCCGTGCTTTCCCATTGCCCTCCTCCTGGCCGCATTCACATGCCAAGCCTCCTTTGCCAGGTCCCTATCCCTGGAATCACATGTGGGCCTGAGCACCTTATGGGAACCTGAGCCCTGCACCTTCCCTGGGCCCCTTGCTCTCTGGGCCTTTTGTCCCGCACCCATAACCCTGACACCTGGCAGTCGCCATGGGCCAGAAGCCTGCCTGCCCCCTGCTGGATCCCCTGTCATCCCTCCAAAGTCTTGTCCACTGTCCTGAGCCCCCTGCCCAAGCCCTCGCCCTTGGATCTTCATTCTCTGGCCTGCCTCTTCGTTTGAGCCTCTGGGGGAACTTTTTGCTCAGTGCTTCCCTGGGCTTTGACTGCGGGCCTTGCTGGGGCCAGTACCCTACTCCACTTGGCTTTCCTGAACCTCAGAACCCTACTGACACCCACCTGCACATCCCCACCCTTCCCTGCCCTTTTCTGGCCTGAGCCCTCCTGTTGGTCCCTAGCCTGGGCTCCTTTCTGGAGTCCTGGCCTGCACCCCATCAACACTCTTCCTCTGGCCTTTCATGCTGTACCCTCTTTCATCCCTCCTGTCATCCCTCTCCCTGCTGGTCCCTTTTTCAAGATTCCTTTCCCAGGATGCTCACCACATCTAGGGGACTGGAATTGGACGTTTGGCCCTGTGGGCTCCTTTTGGGAAAACATTGCTCTGCCCCTTGACTGAGACTTTTGACTCTCTCTGCCTAGGCCCTGCTCCTTGATATTGACATCCAGCAGTGAACCTGGGCCTTGAGCCCACCTATCCCTTTGCCACCCACTACCCTTGCTCCCCTTTCTCCTCTCCCAGCCCTATGTGTTTTCATAGGCCCCAGGACCGGGTCCTGTCACTTGGCTCCCCATTCTTGGGCCTGGATCCTTGCTGGAGCCCCCAGTTTCCCTTCATGAGGAACCTGTCCCTGTTCCTTGATTTCAGGCCCCTTGTTGCCCCCCTCCTGTTCCTCCCCACTGTCCCCTTCTACTGTTGTATCTTGTTATTTCTCAGAACCTGCCCTCCCCCTACTTCTCCCTAGCCTGATCTCCTCCAAAGGGTTGCTGGCTCCCCACCAACACCCCCCCAATCCTGGACCAAAGGTATCCCTTAGATTGCCATCCTTTGGTCCTGGTCTCTATCTGAGTATCTACTCACCTGGGGCAGATGAGTGGAATTGGGTGGCCTCTGGGCCCTGAAAAACCTCTATGGGCAATACAGCCCTGTCCCTCGCCAGTGCCCCCTTTGCTGTCCAAACTTGACAACTGACAGTGGACTTGGGCCTAGTGATGACCTTGTCCTGGGTGATCCCCTCCCTTCCCTCTCCTGCCCTCTAGCCTTCCAAGTGGCCCTAAGCCAACCCAGCCCTTCCTCACCCTGACTCTTTGCCCTACAATCCCCTGGCCTGGCTGCCAGCCTGAGCTCCATACTGCACTACTCAGGTTTTGTTGCTGTCTGTTGTGTCTCTTCCTGTCATGTCTAACCTGGGCACCCCTTGATTTGGCCCCTAAGCTTGCTTCCCTCTGTGCCCTTTGTGAAGCCTTCTGTCTCATCATAATAGCACCAATTCTACCTCTCCTTCCCCTACAGATTTTTCCTGGAGAAAGGGCTTCCTGCTCTTTGGGTCCCTATTAACTTTTGTTGGGGTCAGTTCCTCACCTGGGTACCTTGATTGGGTCCTGACTCTTGTCCTCCTCTGCAACCACCACGACCCTTCACTGTGCCCTCACATTGCACTCCTCCTGGCCCCTATCTCTTTCAGGCACTTTGGCTTGGTCCCAGGCCCTTGATACTCATCTGAGCCATGGCGCCTTATGGGAAACAGAACCCTGACCCTCAACTGGTCTACTTGCTCTCCCTAGGCCCTTGGGGCAGCACCAGGAAACCTGACACCTGGCAGTGGTGCTAGGCCTTGAGCCTGCGTCCACCCTGCTGGATCGCCTGGATTCCTTCCCCAGCCCTATCCACTTTCCTGAGCCCCTGCCTCAGTGCTGGCCCTTGGCTCTCCATTCCCTGGACTGGCTCCTCTCTTGAGCCTCTGGGGTCCTTCTTGCTCTGTGCTTCCCTGGGCTTGAACTGTGGGCCTCACTGGGGCCATTTCCCTGCTCCCCTTGTCTTCCCTGCATCTCACAACCCTAGTGCAGGCCCTGCCTGCCAGGGCCCACCCTTCCCTGCTCTCCCCTAGCCTGTGCTCTGTTCTAGGTCCCTAGCCTGGGCTTCTTCTGTGGTCCTGACCTGTTCACACTGTGCCTTTCTTTGGCCCTCCTGTTGTCCCTGTCCCTGCTGGGCTTCTTTTCCAGATCCCTTTCCCAAGATGCTGACCTTAGCCAAGGGATTGAATTGGGATGTTTTGTCCTGTGGTTTTCATTTGAGAAAAAGTAGCATTGCCCTTTTCCTTGGGGCTTTGGCCTCCTTCAGCCTGGGCCCTGCTCCTCAATCCTGATACCCTACAGTGAATTTGGGTCATGAACCATCCTCTCACTGTGCCACCCATTCCCCTTATTCCCTTTCTCCACATATACCACTGTATCTAGGAGAGAGGGGACTCGCCCTTTCAGATGGAAGGCCACTCCCACCTTGGTTTCAGGGGAGCTCCTATAGCCCAGCAGCCAGGGTAGAGAGACTCCCTCCTCTATGCAGGAGACCACTCCCACATTGGTTTTGGGGGGAGCTCTTATACTGCTGCAGCCAGGGTAGAGGGTACTCGCCCATATAGGTGGGAGACCCCTCCCACCTGGGTGTTGGGGGAACTCCAAACAGCCACAGCCAGGGTAGAGGTGACTCGCCCCTCCAGGCGGGAGACACCACCTACCTGGGTTATGGGGGAAGCTCATACCACCAAAGCCAGGGTAGAGGGGATTCATACCTCCAGTCTGCTCTACCCTGGCTAACTTGGTATACAAGCTCCTACAACACCCAGGCGGGAGGAGTCTCCTTCCTGGAAGGGCAAGTACTCTCTACACTGGCTAGGGCTGTATAGAACCCCCCCCCCACCAGACACCTAGGTGGGAGTGTTCTTCCACCTGGAGGGGTGATTCACATCTACCCTGGCTGCTGTGATACAAGAGCTCTCCCTGAACCCCTGGAGGGACGCATCTGCTGCCTGGAGGGGCAAGACTTCTCTACCCTGGCTAAGGTGGTTTACAAGCTCCCAGGAGACCCAGGTGGGAGGGTTTTCCCGTCTGGATGGACAAGTCCTCACTACCCTGGCTGCAGTGGTATAAGAGCTCCCCCACCCTGACACCCTGGTGGGAGGAGTCTCCATCCTGGGTTGAGTTCCCTCTACCCTGGCTGTGGAGGTATACTAGCCCCCTTCAACACCATGGTGGGAGGCATCCCCAGCTTGGAGAGGCAAGTCCCTGTACCCTGGCTGCAGCTGTACCAGAGCTCCATTTAACACCCAGGTTGGATGGATCTCCTGCCTGGAATGGCATGTACCCTATACCCTGTCCTTGATGGTACAGGATCTCCCAACTGACACCCTGGTGAGAGTGGTCTCACACCTGGAGTGGTGAGACCTCTCTACCCTTGCTAAGGAGGTATACAAGCTCCCCATGACAACCAGGTGGGAGGGGTCTCTGACTGGAGGAGCAAGTTCCTGGTACCCTGGCTGCTGCAGTTTAGGAGCTTTCCCTGACACCCAGGTGGGAGAGAGCTTCCATCTTGAGGGTCAAGTCATCTGGACCCTGGATAAGGTGGTATACAAGCTCCCTGCTACACCCAGGTGGGAGGGGTCTCCCACCTGGAAGGGCGCGTCCACTCTATTTTGGCTTTAGCAGTGTAAGAGCTCCCCCCAGACACCCAGGTGGAAAGAGTTTCCCACTGGGTGGGGCAAGTCTACTCTACCCTGGCTGCTGTTATATACGATACCCCCCATACCCAGATTGGAGGGGTCTCTTGCCTGGAGGGGTGAGCACCTTTACCATGGTTGCTGAAGTATAAGAGCTCCACCCAACAGTCAGGTGGGAGGGGTCTTCCGCCTGGAGGGGTGAGTCCACTCTAACTTTCCTGCAGTGGTATATGAGCTCCCCCTGACACCCAGTTGGGAGGGGTATCCCGCCTAGAGGTGCTAGTTGCCTCTACCCTGGACTTGGGGGTGTATGGGCTACCTCCATACACTCAAGTGGGAGGGGTCTCCTTCATGGAGGGGCGAGTCCCTTCTACCCTGGCTTGGGCAGGATACAATCTCCCCACCCTACACCTAGGTGGGAGATGTCTCTTGCTTGGAGGGGTGAATTCACTTCCCTAGCTGTGGCGGTAAAGAAGCTCCCCTGACACTCCAAGTGGGAGGGCTGTCCCGTCTGGGGGGAGAGTCACCTCTACTCTGGCTGCTACTGTGTACAGGCTCTCCCAGATACCCAGGTGGGAGGGGACTTTCGCTTGGAGGGGCAAGTAACCTCTACCCTGGCTAATGCAGTATGCAAGCCCCCCCACACACAGGTGAGAGGGGTCTCCCACTGTAGTTGGGAGTCCCCTCTACCCTGGCTGGTGCTCTATAAGAGCTCCAGGGACATCCAGGTTTTAGGGGTCTCCCACCTAAAGAGGCGAACACTTCTACCCTGGCTGTGGCAGTATACAAGCTCCCCCTGAAAACCAGGTGGGTGGGATCTCCCTCCTGCAGGGCGAGTTCCCTATACCCTGACTGTGGAGTTATTTGAGCTCCCTCCAACACAGAGGTGGGATGGGTCACTCGAATGGAGGGTCAAGTCCCCTCTACCTTGGCTGAGGAGGTATAGGAGCTCTGCCGGACTCCCAGGTGTGAGGCATCTCCTGCCTGTAGGGGCGAGTCCCCACACTCCTGTCTGTAGCGGTATATGAGCTCCCCCTGACACCCAAGTGGGAGGAGTCACCTGATTGGAGGGGTAATTCCCCTCTACTCTGGCTGTGACAGTATACAAGTCACCTGTACAACCAGGTGGGTGGTGTCTCCCTCCTGGAGTGGTGAGTCCCCTCTATCCTGCCTGAGGTGGCATATGAGCTCCCCTGAAAACCAGGAGTGAGGAGTCTCCTGCCTAGGGGGGAAAGTCCTCGCTTTCCTGGCTGCAATGGTACATGAGCTCCCCCTTCAATATCCAAATGGGAGGGTCTCGTGCCTCGAAGGGCGAGTCCCCTCCACGCTGACAGAATACAAGCTCCTCCAAAACACAAGTGGGAGGCATCTCCCAACTGGAGGTGCAAGTTCCCTCTACCTGGATTCAGAGGAATACAAGCTCCCCCCAACCCCCAGGTGGAATGGATCTCCCGCTTGGAGAGGTGAGTCCCCTATAATTTGGTGCCATATAAGAGTTCCGGGACAACAAGGTGGGAGGAGTATCCTGTGTTCAGGGGTGAGTCCCCTCTACCCTGGCTGTGGCAGTATATGAGCTGCCCCCCCATACCCAGATGAGAGGGGTCTCCGGCCTGAAGGGGCGAGTCCCTTCTATCTTGGCTTCAGTGGGATAAGATCTCCTCCTGACACCCAGGTGAAAGTGTTCTCCTGCGTGGAGGGACCAGTCCTTGCAACCCAGCTGAAGTTGTATAGGAGCCCCCCACACACACACACCCAGGTGGGAGGGGTCTCCCTCCTGGACGGGTGAGTCCCCTATACCCTGGCTAAGGCTGAGTATAAGCTCCCTGACACCAATATGGGAGGAGTCTCTCCCCGGAGGAGCAAGTCCCCTTTACCCTGGCTGCAGAGGTATAAGAGCTCCCCCGGCACCCTAGTGGAAGGGGTCTTTCATCCATTTTTTTGAGTCCGCTGGACCCTAGCTGCAGCAGTATAGGAGCTCCCCCTGACAACCAGGTTGAAGGGTTCTCCCACCTGGAGGGGCGAGTCCCCTCTATCCTTGCTGCAGCAGAATATATGGTCCCCCAGACACCAATATGTGAGGAGTCCCAGCCTAGAGAGGCAAGTCCCTTCTAACCTGGCTAAGGTGGTATGCGTGCTCTCCTCGACGCCCAGGTGGGAGGGGTCTCCTGTATGGAGGAGTGAGTCCCCATTATCCTGTCTGCAGCAGTATAAAAGACCCCCCTAATACCCAGGTGTGAGGGGTCTCCCGCCTGTCAGGGAAAGTCCCCTCTACCCTGGCTGCTGTGCTATATGAGCTCCCCGTGACACCTGGTGAAAGGGGTCTTCTGCCTGGTGGGGCAAGTACACTCTACCCTAGTTTTGGTGGTATTAGAGTTCCTCCCCAAAAACCAGGTGGAGGGGTCTGCTGCCTGGAGGAGCGATTCCCCTCTACCCTGGCTAAGGTTGTATATAAGCTCCCCATGACACCCAGGTGGGAAGGAGTCCTGCCTGGATGGGCGAGTCTCCACTATCTTGGCTGCAGCAGTATAGGTGCTCCCTTGACAACCAGGATAGAAGGTTCTCTTGACTGGAGGGGCGAATCCCCTCTACCCTGGCTGCAGCAGTATTGGAGCTTACACAGACACCCAGATTAGAGACAGGCTAGTCCCCTCTACTTTGGCTGGTGCCCTATAAGGTGGGAGGAGTCTTCACACTGCAGGGGCAACATCTCTACCCTGGCTGTGGTAGTATAGGAGCTCCCCCAGACACCCTGAGGGGAGGAGTGTCCCGCCTATAGGGGCGAGTTTCCTCTACCCTGGACAATCAGGTGGGAATGGTCTCCCACATGGAGGGGCAATTCACCTCTACCCTGGCTAAGGCGATATACAACTTCCTCCTGACACACAGGTGGAAGGATTTTCCCGCCTGGAGGGGCGAGTACCCTCTACTTTGGCTGGTGTCCTATAAGAACTCCCTGGATACCCAGGTGGGAAGGGTCTCCCGCCTGCAGAGGTGAACACCTCTACCCTAGCTGTGGCAGTCTAGGAGTTCCCCCAACACTCGGGTGAAAGGGGTCTCCCACCTGTAGGGGCGAGTCTCTTCTATCCTGGCTGCAGCAGTATTCGAGCTCCCCCCACAACCAAGTGGGAAGGGTCTCCAGCTGGAGGGATGAGTCCCCTCTACCCTGGCTGCGGAGGTATAGAATCTCCCACAACACCCAGGTAAGAGGGGTGTCTCCCCTGTAGTGGCGAGTCCCTGCTATCCCAGCTGTGGAAGTATACGAGTCCCACCCCCCAACACCCAATTGGGAGGGGTCTCCCGCCTGGATGGGCTACTCACCTCTACCCTGGCTGCGGATATATACAAGTTCCCGCCGATTCCCACGTGGGATGGATCTTCTGCCAGGAGGGGCGAGTCGCCTCTACCATGGCTGCTGGGTATACGAGCTCCCATAACACCCAAGTGGGAAGGGCCCCCCCCCAGGGGTGAGTCCCCTCTACCGTGGCTGCAGATGTATAAGAGCTCCACCCGACACCCACGTGAAAAGGGTCTTCCGCCTGGAGGTGTAAGTACGCTCTACCCTGGCTGTAGCAGTATAAAAGATTCCCCAGACACCCAGGTGGAAGGGGTTTCCCACCTTCAGTGGTGAGTCCACTATATCCTGCTGTGGCTGTGTATGAGCTCCCCCAGACACGCAGGTGGGAGTGGTCTCCTGCATGGAGGTGAGAGTCCCCTCTATTCTGGCTGAGGCGGTATAGGACCTCCCCACTACACCCATGATAGACGGGTCTCTTGACTGGAGGGGCAAGTACCCTCTACCCTGGCTGTGCCAGTATTCAATCTTGCCCCAACACCAGGTGGGAGGGGTCTCCCACCTGGAGGGGCGAGTTTCTTCCCCCTGGCTGTGGCAGGATAGAAGCTCCCCTGATACCCAGGTGAGAGGGGTCTCCGGCCTGGAGCAACAAGTCCCCTCTACCATGGCTGCAGCTCTATACAAGCTCCCCAGACACTCAGGTGGGAGGGGTATCCTGCACGGAGAAGCAAGTCCCCTCTACCCTGGCTAAGGCTGTATACAAGCTTGCCCCACCCCACAGCACAGGTGCAAGGGGTCTTTCGCCTACATGGGCGAGTCCCCTATACCCTGGCTGCAGCAGTATTGGAGCTTCCCCTGACACCCATGTGGGAGGGTTCTCCTGCCTGGAAGGAAGAGTCCCCTCTACTTTGGCTGGTGCCTTATAAGGGCTCCCTGAACACCCAGGTGGGAGGGGGTCTTCCGACTGCAGGGGCAAACACCTCTACCCCCGCTGTGGCAGTATAGGATCTCCCCCACACACCCTGATGGGAGGGGTATCCCACCTGTAATGGCAATTCCACTCTATCCTGGCCACAAATGTATAGGAGCTCCCCCGAACCAAGGTGGGAGGGGTCTCTTCCTTGGAGAGGTGAATCCCTGCTACCCTGGCTGGAGCGGTATATGAGACCCCACCTCAGGACACCCAGGTGGGAGGGGTCTCCTGCCTGGAGGGTGGAGTCCCCTCTACCCTGGCAGTGGTGGTACACCCGTTCCCTCGTATTCCCAGGTGAGAGGGATCTGTCACCTGGATGGTTGACTCTCCTCTACCATGGCTGCTGGGGTAAAAGAGCTCCCTTCATACCCAGGTGGGAGGTGTCCTTTGCCTGGAGGGTTGTGTCCACTCTAGCATGGCTCAAGCTGTACATAAGCTCTAAAAGACACCCACGTGGGAGAGGTCTTCCCACTGGAGGAATGAGTCCACTCTACCCTGGCAGCAGAAGTATAGGAGCTCCTCCTGACACTCAGGTGGTTGGGGTCTCCTGCCTAGAGTAGTGAGTCCCCTCTACCCTGGCTTTGGCAGTGTTTAAGCTCCCCCAGACACCCAGGTGGGAGGGGTCTCCAGCATGGAGGGGCAAGTACACTCTATTCTGGCTGAGGTGGAATAGGAGCTCCTCCGGACACCCAGGTTATAGGGGTCTCTTAACTGGAAGGGCGAGTCCCTTATTTTCTGTTTGCTGCAGTATTCGAGTTCCTTCAGACACACATGTGGGAGGGGTCTCCCCCCTGTAGGGGCGAGTCACCTCTCCCTGGCTGCAGGTATAGGAGGCCCCCCCCATCACCCAGGTAGGAAGGGTCCTCTGCCTGGAGTGATGAGTCCCCTCTTCACTGGCTGAGGGGGTGTACCAGATATCATGAAAGCCAGGTGGGAGGGTTATCCTGCCTTGAGAAGCAAGTCCCCTCTATTCTGGCTGCTGTGATATAGGAGATACCCCCATACCCAGATGGGAGGGGTCTCCCACTTGAAGGGGTGAGTCACCTCTACCCTGACTGCAGTAGTATACTAGCTTTCCCTGACACCCAGGTTGGATGGGGCTCTCCCCTGGAGGGGTGATTCCCCTCTACCCTGGCTGTGGTGGTAAAGGATCTCCCCCTGACACCCAGTTGGGTGGGTCTCCGGCCTGCAGATGGGAGTCCCCTCTAAACTTACTGCAGTAGTATAGGAGGTCCCTTCTACACCCAGGTGGGAGAGGTCTCCCACCTGGAGCAAAGAGACCCCTGTACCCTGGCTATGGCAGAATACAACCTCTCCCAGACACCCAGGTGGGACGGGTCTCCCACATGGAGGGGCAAGTCCCCACTATCCTTGCTCCAGCGGTATAAGAGCTGTCCCCCAACAGTCAGGTGGGATGATCTCCCACCTGAAGGGGCAAGTCCCCTCAACCCTGGCTGCAAGGGTATAAGAGCCCCCTCTTACCTCCAGGAGAGAGAGGTCTCCCACAGAGGGGTGAGTTGCTCTAAACCAACTGCGGCTGTATAGGAAACCCACCTCGCCAGATACCCATGTGGGATGGGTCTTATGCCAGGAGGGGCAAATCCTGTCTACACTGGCTAAGGCGGTATAGGTATAGGAGTTTCCCCCATTCCAAAGTGGGAGGTGTCTCTCGCCTGTGGTGCAAGTCGCCTCTAACCTGGCTGCTAGGGTATATGAGCTCCACCTGACTCAGGGGTGGGAGGGGTATCCTGCCTGGATGGGCGAGTCCCCTCTACTTTAGCTCTTTCCATATAAGAGCTCCCAGTACACCCATGTAGGAGTGGTTTCCGCCTGGAGGGGCATGTACTCTCTACCCTGCTGTGGCAGTTTAGGAGCTCCCACACACACACACCCAGGTGGGAGGGGTCTCCTGATTGTAGGGGCAAGATATAGGAGTTCACCCAGACACCCAGGTGGGAAGGGTCTCCCCATGGAAAGGCAAGTCTTCTCTACCCTTGCTGCAGCGGTAGAGGAACTCCCCCTGACACACAGATGGGAGGGCTCTCCCGCCTAGACGCGGGAGTCTCCTCTAACTTGGCTGCTTTGGTATAGGATCTCCCCTGATACCCCATTGAAATGAGTCTCCTACCAGGAGGATAGAGTCCTCTCTACCTTGCTGCAGTGGTATAGGAGCTCCTGAGGACACCCAGGTGGAAGGGGTCAATGGCCAGGAGTGGGGAGTTGACTCTTCCCTGGCTGCTGCCATATATGAGCTACTCCAACACACAGATGAGGGGTCTCCCGCCTGAAAGGGAAATTACCTCTACCATGGCTGCTGTTGTATAAGAGATCTCCCTTATACCCAGGTTGGAGGGGTCTCCTGCATGGAGAGGAGAGTACCCAATGCCCTGGCTGCAGGGGTATACAAGCTCCACCCCCCACACCCAGGTAGGAGGGGGTCTTCCCCCTGAAGGTGGGAGTCCGCTTTATCCTAACTGCAGAGATATAGGAGCTGCCCCCTCACACACCGAGGTGGAAGGGTCTCCTGCTAGTAAGGGCGAGTCCCCTCAACCCTGGTTGCAGGGGTATAAGAGCCCCTTCCTACCCTCAGGAGGGAAGGGTCTGGCGCCTAGATGGGGGAGTCACTGCTACCCCAGGTGCAGCTGTATATGAATTCCCCCTCGCTAGACATCCCTGTGGGAAGGGTCTTCAGCCTGGAGGGGTGAGTCTCCTCTACCCTTGCTAAGGCAATATAGGAGTTACACCCATTCCCAGGTGGGAGGGGACTTTCACCTGGAGGGTCAATTGCATTCTACCCTGGCTGCAGTGGTATAACAGCTCCACCTGACACCCAGGTGGGAGGGGTTTCCCGCCTAGAACGGTGACTCCCTCTACCGTGGCTCAGTGTACAAGCTCTCCCAGGCACCCAGGTGGGAGGGTCTCATGCTTGGAGGGGAGAGTCCCCTCTATTCTGGCTGCTGTGTTATATGAGCTCCCCCTCCAGATGGGAAGGTTTTCCCGCCTGGAGAGGCGAGTGCCCTCTATTTTGGCTGCAGTGATATACTAGATTTCTGTTAGAGTCTGTAAACAAGTCAGGATGGCGCCTGGCATTTTCCCAGAGGGAGTGGTTTGTGAAGTAATGCCAGCGAGCCATTAAGTGTGGAGATTCCTTATTGGTTGACTGCTGTATCTAGTTTATGTTAATTAAGATAAGCTGTGTGGAATGTATAAATATCCCTCCTGTCCTACAATAAATGGCTCCCACTCCTGCTGTATCAATCTACACAAGTTTCTCGTCACCCCTGGGTTATTTTGCCGCAGCCGGACTACGGCAGCTTTCCCTGACACCCAGGTTGGATGGGTCTCTCGCCTGGAGGGGCGAGTCCCCTCTACCCTGGCTGCAGTGGTATAGGAGCTCCCCCCTACACCCAGGTGGGAGGGGTCTCACGCCTGGAGGGGCAAGTCTTCTCTATACTGGCTAAGGCGCTATACAAGCGCCCCCTGACACACAGGTGGGACTGGTCTTCCACATGAACAGGCCAGACCCTGCTACCCTGGCTAAGATGGTACACAAGCTCCCTGTGACACACAGGTGGGAGGGGTCTCCTGCCTCGAGGGGCGAGTCCCCACTAACCTGGCTACAGTGGTATATCAGCATCCCCACCCACACCCTGGTGGTCGGGGTCTCCTGCCTGGAGGGGCGAGTCCCCTCTACCCTGGCTGTGGCAGTATAAGAGCTCCCCCTGTCACCCAGGTAGGAAGGGTCTCCCGCCTAGAACAGCGAATCCCCTCTACCCTTGCTGTGGAGGTGTACAACCTTCCTCAGACTCCCAGGTGGGACCCATCTGGAGCAGCATGTCCCCTCTAATTTGGCGGTGCCATATAAGAGCTCCCAGGATACCCACATGGGAGGTGTCTCCCGACTGGAGGGGCGAGTCCCCCCTACCCTGGCTGGGAGGTTTATTAGCTCCCCAGACACCATGGTGGAAGGAGTCTCACACCTGGAGTGGCACATCCCCTTTACTCTGGCTTTGGTGGTATAAGAGCTCCCCCTGACACCCAGGTGGGAGGGGTATCCTGCCTGGACCAGCGAATCACCTCTACCTGGGCTGTGGCAGGATAAGAGTTCCCCCTGACACCCTGGTAGGAAGGGTCTCCCGCCTATTGCAGGGAATCCCCTCTACCCTAGCTGTGCAGGTATACAAGCTTCCCCATACACCCAGTTGGGTGGGGTCTCCCGCCTGGAGGGGCGACTCCCCTCTACCCTGGCGTTAGTGGTATACAAGCTATACAACACCCCAGCACCCAGGTGGGAGGGGTCTCCCACCTGGAGGGGTGAAACCCCTCTACTTTGGCTGGTGCTATATAATAGCTCCCAGGACACCCACGTGGGAGGCCTCTCCCAACTGGAGGAGTGTGTCCCCTCTACCCTGGCTGGGAGGTATAGGGGCTCCCCCAGTCACCAGGTGGGAGGGGGTTTCCTGACTGGAGGATTGAGTCCCCTCTAAACTGGCTGCAGTGGTATAGGAGTCCCCCTGACACCCCCTGACACTCACGCCTGGAGGAGGGAGTCCCTGCTAAACTGACTGCGGTATAAAAGTGCCTCAAGACACTCAGGTAGGAGGGGTCTCCAGACTGGCCGGGCGAGTGCCCTCTACACTGACAGCAGTGGTGTATGAGATCCCCTCAATATGCAGGTTGGAGGGGTCTTCACCTGGAGAGGCGAGTCCCCTGTAACCTGACTGCAGGAAACCTGCAGCTCCAGGTTTACCGCCTGGAGGCGTGAGTCCCCTCTACCCTGGTTGGGGTGGTGTACTAACTCCCCCAAAACCCAGTTGGGAGGCATCTCCTCCCTGGAGGGGTGAGTCCCCTCTACCCTGCTGGTGGAGTTATATGAGTTCATCCAGACACCCAGGTGAAAGTTGTCTCCCACCTTGAAGGGCAAGTACCTGTTACCCTGGCTGCAGCTCTATAAGAGCCATCCTTACAAACCCAGGTGGGAGTGGTCTCTTGCCTGGAGGGGCGAGTCCCTGCTACTCTGGCTGCACCTAGATATGAGCTTCCCCTGACACCCAGGTGAAAGGGGTATCCTGCCTGGAGGGGCAAGTCCCTGCTATCCTGGCTGCAGTTGTACAGGAGCCCAAACCTCATGGGGCACCCAGGTGGAAGGGAACTCATGCCTGTAGGGGTGAATTCCCTGTAAACAGGCTGAGGCAGAATACAAACTAGACTGGACACCAAGGTGGGAGGGCTCTCTCTCCTGCAGGAGCCAGTCTGCTCCACCCAGGCTGCAGAGGTATAAGGCCTCCCACAGACAACCATGTCTTTTTAATGCACCCAGGTCCAGGTTATAGCACTTGGCTCTCCATTACTATACTCAGTTCCTTGCTTGAACCCCTGGATGCCCTTCTCAAGGACCCTGTTCCTGTCCCTGTCCCTTGGTATCAGGCCCCTTTTGCCAGCTTCCTCCTGTGCCTTCCCTCTGTTTCCCTCATGCTGTGGTATCCTGGCAATGCCCAGAGCCTCCACTACCCCTGCTTTGCTCTAGCCTAGGTTCCTCAAATGGGTCCCACAACCCACCGACCCCCCCCCAAACTTCCACACACCAGGTATGCCCTCAAAGTACCCCCTTTTGCCCCTCACTGGTCCAGGACCCTCTCTGAGGATCTACTCACCTGCGGCAGAAGAGCAGATTTGGCTTGTCTCTGCACCCTGAATGCTCCCTATGGGAAACTGCTAAGAGCCACAGCCAAGTAATATGATGCATGGCATTTTTGGTTGAAAGGTGATGCCAGCAAGCCATTGAGATGATATTATTATGTTAAGATCTGCATTCATATGGATATTGGACTCCTGCTGTCCACCTCAGCCTGTTATGGGACTCCTGGAGAGTTCCCATTGGTTGGGGAAGTGCGAGGGAATTCCAGAGGAGGGACTTTCTGTTGGAGTCCCGGAGAACCCTGCGTGGGTAGGTCGGCAATCTTCCCAGGAGCCTACGGGGCATTGGCGGCAGTTTCAAAAATAAAGTTTGTTCCTGCTTGAGTGGCTCATGATTTTGTGCCCAGCCAGACTGCAGCAGGAAACACAGCCCTGCCAGTCACCTGAGTCCCCTTCACCGCCTGTACCTTGAGGCCTGCCAGTTCACATTGGACTTGCTCCAACCCAGCCCTGAGCAATCTCCTCCCTTCCCTCCCCTGATCTCTGGCCTTGCATGCTGTCTGTACCCCAACACAGCGCTCCCTAACCCTGACCCTTTGTGCTCCAGTCTCCGGGCCTGGGTGCTCACATAGGCCCCTGCCTGTGATCCTCATGTCCCTTGACATAGCATGGAGTCTCCTCCTGTTTAGTTTGACCTGGGGGCCCCTTACTTGGGCCCCTAGTGGGCTCACCTAGGTGCCCCTATCGCTTCCTTATGTCTCCTGGCCTCAAGCAGCCCCTACCTCTCTTCCCATTGTGCTTTTTCCTGGCACTTTCAGGTCTGCTCCTCCTTGGGTCCCTCATCACAATCAGTGGCGTGGATCCATTGCCTGGGGGCCTGTCTTGGGTCACAGTTCTAATCCTACAGTGCACCCACCATGACCCCCCACCATGCCCTTTCATCCTTCTCCTCCTGGCCCCCTTCCCTTGTCTGACTTCCCTTGCCAGGTCCCTGGCCCTGGATTCAAATATGAGCCAGGACACCTTATGAGAAACAGAGATCTGCTCCTGGCCTGGGCCCGTTGCTCTCCCTGGGTGCTTGTCCTCCACCAGGAACCCTGACACCTGGAGGTGGCTCTGGGCCTGGAACCTGAATACACCCTGCTGGATCCCCTGCCTACCCTCCTTGTCTAGTGTTCTGAGCCCTTTACCAAGCCCTGGCCCTTGGCTCTCTGTTCCCAGGCCTGGCTCCTTGCTTGAGCCTGTGGTGGCTCTTCTTACTCACTGCTTTTCTGGGCATTGTCTGAGGTCCCTTTGCTGGGGCTGCTTCCCTGTTCCCCTTGGCTTTCCTGTACCTCAGTACCCTTGTGCAGCCCTGCCTTCCTGGCCCAGCGTTCCCTGCTCTACCCTGGCCTGGGCCCTCCTATAGGTCACCTCCTGGGCTCCTTGCTGGTGTCATTACCCTCAGCCCACACACACCTGTCCTCTGGCACTTCACGCTTTGCCCTCCTTCAACCCTCCTGTCCTTTGTGTCCCTGCCAGGCCTCCTTTCCATATCCCCTTCCCAGGATGCTCACCTGGGCCAGGCGACTTGGTCTGGCTTCTTGGCCCTGGGGACTCCCTTTGGGAAAACCTAGCCCTGCCCCTTGCCTGGGCCCTTTGGCCTCCCTCAGCCTGGGCCCTGCTCTGGACCCCTGACACTCTGCAGTGGACCTGGGCCTTGAGCCCTTCTCGCTCTGTGCCAGCCGATCCCCTTTCACCCTTCCAGCCACACCCTATCCATGTTTTTATTCATTCATCCAGTTCAAGGTGCTAGCATTTGGCTCTCTATTACTGGGCCCGGCTGTTTGCTTGAGCCCCTGGCTGCCCTTCTCGAGGATGCTGTCCCTGTCCCTTGCTTTCAGCCCCTTTTGCCAGCCCCTCCTGTGCCTCCCCTCTGTCCCCCTCATTCTGTGGTATCCTGGCACTGCCCAGAGCCTCCACTACCCTGCTTCACTCTAGCCTAGGCTCCTCAAATGGGTTCTGCAGCCCACTGAAGCCCCCAACTTCCGCAAGCCAGGTATCCCCTCATAGTACTTTCTTTTGTCCCTCATTGGTCAAGGTATGTCTCTGAGTATCTGATCACCTGGGGCAGAGGAGCTGATTTGGCTGGTCCCTGTACCCTGAATGCTCCCAATTGGAAACAGAGCCCTGCCCTGCCACCTGAGTCCCCTTCACGGCCTTTACCTTGAGGCCTGGCAGTTAAGATGGGTCTTGCTCCAACCCAGCCCTGAGCCCATTCCTTCCTTCTTTCCCCTGCCTTCTGGCCTGCATGATGCCCCTACCCCAACCCAGCCCTCCCTAACCCTGACCCTTTGAGCTCAATTCTCCAGGCCTGGGTGCTCGCATAGGCCCCTGACTGTTTTCCTCATGTCCCTTGACAGAGCATGGAGTATCCTCCAGTTGGGTCTGACCTGAAGGCCCCTTACTTGGGCCCCCCAGCGAGCTCACCTAGGTGCCCCTTGCAATTCCCTCTGTCTCCTGGTCCTCATTGAGCCCCTACCTCCCTTCCCATTGTGCTTTTTCCTGGTGCTTGCAGGTCTCCTGCTCCTTGGGTCCCTCATCAAAATCCATTGGGGTTTTCCCTTGCGTGGGGGCCTACCTTGGGTTATGGCTCTCGCCCTACAGTGCATCCACCATGCCCTGCCACCATGCCCTTTCATCCCCCTCCTCCTGGCCCCTTTCCCTTGTCTGGCCTCCCTTGCCAGGTCCCTGGACCTGGATTCAAATGCACCTCAGGCAAAACAGAGTTCTGCCCCTCGCCTGGACCCCTTGCTCACCCTGGGTGCTTGGTCCTCCACCAGGAACCCTGACACCTGAAATTGGCCCTGGGCCTGGAGTCTGACTGACCCCTGCTGGATCCCCTGTCTTCCCTCCCAAATCTTGTCCAGTCACCTGAGCCCTTGCCAAAGTCCTGGCCCTTGGCTCTCTGTTTCCAGGTCTGGCTCCTCACCTGAGCTTTTGGTGGCCCTGCTTGCTCAGTGCTTTTCTGGACATTGACTGTGGGCCCCTCTCTTGGGCCACTTTCCAGCTCCCCTTGGCTTTCCTCTACCTCAGTACCCTAGTGCAGAGTGCCTTCCAGGCCTGATGTTCCTTGCTTCCCCTGGCCTGGTCCCTCCTCTAGGTCCCTTTCTGGGCTTCTTTCTGGGGTCCTGACCATTAGGCCACCCACAACCTTCCTGTGGCCCTTAAGGATGTGCCCTCCTTTGGCCCTCCAGACCTTTCTGTCTCTGCCAAGCCCGTTTTCCTGATCCCCTTCCAAGGATGCTCATCTGGGCCAGTCAATTTGGCCTGGCCTCTTGGCACTGGAGGCTTCCTTTTGGAAAATGTAGCCCTGCCCTTTGCCTGGGTCCTTTGGCCTCCCTCAGCACAGACCCTTCTCCGGACCCCTGACACCTTGCAGTGGAACCGGGACTTGAGCCCTTCTCCCCCTGTGCCAGCCTCTCCCCTTTCTCCCCTCCTGCCCCTCCCTATCCTTTTTTTTTCATTCACCCAGTCCCAGGTACTAGCACTTGGCTCTCCATTTCTGGGCCTGGCTCCTTGCTTAACCCCTGGCCGCCCTTCTCGAGGATCCTGTCCCTGTCCCTTGGTTTCAGGCCCCTCTTCCCAGCCCCCCCCCCCGTGACTCCCCTCTGTCCCACTTATGCTATGGTATCCTGGCACTGCATGGAGCCTCCGCTACCTCTGCTTTGCTCTAGCCTAGGCTCCTCAAATGGGTCCTGCAGCCCACGGACACCCCCAACTTCCGCACACCAGGTATCCTCTCACAATACCCTCTTTTGTCTCTCATTATTCCAGGTTCCTCTCTGAAGATCTACTCACCTGTGGCAGAAGAGTGGATTTGCCTGGTCGCTACACTCTGAAGACTCCCAAAGGGAAACACAGGCTGCCAGTCACCTGAGTCCCTTTCACCGCCTGTACCTTGAGGCCTGCCAGGTCACATAGGACTTGCTCCAAACCAGTGCTGAGCAATCTCCTCCCTTCCCTCCCCTGCTCTCTGCTCTTGTATGCTGCTCTACCCCAACACAGCCTTCCCTATCCCTGACCCTTTGTGCTCCAGGCTCTATGCCTGGGTGCTTGTCTACACCCCTGACCTTGTTCCTCTTGTCCATTGACATAGCATGGAGTATCTGTGTGTTGGGTCTGACCTGGGGGCCCCTTCTTAGGATCCCCAGCGGACACACATAGGTGCCCCTTGTGATTCCCTCTGTCTCCTGGTCCTCACGCAGCCCCTACCTCCTCTCCAATTGTGCTTTTTCCTGGCGCTTTCAGGTCTCCTGCTCCTTGGGACCCTCCTCACAATTGGTTGGGTGGGTCCCTTGCCTGGGGCCTGTCTTGGGTCATGGATCTTGCCCTACAGTGAACCCACCATGCCCCCTCACCATGCCCTTTCATCTTCCTCCTTCTGGCCCACTTCCCTTTTCTAGCCTCCCTTGCCAGGTCCCTGGCCTGGATTCAAATATGAGCAAGGGCACCTTATGCGAAACAGAGCTCTGCCTCTGGCCTGGGCCCCTTTCTCTCACTGGGTGCTTGGTCCTCCTCCAGGAATCCTGAAACCTGGAGGTGGCCCTGGGCCTGGAGCCTGACCGCCCCCTGCTGGATCTTCTGCCTTCCCTACCAAATCTTGTCCAGTGCCCTGAGCCACTGCCCAAGCCCTGGCTCTTGGCTCTCTGTTCCCAGGCCTGGCTCCTCACTTGAGCCTCTGCTGGCCCTTCTTGCTCAGTGCTTTTTTGGACATTGTGTGAAGGCCCCTCACTGGTGCTGCTTCCCTGTTCCCCTTGGTTTTCCTGTACCTCAGTACCCTAGTGCAGCCCTGCCTTCCTTGCCCAGTGTTCCCTGTTCTTCCCTGGCCTGGGCCTTTCTCTAGGTCTTTTCCTGGGCTCCTTGCTGGGGTCCTGACCCATAGCCCACCCACAACCTTCCTGGGGCCCTAAAGGATGTGCCCTCCTTTGGCCCTCCAGTCCTTTCTGTCTCTGCCACACCTGCTTTCCTGATCCCCTTCCCAGGATGCACACCTGGGCCAGGCAACTTGGTCCAGCCTCTTTTCCCTGGGCACTCCCTTAGGGATAATGTAGCCCTGCCCCTTGCCTGAGCTCTTTGCCCTCCCTCAGCTTGGGCCCTGTTCCAGACCCCTAAAACCCTTGAATGAACCCAGGCCTTGAGCCCTTCTTCTCCTGTGCCAGCTGCTCCCCTTTCTCCCCTCCACCCCACCATATCCATGTTTCTTTTCATTCACCCAGTCCCAGGTGCTAGCACTTGGCTCTCCATTACTGGGCCTGGCTGTTTGCTTGAGCCACTGGCTGCCGTTCTTGAGGACTCTGTCCCTGTCCCTTGGTTTCAGGCCCCTTTTGCCAGCACACTCCTGTGCCTCCCCTCTGTTCCCCTCATGCTGTGGTATCCTGGCACTGTCTGGAGTTTCCGCTACCCCTGTTTTACTCTAGCCTAGGCTCCTCAAATGGGTCCTGTAGCCCACTGACTACCTCAACTTCCACAAGCCAGGTATCTCCTCTGAGTACCTTCTTTTGCCCCTCATTGGTCCAGGTCCCTCTCTGAGTATCTGTTCACCTGGTGCAGCGGAATGGATTTGGCTCGTCTTTACACTCTGAATGCTCCCAATGGGAAACAGCCCTGCCAGTCACTTAAGTCCCCATCACCACCTGTACCTTGAGGCCTGACAGTTAACATGAGACTTGTTCCAACACAGCCCCGAGTGATCACATTCCTTCCCACCCCTGCCCTCTCGCCTTGCATGCTGCCCCTACCCCATCACAGCCCTTTGTGCTCCAGTCTCTGGGCCTCAGTACCAGCCTGTCCCTTGACTGTGTTTCTCGTGTTCTTTGTCAGAGCATGAAGTCTCTTCACGTTAGGTGTGACCTGGGGGCCTCTTACTTAGGCCCCTCAGTTGGCTCAACTAAATGCCCCTTGTGCTTCCCTCTGTCTCCTGATCCTCATGCAGCCCCTACCTTCCTTCCCCTCACCTTTTTCTGGCACTTGCAGGTCTCCTTCTCCTTGTGTCCCTCATCACAATCGGTTGGGTGGGTTCTTGCCTCAGGCTTGTCTTGGGTCATAGTCTCTCCCTACAGTACACCCACCATGACCACCACCATGCCCGTTCATTGCCCTCCTCCTGGCCCCCTTCCCTTGTCTGGCCTCCTTTGCCAGGTCCATGACCCTGGATTCAATTATGAACCAGGGAACCTTATGGGAAAAAAGTGCTCTATCCCTTGCCTGGGCCCCTTGCTCTCCCTGGTTTATTGGTCCTCCACCAGGCACACTGACAACTGGAGGTGGCACTGGGCCTGGAGCCTGACTGCCCCCTGCTTCCCTCATGTTGGAGTGAATTTGGCTGGCTTCTGGGCCCTGTAGGATCCATATTGGCAACACAGCCCTGCCCCTCACCTGGGACCCCTTTGCTGTCCAAACATGACACTGGCAGTGGACTTGGGCCTAGTGATGACTTTGCCCTAGGTGATCCCCTCCATTTACTCTCCTGCCCTCTAGCCTTGCAAGCTGCCCCTAAGCCAACCCAGCCCTTCCTCAACCTGACCCTTCACCCTACATTTCCCTGGCCTGGCTGCCAACCTGAGCTTCTTACTGCCTTACTCAGGTTGCATTGCTTTCTGTGGTGTCTCTTCCTGTTGGTCTGAATTGTGTGTCCCTTGATTTGGCCACCAAGCTTGCTCCCCTCTGTATCCTTTGCGCAGCCCAGGGTCTTCTCATCTTAGCACTGTTTCTACCTCTCCTTCCCCTACCGATTTTTTCTGGAGCAGGTGCCTCCTGATCATTGGGTCCCTAATACATTTTGGGGGGGTCGGTCCCTTACCTGGGATCCTTGATTGGGTCCTGGCTCTTGCACCTCTCTGTACCTACTGTGACCCCTGCTGTGCCCTCACATTGCACTCCTCCTGGACCCTATCCTTTGTCAGGCCTTTTGGCCTGGTCCCTGGTCCTTGATCCTCATCTGCGCGAGGGCGCCTTGTGGGAAACAGAACCCTGACCCTCAACTGGGCTACTTGCTCTCCCTAGACCCTTGGGGCAGCATCAGGAACACTGATATCTGTCAGTGGAGCTGGCCCTCAATCCTTCATCCCCTCTGCTGACCTCCTGCATTCCCTACCCAGCCCTGTCCAGTTTCCTGAGCCACGTGCCCCAGCACTGGCCCTTGGCTCTCCATTCCTTGGACTGGCTCCTCTCTTGAGACTCTGGGGTCCTTCTTGCTCTGTGCTTCCCTGGACCTGAACAGTGGGCCTTGCTGGGGCCACTTTCCCACTCACCTTGTCTTTCCTGCATCTCAGAACCCTACTGCAGCCTCTGCATGCCGGGCCCTGCCCTTCCCTGCTCTCCCCTATCCTGGGCCCTCCTCTAGTTCCTAGCCTTGGCTCCTTTCTGAAGTCCTGACCTGCACCCCACAAACCCCCTACTTCCAGCACTTCACACTGTGCCCTCCTTTGGCCAACTTGTTGACCTTGTACCTGCTGGGTTCCTTTTCCAGATCCCTTTCCCATAATGCTCATCACAGCCAGGGGATGGAACTTGGATGTTTGGCCCTGCGGTCTTCCTTTTGGAAAAGGTAGTAGTGCCCCTTTCCTGGGGGCTTTGTCCATGTGACACCCAGGTGGGAAGGGCCTCCCGATGAAGGGGCGAATCCCCTTTTCCATGGCTGAAGTGGTATACTAGCTTTCTCTGACACCCATGTGGGAGGGTTCTCCTGCTTGGAGGCATGAGTTCCCTCTACACTGGATGTGGCAGTAAAGGAGCTCCCCTGACACCCAGGTAGGAGGGTCTCTGGCCTAGAGTGGTGATTCCCCTCCCTCTACCTTGGCTGCAGAGATATATGAACCCCCCCAACAATCACGTGGGATGGATCTCTTGCCTGGAGTGGCCAGTCTCTTTTACCATGGCTATAGCGGGATAGGATCTCCCCCAACACCCAGGTGAAAGTGGTCTTTTGCCATGGGGGACGAGTCCTGGCTACCCTGCCTGTAGCTATATTGGAATCCACCCCCACCCCCAGTACATCCAGGAAAGAGGGGTCTCCTGCCTTGAATAACGAGTCCCCTCTCCCCTGGCTGGGGTGATATATGAGCTACCTTGTACAGCCAGATGGGATGGGTCTTCCGCCTAGAGGAGCAAATCCCTGGTACCCTGGCTGCTTCAGTATAGGAGTTTTCCCTGACACCTAGGAGGGAGAGATCTCCCATTTGGAGGGGCAAGCCCACTCTATCCTGGCTAAGGTGGTATACAAGCTGCCAGCAACAACCAGGTGTGAGGTATCTCCCCCTGGAAGGGAGAGTCCACTCTACCCTCACTTCAGCAGTGTATGAGCTCCCCCAGTAACCCAGGTGGGAGAGGTCTCCCGCAAGAAGGGGTGAGTCCCCTCTCTCATGGATGGGGCTGTATATGAGCTCGCCCTGACACCAAGGTGGTAGGGCTCTCCAGCTTGGAGGGCGAGTAGCCTCTACCATGGCTGTGGTGGTACAGAAGCTCCTCCTACACCAAGGTGGGAGAGGGTCTCCTGCCCTTTGTGGCAAGTCCCCTCTAGCCTATCTGCATAGGTATATGAGCTCCCCTGACAACTAGGGTTGAGGAGTCTCCCGACCTAGTGGGGCGAGACCCCTCGATCCAGGCTGCAGCAATATGTGAGCTCCCCCTCATAGCCAGCTGGGAGGACTCTCCCACCTGGAGGAGAGAGTACCCTTTACTCTGGTTAAGGCAGTATAGAAGCTCCCACCAGACACCCAGGTGGGAGGGGTCTCCCGCATGGATGGGTGAGTCCCCTCTACCCTGGTAGCTGTGGTATATGAGCCACCCCCATTAACAGATGGGAAAGGGCTCCTGCCTGAAAGGGATTTCCCCTTTTCCCTGGCTCCAGTGATATACTAGGTTTCCCTGACACCCAGGTGGAAGGGGTATCATGCCTGGAGGGGTGAATCCCCTCTCTCCTGCCTGGGGCAGTATAGGAGTTCCCTCCAACCATCAGGTGTGAGGGGACTCTGGCCTGGACGTTCAAGTGCCCTCTACCATGGCTACTGCAGGATCGGTACTCCCCCAGATACCCAGGTGAAAGTGGTGTTCCACCTGGGATTTCGAGTTCCTGCTACCCTGCCGGCAGCTGTATAGGAGCCCCCCAGGACACCCAGGTGGGAAGGGTCTTTTGCCTGAAGGGACGAGTCCCTTCTACCCTGACTACAGTGGTATTGGAGCTCCCCCTGACACCCAGGTGGGAGGGGTCTTCCACCTGCAAGGGTGAGTCCATTCTATCCTGGATGTACTCTATAGAAGCTACCCCCCCTGCACCCAGGTGGGAGAGGTATCCCGCATTGAGGGGCCAGTCCCCTTTACCCTGGCTGCTGCATTATATAAGCCCCCCATACCCATATGAGAGAGGTCTCCTGCCTGGGGGGAGGATTTTACAGTAACTGGCTACACCGGTATATGAGCCCCAACCCCCCATACCCAGGTGGGCAGGTCTCCCACCTGAAGGGGCGAGTCTTTTCTACCCTGGCTGCACTGGTTTACTAGGTTTGCCTGACGCCCAAGTTTGATGGGTCTCTTGCCTGGAAGGGAGAGTCCCTTTAACCCAGGCTGCAGCAGTAAAGGATCTTCCCCTGACACCCAGGTGGGAGGGTCTCCTGCCTGGAGAGGGGAATCCCCTTGACCCTGGCAGTAGTGGTATAGGAGCTCCCCGCTACATCTAGGTAGGAGGGATTTCCCGCCTCCAGTGGTGAGTCCCCTCTACCCTGCCTGTGGCAGTATATGAATCCTCTGACAGCCAGGTGGAAGGGATCCTGTGCCTGGAGGGTCGATTCCCCTCTCTCATGGCTCTGGCGGTATAGGAGCTCCCCTCAACACCCAGGTTATGGGGTCTTCTTACTGGAGGGGCAAGTCCCCTCTACACTGGCTGCAGGGGTATACAAGGTACCCCCAAAACCCAGGGGGAAGGGATCTTCCATCTGGAGGGGAAAGTCTTCTCTACACTGGCTAAGGTGGTATACAAGTGCCTCCTGACACCCAGGTGGGAGGGGTTTCCTGCCTGTAGGGGCATTACCCCTCTACCCTGGCTGCTGCAATAATCAAGCTCCCCAGGTCGCCCAGGAGAGAGAGGTCTCCCGCATAAATGGGCAAGTCCCCTCTATCTTTGCTGTGGTGGTATATGTGTTCCCCCTTATTAGGAGCAGGACAGGAAGAACAAACACTAGCTTCAGGATAACCCACGCACTCAAACCCCCCTCTGTCTGGTCCTGTTTGCATCAAATCTGAATACTCAACCCCACTAAAGGCTGAACACTTGACTCCCACCTGTCTGGCACAACAGAAACCCACATCTGACCCCTGCCCCATATGCCTGAAGGCAGAAGATGACAACTTTAGCTTTTACTGTGTGATCCAATCATTGTTCACCAAAAAGGCAGTTTGCAGACCCAGAGATCCCATTAGAATTTGGCTATTAAAACTCCCTCTTGCTGGGCCTCCCTCTCTTGCTCTCTCTGTCTCCCTCTCTTGCTTTTGCTCTTCCTTGCTCTCTGCAATACGGCAGTGGTCTCTCTGAGTGTTGTGGACACTTTCCTTTCATTGGTGCTGAAACCCGGGAAGAGGTTTAAAACCCACTTTTGGGTCTCTCTTCCTCCATAAGTGCCACTCACCAGACAACCTGAAACCATTTTCTCAACCGCCAGAATTACATGCACCTCCAGCCTTCGATTGGTGAGTTTCCCCTTCCTGGAGTCCTAAACCCAATGGTGGTGTCAGGAGGATTTGATTTTTGATCTTCCAGCAAAACTCTTTGCCCACCTGTGGGGAGGAAAGCACCCCATCACAGCCTTCAAGGCCATGGTGGCACTCGGGGAGTCTTCCTTGGGCAGATTGCACTCTTGGGTTCAAATTATTTCCCTTCCCCTACCCAGCTGCTGGTTTACCAGCATTGGTTTTGTACATCACCCTCAAATGACCTTGTATCCTCTGGGAACACATAACAGAGAACTAAACATCACACTCCACCCAGATTTTCACAGTTTTGGTAGCTCTCATAAAGTCCTAGTCCTCCCACCTTTAAGACTCCACTGCTAGAGATAAGCTTACCATTCCCTTCCTCTCTCTTCCCCTGCCTCTCCTTCTCCTCTCTTTACAGCCCTGGAAGTCTCTGGCCTCTTCAGCAGGGTCCTGAAAACCTTAGGCAAAGGTCTCCCACAACTCTCGCTCTGTCCAGGATGGGAACCACGAGCCTCAGGATTGGGTGATGACCACTCTTTAGCTCAAACCAGCCACTAAGCACTCCTGAATTTGGGCTCTAGTGGGGACGACCCTATTGCGAATAAATCCATTTCCTCCATCTCCCTTACACTACCTTTGCATCTCATTCCTTCTCCCCTATACTATGTTTGCATCCCCTTCCCTTATACTATGTTTGCAACATGTGTAATGTGTCCTCTCTGCTTATTGACTTTCCCTTACAATGCCTCTTGGACAACCTCAAAACCCTATTTTTGATACCAGACATCAAATCCCCAAAATTGATCAAATATAGCACCCAGGATTGGCCCAGTTATCCCCTAGACAACCAAAACAAATGACTCCCTTTTGGGTCTCTGGATCCCTCCATTCTAGGGGATATTTACAATTACTGTAAGCATTTAAAAAAATGGGCAAAGAGCCCCTATGTCCAAGCTTCTTTCTTGCACTGATCCAATTCTGCTCTCTGGACCTCTTGTAAATATCTACAATTTTTTCTAGCTTTCAAACCAACCACCACAACCACCGATCCCCAATCTTCTCCTATCTACTCATCCACTAATTTTGAACCTGCTGATGAACCTCCATCCTATCACCTGGATCAAATAGGTCCTTACCCTCAACCTTCTGCCCCAGCCCCTCCACCATTTCCCCCACCTCAATATCCTGCTTTCTTCCCTCAAATTACTAGATCAAAAGCCCAAACCACAGCCATTTCTCAAACTGTTGCCTCCTTGCTGGGGTAGCAGGTACTGAAGTTATCCCTCCACCCACTCACTCCTCTCTTCTCCTGTCACTGCCCACACCTGGTCCCACCAGATCCTCTTACTAGTTAATCCAAAGCTCAAACAGGCTGAGGAGAGCCCTCAGATCCCTATCCAAGACCTGCTGAAAATGGCCTTTAAAGTTGCTTTGTCATCACTGAAAACAGGTTACTAAGAATTTAGAGACCCTTACAGGCTTTTGGGGATATTCACTCCTGTCCTCCCCTCTGCTCTACCTGTTCTACTGCTCAAGTTTTCCTTGCTAGGGTAAATCCCACACCCGGTTCCCATTATTCTTTTACATAATCTTTCTCATTCTCAGATCCACCCTAGTTGCTGTCAGCCCCACCTTCCCATCTTCCCCATCCCTACCCAGGCCCACAGAAAAGTCTTAATCTACCTTCTCCAGAAATCTTCTCCATGATTGATTTCAGAACTGTCAGCAAAGAGTCTCTACATAAAAGTTTAATGTAGATAAACTTCCTCTTTTCCTATTACCCTGTTTTACTTGGCCACTGGCTGGAAAAAAAATCAGCACTCCAGGTGCTGAATACCCCCTTACTAGTTTTTCACAAAACTATGTAAACAAGGCCTCTGGCCTTGAGCTGGGCTTCAAAGAGATGACTACATTTCTAAGATAAGAGAAGTTACCAACTAGGCTCCACAGTAGCAGCTGGCAGGGGGAGGAAAGAAAGGAAAAAAGAAGCTCTCCCCTTCTCAAGTGTCCTTGAAGGGTTAATTTGCCCAGATTCACTGCTTTTATGTAAACTTCTGCAGACTGTGAACTTCTGAGCCCCACCTCTTACATGCTGGTTACAAGATTCTGAAACTACCTAAACTTGGAGTTCATGGGATTAATTGATTACAGTGGAAGCTGTGCCCTCTGAATCTGGCTACAACCAAATAAAACTTTCCCTATCTTTGGTGCTATCTTAGGTGCCTTGCCTTTATCCATCCATACAACACTATAATTCTATATACTATATACTTAACATTGTTTATGTTTTCATGAAATGATAACCAGATATGATTAATTGTGTACTGCAAATAACAAAATATCTCTTATTAAAATGGAATATTTTGCCTAAATTCATAAATTTACAAGGACTGTTTCCAAATGTGAATAAAGAAGGGGTTAACACATGGGAAAGAGAAATTAAAAGGTTCTAGGTATGGATTAACTAGAAGGGAAAAAGGTTTCTGGGTAAGAAAGTCTATATGATTAAAAAATAATCTTATTTATTAAATAAATAAGAGGGCTTAAGCAAGTGATAAAGATGGTCTGTGTAAGTGGGTTATAAATGTAAGTTTTTCGAGCAGGAATCTTGAAGGAATTAAGCATTATACAACTATGGTTAAACAATAATTTTTATTTTGCAATATTGTAATGTTATTTCTTTAAAAACTAAACTTGATTAATGTAAAAACATCAATAGAACTGGGGAACTATTACTCTTCTTTGAATATTAAATGTCTTCATATTTTCTAGGTACATAAATATTTAACATAGAAGCTTTAAACAAAAAAAAATATATCAAGCTGGTGTTCTCCAAAAGGTTGCATGGTCATTTTAGGCTTACAAAAATAGCATATTGGAGATTTATCTATATCATTCAATTTTCTATAACTGGACCTGTTATCAAAAAGATTAATATAAAGTACTATACACTGGGGTACAATTTAAATGTAATATCATATTGTGTTAGCTAATATTCATGTAACCTCGAACAACAATATATGTAAACTTTATAAAATGATATTTAAAAACAAAGATCAGCTTCAATACTACAACACTTTACGTAAGATTTATAAAGAGCCCCACCTTACCTGAGAGGTAAGGCTCTTACCTAAGGCTCTGCCTCTTATCTTAATTCATGACAGAATGACTCCAAAGTAGTCCAGACTTCAGCTAAAGCCCAGTACTGTTAATTTAAGACTGGTGAAACTGACTTTGCTGGATGTTTAACATCAAGACTGAAAGTTAAATTGAAATGGCCAAGAAAACCAATATTTGGCTCTTACCCTCTGAGCCAGTCTGAATCTAGCAAACAGGGAACTTCTCTAAAGAGCTTTGCAACTCTGGGCCACATAACTTCCTGATCAGGAAGATTAATGAGACCATTGGAGAATGAAAAGCTATTAAGTGCACTTGCTGTGAATAGGAAGGTAATTGGAGACAGGAGATATCCCTGATGCTTCCAAGGGAAGCCACATTGTCAAGAAAGACCTGGACCCATCCTAGTGCAAATGGCATTTGCAGAACTAAGAAGCTGCTCTCAAGTTCCCCCAGAAGTGACCCCTATGGGTACTCGGCTGACTCTTAACAATAGATAGAAACAAAAGTCACTTTTGATCAGCTTGTTCTTACACCCCAACCAAAAACAGTAAAGACAAAACACAGTCATTCCTGGGAGTAATGAAGGACAAGAACAGCTAGAAAAGAGGAGACAGGACCTAAGCCAACAGGCTCCATGGGGAATGCTCAGTCAAGTATGGCCTTGGCTCCTCCCCATCGCAGGACCCCTGTTAGTCCTCTTTATGTTCTTCCTAATAGGACCATGAATATTAAATTGCCTACAGCAGTTCCTGCAATATCAGATACACAAATTGACCAACCACTGGCCAATCAACTACTTCTTTAAGACTACCAGTCCTGATGCCCAAGATGGAGACCTAGAACTCATGACAAACTCCTCTGGCTCCAGAGACTCTTCCTCCATCTAAAACCCTCTCTAACCCATTTTCCAGTTTTTAAAACCCCTCTTTCACTTCCTAGGAATGAGAACTCCTCTCCAGCAGGTCCACTCTGCTTGTTCTATCTTCTTTACAGGATCCCCACAAGGAAGCATCAAACCTAAACTCCCCACATATCAGATAAGGAGCCACCAGCCAAAGACTGGTAGATCAACTTCACTCACATGCCTAGGCACAAAAAGCTTCACTACCCACTTACTTTGGTTGATACTTTTTCAGGTTGGATAGAAGCCTTCCCTACATCCAGAGAAATTACTGACACTATTGCCTCCATCCTCATTGAGGAGATCATTCCCAGGTTTGGACTTCCCGTCACCATCCAGTCAGACAATGGTCCAGCCTTCACTTCTCAGGGTTTTCAACTAGTCTCCAAAGGCCTCAACATCACTTAGATGTTCCACATCCCCCACAAACCCTAATCCTCATTTTCTATCCCAACCACAGATGACGCTTTAACATCCAAGTGACTTGGCACTAGGATGACACCACTCACTCTCAATTTATGGGTCAAGGCGATTGCTCTTCCATTGGCTGCATTTGGGCAGTCACCCTTATCATTACTGAATTCAACCAAGCCACCTATGATACTTCCTAGAGTTCCTATGACAGGACCAATGGCTGATACCAAGAATTTCCTCCAGTCAGAAATGGTTTCATTCCTTTGACAACCTATGGCTTCAAGGAACCTTTATGGACTTTGCCCTTCTGAGATAACTGTCTCTAGCCACTGAACATTATCTTTAGCCACCCTGGTCCAAGCCTGTCCCTGAACATTACCCCGCTCTACCAGGTAGGCCCCATTCCACCTCCTCTCAGCAGCAAGTATCCAAACGATTTTGCACTGCCCCCCCCCCATGTTACATCACTTAGAAAAACAAAAAAGGGAGAAATTTTAGGTACAGGACAGGCTGAACTAAGTTGTCTGAAGGATAACCCATGCACTCAAACACCCCTCTGCCTGGTCCTTTATCACCTATTTGCATCAAGTCTGAATACTCAACCCCACTTGTCTGGTGCAACAGAAATCCACATCTGACCCCTGCCGCATATGCCAGAAGGCAGAAGATGACACCCTTAGCAACTACTGTGTGGTCTAATCATTGTCTGCCAACAAGGCAGCTTGCAGACCCAGAGACCCCATTAGAATTTGGCTACAAAAACTCCCTCCTGCTGGGCTGCTCTCACTTTCTCTCTCTCCCTTCTTGCTTTCGCTCTCCCTTGCTCTCTGTTTCTCTCTCTCTCTCTCCTCTCTCTTCTCTTCTCTTCTCTTCTCTTCTCTTCTCTTCTTCTCTCTCTCTCTCTCTCTCTCTCTCTCTCTCTCTCTCTCTCTCTCTCTCTCTCTCTCCTCTTTGGCAAAAAGCAGTGGTCACTCTGAGTGTTGTGGTCACTTTCCTTTCCTCCCTGAAATGCTGGTGGAAGGGGTCTCCCAGCAAGAGAGGCAAGTACTTTCTACACTGGCTGTGGTGGTTTATGAGTTCCCACAGACAGCCAGGTTGGAGGGTTATGCCGCCTGGATGGGCCAGTCTCCTGTACCCTGGCTAAGGTGATATACAAGCTCCCCTTGACAACAAGGGGAGAGGGGTATCCTGCCAGGGGGGGTTGTCCCCACTACCTTGGCTGCTGTGGTATACAAGCTAACCTCCCACAACTGAAGGGGCAAGTCCCCTCAACCCTGGATGCAGGGGTTTAAGAACCTACTCCTATCCCCAGGAGGGAGAGGTCTCCAGCCTGGAGATGTGAGTCACTGCTACCCCAGCTTCAGCTGCATAAGAACCCACCCTCAACAGACACCCAGGTGGGAGGGGTCTCCCACCTGGAGGGGCAAGTCCCCTCTACACAGGCTAAGGCAGTATAGGAGTTAACCCCATTCCAAGGTGGGAGGTGTCTCTCGCCTGGAGGTGTATGTTGCCTCTACCTTGGCTGCTTAGGTATATGAGCTCCTTCTCAAACCCAGGAGAGAGGGGTCTTTTGCCTGGAGGTGCGAGTCCACTCTACCCTGGCTGCAGCAGTTAAGAAGCTTCCCCTGAAACCCAGGTGGGCAGGGTCTCCTGCCTAGAGGAGTGACTTCCCTCTACCCTGGCTGAGGGGTTATACCAGCTCTTCCAAATACCCAGGTGGGAGGGATATCCTGCTTGGAGGGGTGAGTGCCCTCTATTCTGGCTGCTGTTGTATATGAGCTTCTCCACATACCCAGATGGGAGGGGTCTCCCGCCTGAAGGGGCGAGTCCCCTCTACCCTGGCTGCAGTGGTTTACTAGCTTTCCCTGACACCCAGGATGGATGGGTCTCTCTCATGAAGGGGCAAGTCCCCTCTACACAAGCTGCTGCGGTAAAGAATCTCCCCCTGACACCCAGGTGGGAGGGACTCAGGTCTGGAAGGGTGAGCCCCCTCTACCCTGGCTGCAGTGATATAGGAGGTCCACCCTACCCCAAAGTGGGAGGGGTCTTCTGACTCCAGTGGCGAGTCCCCTCTAACCTGCTTGTTTGAGAATATGAACTCCCCTGACAACCAGGTGGAAGGGATATTCCGACTGGAGGTTCGTGTCCCCTCTCCCCTGGATCTGGCAGATTAGGAGCTCTTCTGACACCCAGGTAATGGGGTCACCCGACTGGAGGGGCAAGTCCCCTTTACCCGGACTACGGCAATATAGGTGTTTCCCCCATCCCCAAGTGGTAGGAATGTATCTCCTGGAGGGGCAAGTTGCCTCTACCTTGGTTGCTGGGGTATATGAGCTCACCTGACACCCAGGTAGGAGGAGTCTTCCGCTTGGAGGGGCTAGTGCCCTCTACCAGGCTAAGGTGGTATATGATTTACTCCCATTCCCAGTTGGGAGGTGTTTCTTGCTTCAGGTGCCAGTTGCATCTACCCTGGCTACTGGGTATATGAGCTCCATCTGAAACCCAGGTAGGAGGAGTCTTCTGCCTGGATGGTAGAGTCCACTCTACCCTGTCTCTAGCAGTTAAGGAGCTTCCCCTGACACCCAGGTGGGAGTGGTCTCCTGCCTAGAGGTGTGACTTCCCTCTACTTTGGCTGAGAGTGTGTACCAGCTCTCCCAGACACCCAGAAGGGAGGGTTCTCCTGCCTGGAGGGGTGAGTTCTCTCTATCATGGCTGCTGTTGTATAGGAGCCCCCCCCATACCTAGACGTGAGGGGTCTCCCGCCTGAAAGGACGAGTCCCCTGTACCCTGGCTGCAGTGGTTTAATAGCTTTCCCTGACACCCAGGTTGGATGGAAGTCTCGCATGGAGAGGCGAGTCCCCTCTATCCTGGCTGCAGCAGTAAAGGATGCTCCCTGGACTCCCAGGTTGCACGTTCTCCTGTCTGAAGGGACGAGTCCCCTCTACCCTGGCTGCAGTGGTATACTAGCGTTCCCTGACACCCAGGTTTGATGGGTCTCCCCCCTGGAGGGGTGAGTTCCGTGTACCATGGCTGCTGCGGTAAAGACTCTCCCCAACCACAGGTGGGAGGGGTCTCCTGCCTGGAGCAATGAGTCCCCTCTACCCTGGCTGGGAGGTATAGGAGCTCGCCAAGTCACCCAGGTGGGAGGGGTTTCCCAACTGGAGGTTCCAGTGCCCTCTACCCCTGGCTGTGGTGGTGTATGAGCTCCCGTTGACATGCAGGTTGGAGGGGTATTTGCCTGGAGAGGCAAGTCCCTTCTAACCTGGCTGCAGCAGTATACAAGATCCCGGCAACACTCAGGTGGGAGGGGTATCCTGCATGGAGGGAAGAGTCCCCTCTACCCTGCCTTCAGAGTATAAGAGTTCCCCCAAACACCCAGGAGAAAGGGCTTTTCCGCATGGAGGAGCAAGTTCCTGTTACCCTGAATGCAGCTTTATAGGTGCCCCGAACAAACCCAGGTGTGAGGGGTCTCTTGCCTAGAGGGGCGAGTCCCTGCTACTCTGGCTGTGCCTAGATACGACCTCCCCCTGACACAGGTGAAAGGGGTATCCCACCTGGAGTGGCTGAGTCCCTGACACCCTGGCTGCAGCTGTACATGAGCCCCACCCCCACACTGGGCACGCAGGTGGAGGGGATCTCATGACTGTAGGGGAAACAGAGCCCTGCCCCTCGCCTGGGCCCCTTGCTCTCCCCAGGCACTTGGTCCTGCACCAGGAACCATGACACCTCCAGGTGGCCCTGGGATTGGAGCCTGAATGCCCCTGCTGGATCCCCTGCCTTCCCTCCCAAATCTTGTCCACTGTCCTGAGCCCCCTGACAAAGCTGTCACCCTTGGTTCTCTGTTCCCTCACCTAGTTCCTTGCTTTAACCTCTGGTGTCCGTTCTTCCTGTGATTTTTGGAACTTTGTCTGAGCTCCTTAATCCATTACTTGGGTTGCATTCCTTTCTGTGGTGTCTCTTTCTGTGGTGTGGGACCTGGGGCCACTTCCCTGCTTCCCTTGGCTTCCCTGTACTGCAGTACTCTAGTGCAGCCCCACTTTCCTGGCCCCAGCCTTCCCTGCTCTCCCCTTGCATGGGCCCTCCTCTAGGTCCCTTACATGGGCTGCTTGCTGAGGTCCTGGCCCACACCCCATTCACACCCATCCTGGGGCCCTTTAGGCTGTGCCCTCCTTAGGTCCCCCTGTGATTTCTGTCTCTGCCAGGCCCGCTTTCCTGATTCCCTTTTCAGGATGCTCACCATGGCCAGGAGACATGACCTGGCCTCTTGACCCTGTGGGCTCCCTTTGGGAAAATATAGCCCTGCCCCTTACTTGGGCCCTTGGGCCTCCCTCAGCTTGGCTGTTCTCCAGACCTCTGACATGCTCCAGTAGATCTGCACCTTCAGCCTTTCTTACCCTGTGTCACACACTCCTCGTTCTCCTCTATCTCACCTCTCTATCCATATCCCTTTTCATTTATCCAAACCCAGGTTCTAGCACTTGGCTCTCCATTACTGGGTCCAGTTTCTTGCTGGAGTGCCTGGCTGCCCTTCTCAAGGACCTTTTCCCTTTCCTTGGTTTCAGCCTCTTTTTAAAGGCCATTTCCTGTGCCTCCCCTCTGTTCCACTGATGTTATGGTATTGTGACACTGCTGGGACCCTTCGCTTTCCCTTCTTCTCCCTAGCCCATGCTCCTTGAATGGGTCCTTGCTACCAAACAACTACCCTCACAACCTCCACACCCCAGGTATTCCCTCACAGTGCCCTCTTTTGACCCTCCCTTGGTCCAGGTCCCTCTCTGAGGATCTACTCACCTAGGCAGAGGAGCCAAATTCACTGGCCTCTGTGCCCTTAAGGTTCCCTATGGGAAACACAGCCCTTCCTCTTGCCTGAGACCCCTTTGCTGCCTGAACCTTGAGGTCTGGCAGTTAAATATTGGCTTGCTCACACCCAGCCCTGAGATATCCCCTCCCTTCCCTCCCCTGCCCTCTGGCCTTGCATGCTACCCCTACCCCAACCTAGCCCTTCCTAAACCTGAACCTTTGCGCTTCAGTCCCCGGAGCCTGGGCTCTCACTTGAGCCCCTGAGAGTGTTCCTCATGTCACTTGGCATACTATGGAGTCTCTTCCTGTTGGGTCTGACATGGGGGCACCTTGCTTGGGAAGGCCAGCATGCTTCCCTATGTGCCCATTGTGCTTTTTTCTGTTTCCTCATCCTTGAGAACCCCTTCCTTCCCTTTCCATTGTGCTCTCCCCTGGCGCTTGCAGGTATCCTGCTCCTTAAGTCTTTCATCCATGGTCAGTCAGGTGGGTCCTTTTTCTGGGCACTTGGATTGGGTACTGGATCTTGCTCACCCACACACCACTGAGACCAGGTGCTGTGCCCTCCCATCACTCTTTCCTGGCCCCCTTTACTTGCCAGGCCTCCTTTGCCAGGTCCCTGTTCCTGTATTCTCATCTGGGCCAGAGTGCCTTATGGGAAACTGAGTCCTGCCCCTTGCCTAGGTCCCTTGGTCTCTCTGTGCCTTTTGTCCTGCATCCTGACACCTGACAGTCACCATGGGCCAGGAACCTGCCAGCCCCCTACCGGATCCCCTGCCATACCTCCAAAGCCTTGTCCACTGTCCTGAGGCCCTTGCCCAATCCCTGGCCCTTGGCTCTCCATTCCCTGGCCTACCTCCTCACTTGAGCCTCTGCGGGGGGGGGGGCTTATTGTTCCTTGCATCACTGGGTTTGAACTGAGGGCCTTGCTGTGCCCTCAACAATTGGCTTCCCTGAACTTCAGAGCCCAACTGTCACCCACCTGCTGGGCCCTGCCCTTCCCTGCCCTTTCCTGGCCAGGGCCCTCCTGTTGGTTCCTCTTGGGGGCTCCTTTCCAGAGTCCTGAATGCACCCCATCAACACCCTTCCTCTGGCCTTTCACGCTGTACCCTCCTTCATCCTTCCTGTTGTCCCTGTCCCTGCTGGGCCCCTTTTTAAGATCCCTTTCCCATGATACTCACCATGTCCAGGGGACTAGAACTGGGCGTTTGGCCTGTGGGCTCCCTTTGGGAAAACGTAGCTGTGCCCCTACCTGAGCCCTTTGGACTCTCTCAGCCTGGCTTCATCATCTCGATCCTGACACTCAGCAGTGAACTTGGGCCTTGAGCCCCCCTCCCGCTGTGCCACCCACTACCCTTGCTCCCTTTTCTCCCCTACCCATCCCTGTCTGTTTTCATGGGACCCAGGACTGGGTCCTGTCACTTGGCTTCCCATTCTTGGGCCTGGCTCCTTCCTGGAGCCCCCGGTCACCCCTCTCCAGGACCCTGTCCCTGTCCTTTGATTTCAGGCCCCATGCGTGGTCTCCCTCCTGTGCTTCCCCTCTGTTCTTCTTATACTGTAGTATTTTGTCATTGCCAAGACACTCCCCTGACCCTGCTTCTCCCTAGCCTGGCCTCCTCCAATGGTTACTGGCTCCCCACCAACACCTCCCAAATCCTGGAACACAGGTATCCCTCACATTGCCCTCCTTTGGTTCTGGTATCTCTCTGAGGATCTACTCACCTGGGGCAGAGGAATGGAATTGGCTGGCCTCTGGGCAACAAAGTATCCCTATGGGCAACACAGCCCTGCCTCTCACCTGGGCCTCCTTTGCCACACACACTTGACAACTGGCAGTGGACTTGGGCCTAGTAATGACCTTGCCCTGGGTGATCCTCTGCCTTCCTTCTCCTGCCCTATAGTCTTGCAAGCTGCCCCTAAGCCAACCCAGCCTTTCCTCACCCTGACACTTCTCCCTAAAATCCCCTGGCCTGGCTGCCAGCCTGAGCTCCGTAATCCATTACTTGGGTTGCATTCCTTTCTGTGGTGTCTCTTTCTGTGGTGTCTGACCTGGGTGCCCTTGATTTGGCCCCCTAGCTTGCTACCCTCTGTGCCTTTTGTGCAGCCCTGTGTTTCCTCATCCTAGTGCAATCCTAACTCTCCTTCCCCTACTGCTTTTTCCAGGAGCAGGGGGCTCCTGCTCATTGAGTCCCTAATACCTTTTTGTGGGGTTGGTCCCTTACCTAGGATCCTTCATTGGATCCTGACTCTTGCCCCTCTCTGCACCCACCATGACCCCCACTGTGCCCTTACATTGCATTCCTCCTAGCCCCTGACCCTTGCCAGTGCCTTTGGCCTGGTCCCTTGTCCTTGATCCTGATCTGGGCCAGAGCGCCTTATGGGAAACAGAACCCTGAACTCCTCTGGGCTACTTGCTCTCCCTAGGCCTTTGGGGAAGCACCAAGAACCCTGACACCTGGCACTTGCGCTAGACCTCGAGTCTCCCTCCCCCCTTCTGGATACCCTGCCTTACTTCCCCAGCACTATCCACTGTCCTGAGACCCCTGCCCCAGCACTGGCACCTGGCTTTCCATTACCTGGACTGGCTCCTCTCTTCAGCCTCTGGGGGTTCTTCTTGCTCCATGCTTCCCTGGGCTTGAACTGCGGTCCTCACTGGGGGCCCTTCCCTGCTCCCCTTGGCTTCCCTGCATCTCACAACCCTAGTATCACCCCTGCCTGCATGGCTCCACCCTTACCTACTCTCCCCTAGCCTGGGCCCTCCTCTACGTACCTAGCCTGGGCTCCTTTCTGCGGTCCTGGCCCGTACCCCACAAACACACTTCTTCCAGAACTTCACACTGTACCCTCCTTTGGCCCTCCTGTTTTCCTTGTCCCTGCTCAGCTCCTTTTCCATATCTCTTTCCCAGGATGCTCACCAGAGCCAGGGGCTTGTACTAGGATTTTTGGTCCTGTGGGCTTCCTTTGGGAAAAGGTAGCAGTGACCCTTGCCTGGGGGCTTTGGCCTCCTACAGCCTGGGTCCTGCTCCTCAATCCTGACACCCTGCAGAGAATCTAGGCCTTGATCCCTCCTCTCCCTGTGCCACATGTTGTTCCCTTACTCCCCTTTCTCCCCATCACTGCCGCAGCCAGGAGAGAGGGGACTCGCCCTTCCAGATGGGAGACCACTCCCACCTTGGTACCGGGGGACCTCTAAAATCCCAGCAGCCAGGATAGAGGGGATTCCCTCTTCCATGTGAAAGACCCCTCCCACCTGGGTGTAAAGGGAAGCTAGTATACAGCTGCAGCCAGGGTACAGGGCACTCACCACTATAGAAGGGAGACCCCTCAAACCTGGGTGTTTGGGGGAGCGCAAAACATCCATAGCCCGGGTAGAGGTGACTCGCACCTCCAGTCCCCTGTACCCTGGCTAACTTGGTATACAAGCTCCCTGCAACACCCAAGTGAAGGTGTCTTTCGCCTGGAGGGGTGATTCCCCTCAACCCTGGCTGCTGTAGTATAAGAGCTCCCCATGACACCCAGGTGGGAGGTGTTGTTTGTGTGGAGGGGTGAGTCCCTACTACCCTGGCTGCAGTGGTATAAGAGCTCCCCCACCCTGACACCCAGGTGGGAAGAGTCTCCAGCCTAGAGGGGCAAGTTTCCTCTACCCTGGCTGCGGAGGTATACTAGACCCCTCCAACATCCAGGTGGGAGGCATCTGCAGCCTGGGGGGGTGAGTCCCCTATACCCTGGCTGCAGCTGAATAAGAGCTCCCTTTAAAAGCCACGTGGGATGGATCTCCCAACTGGAGTGGCATATAACCCATACCCTGGCTTCGATGGTATAGGAGCTCCTCCCTAACACCCTGGTGGGAGGGGTCTCTCACCTAGAGTAGCGAGTCCTCTCTACCTTATCTAAGGTGGTATACAAGCTACCATATGAAAACCAGGTGGGAGGGGTTTCCTGTATGGAGGGGAGAGTCACTGCTACCCTGGCTGTAGTGGTTTAAGATGTACCCACACACACACACAGGTGGGAGGGGTTTCTCCCCTGGAATGTCAAATCCTTTCTTCCTTGCCTCTGCCAGTATATGAGATCCCCTGACAACCAGTATTTAGGCATCTCCCTCCTAGTGGGGCGAGCCCTCTCTCTCCTGGCTGCAGAGGTATATGAGCTCTCCCCCCATAGCAAGGCGGGGTTCTCCTGCCTGGAGAATAGAGTACCCTCTACCCTGGCTAATGCAGTATACAAGCTCCCAGACTCCCAGGAAGGAGGGGTCTCCCACCTGGAGGTGCGAGTCACCTCTACACTGGCTAAGGTGGTAGACAAGCTTCCTGTGACACCCAGGTCAGATGCATCTCCCTACTGAAGGGGCAAGTCCCCATTTCCCTAGCTAAAGTGGTATAATACTTTTCCCTGACACCCAGGTGGGAGGGGTCTCCCGACTGGAGGCATGAGTTCCCTTTACACTGGCTGTGGCAGTAAAGGAGCTACCCTGACACCCAAGTGGGAGGGTCTCTAGCCTGGAGGGGCGAGTCCACTCTACCCTGATTGCCGCGGTATAGGAGCTGCCCCATACACTCAGTTGGGAGGGTCTCTGGCCTAGAGGGGTGAGTCCCCTCTACGATGGCTGCAGAGGTATATAAACTTGCCCCCACAATCAGGTGGGGCAAGTCTCTTGCCTGGAGGGGCCAGTTCCATCTACCATGGCTATAGTGGTATAGGAGCTCCCCTGACACCCAGGTGAAAGTTGTCTTCCGCCATGGGGGACGAGTCCCAGCTACCCTGCCTGCAGCTGAATAGGAGCCCCCCACCCTCAGGACACCTGGATGGGAGGGGTCAACCGCCTTGAGGGGCGAGTCCCCTCTCCCATGGCTGGGGCCATATATGAGTTCCCTAGGACACCCGCCTGGAGAAACGAATCCCCGGTACCCTGGCTGCTGCAGTATAGGAGCTTTCCCTGACACCCAGGTGGGAGAGATCTCCCGTATGGAGGGGCAAGCCTGCTCTAAACTGGCTAAGGTGGTACACAAGCTGTCAACAACACCCAGATAGGAGGGGTCTCCCGCCTGGATGGGTGAGTCCACTGTACCCTGGCTTTAGAAGGGTAAGAGCTCCCCCCAGTAACCCAGGTGAGAGGGTCTCCCACAAGGAGGAGTGAGTGGCCTCTCTCCTGGCTGGGGCTGTATATGAACTCCCCCTGGCACCCAGGTGGTACGGCTCTCCAGGTTGGAGGGTCGAGTACCCTCTACCCTGGCTGTGGCATTACAGGAGGTCCCCCCTACACCAAGGTGGGAGGGGTCTCCCACCCTTTGTGGCAAATCCCCTCTACCCTGTCAGCGATGGTATAGGAGCTCCCCTGACAATGAGGGTTGAGGGGTCTCCCGCCTAGTGGGATGAATCCCCTCTATCCAGGCTGCAGGGATATATGAGCTCTGCCCCCCCACATAGTCAGATGAGAGGGGTCTCCCACCCGAAGGAGAAAGTACCCTCCACTCTATCTAAGGCAGTATAGAAGCTCCAGCCAGAAACCCAGATGGGAGTGTCTCCCACATGTATGGGCAAGTCCCCTCTACCCTGGCTGCTGTGGCATACGAGCCACCCCCATTAGCAGATGGGAGAGATCTTCTGCCTGAAAAGGGGAGTCCCCTTTCTCTGGCTCCAGTGGTATACTAGCTTTCCTTGACACCCAGGTGGGAGGGGTCTCCTGCTTGGAGAGGCAAGTCCCCTCTCTCCTACCTGGGGCAGTATATGAGCTCACCCTGACCATCAGTTAGGAGGGGACTCTTGCCTGGAGGGGCAGGTGTCCTCTGTATCATGGCTGCTGCAGAATAGGCACTCCTCTGGACACCAGATGAAAGTGGTGTTCCACCAGGGCTTTCAAGTCCCTGCAACCCTGCCTGCAGCTGTATACAAGCCCCCCTCCTCCCCAGGACACACAAGTGGGAGGGGTCTCCCACCTTTAGGGACGAGTCCCCTCTACCCATTCTGGGGAAGTATATGAGCTCCCCCTGACACCCAGATGGAGGGGGTCTCCTGCCTGAAGGGGAGAGTCCCCTCTACATTGACTACAATGGTATAGGAGCTCCTCCTGACACCCATGTTGGAGAGGTCTCCCAACAGGAGAGGCAAGTCCACTCTACCCTGGCTGTAGTGGTATAGCAGGTCTCCCCCCATACCCAGATGAGTGGGGTCTCCTGCCTGGAGGGAGGAGTCCCCACAACCCTGGCTGCAACAGTATATGAGCTCACCTTACACACCCAGGTTGGCGGATCTCCCAGCTGAAGGGGCGAGTCCCCTCTATCCTGGCTGCACTGGTTTACTAGCTTTGCCTGATACCCAGGTTGCATAAGTCTCTCACCTGGAGGGGCGATTCTCCTCAACCCTGGCTGCGGCAGTAAAAGATCTTCCCTGACACCCAGGAGGGAGGGTCTCCAGCCTGGAGAGGCGAATCCCCTCGACCCTGGCTGTAGTGGTATAGGAGCTCCCCACTACACCCAGGTGGGAGGGGTCTCCAGCCTCAAGGGGTGAGACACTCTACCCTGCCTGTGGCAGTATATGAATTCCCCTGACAACCGGTTGGAAGGGATCTTCTGCCTGGAGGGTCAAGTCCTCTCTCCCCTGGTTCTGGCAGTATAGGAGCTCCCCAGACACCCAGGTTATGGGGTTTACTGACTGGAGGTGCGAATCCCCTCTACACTGGTTGCGGGGGTATATGAGCTCCCCCAATACCCATGTGGGAGTGATCTCCTGCCTGGAGCAATGAGTCCCCTCTACCCTGGCTGTGGCATTACACAAGTTCTCCCAGACACACAGGTGGAAGGGTTCTCCTGCCTGGAAAGGCAAGTCTTCTCTACCCTGGCTAAGGTGGTATACAAGTGCCCCCCTACACACAGTGGGGAGTGGTCTTCCACATGGATAGACAAGTCCATTCTACCCGGGCTTTGGCAGTATACAAGCTCTGCCAACACTAGGTGGGAGGGGTATCCCACCTGGAATGGCAAGTCCCCTCTACTTTAGCTCTTGCTGTACAAGAGTTCCCAGTACACCCAGGTGGGAGCCATCTTCTGCCTGGAGGGGCATGTTCCCTCTACCCTGGCCGTGGCAGTATAGGAGTTCCCCTGGAGACCCAGGTGGGAGAGGTCTCTCGCCTGTTAGGATGAGTCCCCTTTACCCTGGCTGCTGCAGTAATCAAGCTCTCCAGGACACCCAGGATGGAGGGGTCTCCCGATTGGAGGGGCAAGTCCCCACTACCCTGGGTGCGGATGTATAGGAGCTGACACAGAAACCAGGTGGGGGGGCTCCCAATTGGAAGGGCAAGTCTGTGCTACCCTGGTTGCAGTGGTTTATGAACTCCAGATGACAAACAGGTGGGAGGGGTCTCCCACCTAGAGGTGCGAGTCCCTTCTACCTTGGCTGCGGTGGTATAGGACCTCCCCTGACACCAAATTGGAAGGAGACTCCGGCCAGGGGGCTAGAGTACCCTGTACCCTGCTGCAGCCATATAAGAGCTCCACAGGACAACCAGGTGGAAGAGGTCTCCATCTGGAGGGTAGAGTTCCCTCTACCCCACCTGAGGCAGTATAAAAGCCCCCCCCAAAACCGAGGTAGGAGGGATCTCCAAACCTGAAGGGGAAAGTACCCTCTACCATGGCTACAGTGGCATAAGAGCTCCCCCTAACACCCAGGTGAGTGGGGTTTCCTGCCTGGAGGGGAGAGTCCCCTCTATCCTGGCTGTGGGGGTATATGAGCTTCCCTTCACCCTGGTTGGAGGGGTCTCCCGCCCGGAGGGGTAAGTACTTTCTTCCCTGGCTATGGTGTTATAAGAGATCCCGCTGACAGCCAGGTTGGAGGGGTATCCCTCCTGGATGGGAGAGACTCCTCTATCTTGGCTAAGGTAGTATACAAGTTCCCCATGACACCCAGGTGGGGGGGTCTCCCGCCTAAAGGGGTGAGTCCCCTCAACCCTGGCTGCAGGGGTATAAGAGCCCCTTTCTACCCTCAGTAGGGAGGGGTCTCCCACCTGGAGAACGAGTCAATGTTACCCCAGCTGCAGCTGTATATGAAACCCCTCTTGCTAGACACCCATGTGGGAGGCGTCTCCTAATTGGAGGGGTGAGTCCCCTTTACTCTGGCTAAGGCGGTATAGAAGTTACCCCCATTCCCAGGTGGGTGGCGTCTCTTGCCTGGAGGTGGGAGTTGCCTCTCTACTGGATGCTGGGGCATATGAGCTACATCTGAAACCCATGTGGGAGGGTCTCCATCCTGGAGAGGCAAGTCCCCTCTACCCTGGCTGCAGTGGTGTAGGAGTTACCCTCTACACCCAGGTGAGAGGGGTCTCCTGCCTCTAGTGGCGAGTCCCCTCTACCCGGCAATGTCCAGTACATGAACTCCGCTGATAACTAGGTGGAAGGGATCTGCCGTCTGGAGGGTGAAGTCCCCACTCCCTTGGCTCTGGCTGCATAGGAGCTCTCCCAACATCCAAGATATGGGGTCTCCCGAATGCAGGGGCAAGTATGCTCTACACTGGATACAGGGATATAGGAGATCCCCCAAACACCCCGATGGGAACAGTCTCCCACCTGGAGCAATGAGTCCCTGGCTGTGGCTGTATACAAGCTCTTGCAGACACCCAGGTGGGAGGGGTCTTCCACCTGAAGGGGCGAGTCCCCTCTACCCGGGCTAAGGGGGTATAGGAGTTAGTCCCTTTCCCAGGTGGGAGGTGTTTCTCTCCTGGAGGTGCGAGTTGCCTCTACCATTGCTGCTGGGGTATATGAGCTCCACCTGACACTCAGGTGGGAGGCATCTTCCACCTGGAGGGGCGAGTCCACTTTTCCCTGGCTGCAGAGGTTAAGGATCTTCCCCTGACACCCAAGTGGGAGGAGTCTCTCCCATAGAGGCGTGACTTCCCTCTACTCTGGCTGAGGGGGTGTACCAGCTCTCCCATATGCGCAGGTGGGAGGGGTCTCCTGCTTGGAGGGGCTAGTCCCCTGTATTCTGGCTGCTGTGGTATACAAGCTCCCCCCCATACCCAGATGGAAGGTCCTCCCACCTAAAGGGGCGAGTCCCCTTTACCCAGACTGCAGTGGTTTACTAGCTTTCCCTGACACTCAGGTTGGATGGGTCTCTTGCCTGGAGAGGCAAGTACCCTCCAGCCTGGCTGCTTCAGTAAAGGATCTCCCCCGGACACCCAGGTGGGAGGGTCTCTGGCCTGGAGATGTGAGTCCCCTCTACCCTGGCTGCAATGGTACAGGAGGTCCCCCCTACACCCAGGCGGTAGGAGTCTCCTGCCTCCAGTGACAAGTCCCCTCTACCCTGGCTGCAGTGGTATAGAAGGTCCCCCCTACACCCAGGTGGGAGGGGTCTATCCCCTCAAACGGCAAGTCCCCTCTACCCTGCTATGGCAGTATATGAACTCCCTAACAACCGGGTGGAAGGATCTTCCGCCTGGAGGGTCTAGTCCCCTAACACTTGCTCTGGCGGCATAGGAGCCCCCACCCCCAGAACACCAAGTTATGGGGTTTCCCAACTGGAGTGGAGAATCCCCTCTACCCTGGCGCAGGAGTATACGAGCTTCCCAAGACACCCAGGTTTTAGGGGTCTCCCGCCAGGAGCAATGAGTCCCCTCTACCTTGTCTGTGGCTGTATACAAGCTCTCCAAGACACCCACGTAGGAGGGGTACCACGCATGGAAGGGCGAGACAACTCTATAGCTCTTGCCATACAAGAGCTCCCAGTACACCAGGTGGGAGGGGTCTTCCGCCTGCAGGGGCATGTTCCCTCTACTCTGGCTGTGCCAGTATAGGAGCTCCTCGCGAGACCCAAGTGGGAGGTGTCTCTCGTCTGTTGGGGCGAGTCCCCTCTACCCTGGCTGCTGCAGTAATCAAGCTCTCCTGGACCCTCAGGAGGGAGGGGTCCAGGATGTATAGGATGCAGATGTATAGGAGCTCACCAAGATACCCAGGTAGGAGGGGTCACCCAACTGGAAGGGCAGGTCCCCTGACACCCACGTAGGAGGGGTCTCCTGCCTAGAGGTGGGAGTCACCTCTATCCTGGCTGCTGTAATATAGGAGCTCCCCTGACATCCAAATGGGAGGAGTCTCTGGCCAGGAGGCTACAGTCCACTCTACAATGCTGCAGCGGTATTTGAGCTCCCCAGGTGGAAAAGGTCTCCCATCTGGAGGACAGCATTCCCTCTACCCCGACTGCAGTGGTATAGGAGCTCCCCTGACACCCAGGTGGAAGGGTTCTCCCGCCTGAAATGGAAAGTACCTTCTACCATGGCTGCAGTGGTATAAGAACTCCCCATGACACCCAGGTGGGAAGCATCTCCTGCCTGGATATGGTCGTATATGAGCACCCCCTGACACTCTGGATAGAAGGGTCTCCTGCCAGAAGGGGCAAGTACTTTCTTCCTTGGCTGTGGAGGTATATGAGCTCCCACTGACAGCCCGGTTGGACGGGTCTCCCTCCTGGATGGGCAAGTCTCCTCTACCCTGGATAAGGTGGTATACAAGTTCCCCGAAACACCCAGGAGGGAGGGTCTCCCGCCTGAAGGGGCAAGTCCACTCAACACTGGCTGTGGTGGTATAAGAGCCCCCTCCTACACTCAGGAGAGGCAAATTGCTGCTACCATAGCTGCAGCTGTATATGAAGGCCCCTTCTGCAGACACACATGTGGGAGGGGTCTTCCACCTGGAGGGGCAAGTCCCCTCTACCTTGGCTAAGGCAGTATAGGAGCTACCCCCATTCCCAGGTGGGAGTTGTTTCTCACCTGGAAGTGCGAGTTGCCTCTACCCTTTCTGCTGGGGTATATGAGCTCCACCTGACACCCAGGTGGGAGGAGTCTTCTGCCTGGAGGGGCAAGTCCTCTCTACCCTGGCTGCAGTGGTAAAGGAGGTCCCCCCTACACCCAGGTGGGAGGGGTCACCCACCTAAAGGGGTGACTTCCCTTCTACCCTGCCTGAGGGGGTGTACCAGCTCTCCCAGACACACAGGTGGGTGGGGTCTTGGAGAGGTGAGTCCCCTTATACCCAGATGGGAGGGGTCTCCCTCCTGCAGGGGCATGTTTCCTCTACCCTGCCTCTTGCAGTATAGGAGCACTGCCAACACCCAGGCTCTGTGGTATAGGAGCTACCCGCCAATACTCAGATGGGAGGGGTCTCCCTCCTGCAGGAATGAGTCCCCTCTACCCTGGCTGCAGTGGTTTACTACCTTTCCTTGACACCCTGGTTGGATGGGTCTCTCACCTGGAGGGGTGAGTCCCCTCTACCCTGGCTGCTGTGGTAAAGGATCTCCCCCTGAATGCCAAGTGAGTGGATCTCCAACCTGTAGAGGTGAGTCCCTTCTACGCTGGCTTCAGTGGTAAAGGAGATCCCCTCCACACCCAGGTGGGAGGGGTCTTCTGCCTTGAGTGGGAGTCCCTTCTACCCTGCCTTTGTCAGTATATGAACTCCCCTGACGACCAGGTGGAAGGGATCTTCCACCTGGAGCATCGAGTCCCCTCTCCCCTGGCCCTGACAGTATAGGAGCTCCCCCCGACACCCAGGTTATAGGGTCACCCGACTAGAGGGGTGTGTTCCCTCTACACTCTCTTCAGGGATATATGAGCTCCCCCTGACACCCATGTGGGAGGGTTCTCCCACCTGCATCAATGAGTCCCCCCTACCCTGGCATTGGCAGTATACATGCTCTCCCAGACACACACAGATGGGAGTGGTCTCCCCCCTAGAGGGGCAAGTTTTCTCTACCCTGGCTAAAGTGGTATACAAGTGCCCCCCTTCACACAGGTGGAATTGGTCTTCCACAAGAATGGGTGAGTCCCCTATACCCTGGCTTCGGCAGTATACAAGGTCCGCCAACACACAGGTGGGAGGGGTATCCAGCCTAGAAGGGCGACTCCCATCTACTTTAGCTCTTGTCATATAAGAGGTCCCAGTGAACCCAGGTGGGAGGGGTCTTCCGCCTGCAGGGGCATGTTTCCTCTACCCTGGCTGTTGCAGTATAGGAGCACCGCCAACACCCAGATTTGAGGGGTCTCCCTCCTGTAAGGGTAGGTCCCCTATACCCTGTGTGCTGCATAGTCAAGCTCCCATGGACACTCAGGTGGGAGAGGTCTCAAGATAGAAGGGGTGAGTTCCCTCTACCCTGGCTGCAGAGGTATACAAGCTCCCACAGACACGCAGGTAGTAGGGGTCTCCCAGGTAGAGGGTTGAATCCTCTATATCCTGGCTGTGGTGGTATATGAGCTCCCACTGACACCCTTGTGGGAGGGTTCTCCCACAAGGAGAGGCAAGTACTTTCTACCCTGGCTGTGCTGGTATATGAGCTCCTGCCAACAGCCAGGTTGGAGGGGTCTCCCACCTGGTTGGGTGAGTCTCCTCTACCCTGGATAAGGTGGTATAAAAGATCCCTGCAACACCCAGGTTTGAGGGGTCTCCAGCCTGGAGGGGCAAGTCCTTACTACCCTGGCTGCAGCAGTATAGGAGCTCCTCCCCACAACACCCAGGTGGGAGGGTCTTCTACATGAAGGAGAAAGTCACCTCAACCCTCGTTGTGGGGGTATAAGAGCCCCCTCCTACCCTCAGGAGGGAGGAGTCTCCCACCTGGAGGGGTGAGTCGCTGCTACCCCAGCTGCAGCTGTATACAAACACCCCCTTGGCAGACACCCTTGTGGGAGGGGTAATCTGCCTGGAGGTTGAGTCCTCTCTACCCTGGCAAAGGTGGAATAGGAGTTACCCCCAATCCCAAGTGGGAGGTGTCTCTCGCCTGGAGGTGAAAGTCGCCTCTAATCTGGCTGCTGAGGTACATCATCTCCCCCGGAGACCAAGGTTGCAAGAGTCTCCCACCTAGGGGGGTGACTCCCCTCTAACCTGGTGAGAAGGTGTACCAGCTCTCCCAGACACCCAGGTGGGACTGGTATCCTTCTTGGAGGAGCAAGTCCCCTCTATTCTCTCAGCTTTTGTATTGGATATCCCCCCTTACCCAGATGGGAGGGGTCTCCCACCTGAGTGGGTGAGTACCTCTATGGCTGCAGTGGTATACTAGATTTCCCTGACACCCAGGTTGTATGGGTCTCTTGCCTGGAGGGGCGAGTCCTCTCTAATCTGGCTGTGGCAATAAAGAATCTCCCCCTGACACGCAGGTGGGAGGGTATCCGGCCTAGAGCTGTGATTCCTCTCTACCTAGGCTGCAGTGGTATAGGAGCTCCCTCCTACACCCAGGTGAAATGGGTCTCAAACCTGGAGTGGCAAGTCCCCTCTACCCTGCCTCTGGCAGTATATGAACACCCCTGACAACAAGGTGGACAGGATATTTTGCTTGGACGGTTGAATCCCCTCTCCCCTGGCTCTGGCAGCATAGAAGCTCCACCTGACACCCAGATTATGGGGTCTCAAACTTGAAGGGGGGGAGAGTCCCCTCTACACTGGTTACAGGGGTATAGGAGCTCCCCCTGACACCCAGTGGGAGCGGTCTCCTGCAGAAAATGAAAGTACCCTCTACCCTGTGTGTGGGGTTTTACAAGCTCTCCCAGACACCAGGTTGGAGGGGTCTTCTTCTTGAAGGGTTGAGTCCCCTCTATTCTGGCTGCTGTGGTACACAAGCTTCCCCCCATATCCAGATGGGAGGGTTCTCCTGCCTGAAGGGGCGAGTCCCCTCTACCCTTGCTGCAGTGGTTTACTAGCTTTCCCTGACACCCAGGATGGATGGGTCTTTCGCCTGAAGGGGTGAATCCCCTCTACCCTTGTTGCTGCAGTAAATTATCTCCCCCTGACAACCTGGTGGCAGGGACTCTGGCCTGGAGAGGTGAGTCCCCTCTACCCTGGCTGCAATGGTAAATGAGGTCCCACCTACACCCAGGTGGGAAGGATCTCCTGCCTCCAGTGTTGAGTCCCTTCTACCATGCTTGTGGGAGTATATGAACTCTCCTGACAACCAGGTGGAAGGGATATTCCACCTGGAGGGTCAAGTCCCCTCTCCCCTGGCTCTGGTGGTATAGGGGCTCCCACAACATCCAGGTTATGGGGTCATAAGACTGGAGGGGCAAGTTCTGGCTAAGGCGTTATAGGAGTTTCCCCCCATCCAAGTGGTAGGTGTCTCTCACCTGGAGGTGCAAGTTGCCTCTACCCTGGCTGCTCGGGTATATGAGCTCAGCTGACACTCAGGTGGGAGGGTTCTTTCCACCTGTATGGGCTAGTCCCCTCTACCCTGGCTAAGGAAGCATAGGAGTTACCTCCATTTCCAGGTGGGAGATGTTTCTTTCCTGGAGGTGCAACTTGCCTCTACCCTGGCTGCAGGGCTATATGAGCTCCAACTGACACCCAGGTGGGATGGGTCCCCTGCTTTGAGGGGCGAGTTCCCTGTATTCTGGCAGCTGTTGTATAGGAGCTCCCCTACCATACCAAGATGGGAAGGGTCTACCGCCTGAAAGGGCAAGTCGCCTCTACCCTGGCTGCAGTGGTATATGAGCTTTCCCTGACACCCAGGTTAGATGAGTCTCTCCTCTGGATGGGCAAATTCCCTGTACCATGGCTGCTGTGGTAAAGGATTTCCCCTGACACCCTGGTGCAGGGGTCTCCTGCCTGGAACAATGAGTCCCCTCTACCCTGGCTGTGGCGATACACAATGTCTCCCAGACACCGAGGTGGGATGGATCTCCCGCCTGCAGTGGTTTGTCTTCCCTACCCTGGCTAAGACGGTATATAAGCACACCACTACACAAAGTTGGGAGTGTTCTTCTGCATGGACAAGCGAGTCCCCTCTACCTTGGCTTTGGTGGTATAAAAACTCTCCGAACACCCAGGTGGGAGGGGTATCCAGCCTGGAAGGGTGAGTCCTCTCTACTTTACCTCTTGCTATATAAGAGTCCTCAGTACACCCAGGAGGGAGGAGTCTTCTGCCAGCAGGGGCGTGTTTCCTCTAACCTGGCTGTGCCAGTATAGGAGCTCCCCCTGACACCCACGTGAAAGGTGCCTCCTGCCTTTAGGGGTGACTCCCCTCTACCCTGGCTGCTGCAGTAAACAAGCTCCCTGAGACACCCAGGTGGGAAGGGTCTCCCGAATGGAAGGGCAAGTCTGCTCTACCCTGCCTGCAGCAGTATAGGAATTCCCCCTGAAACACAGGTGGGAGGGTTTTCCCACCTAGAGGAGGGAGTCCCCTCTACCCTGGTATCAGCAGTATAGGAGCTCCCAGGACACCCAGGTGGAAGAGGTCTCCCTCCTGGAGGGACAAGTCTCCTCTGCCCTGGCTGCAGAGGTATAATAGCTCCCCCTGAAATTAGGTAAGAGGTGTCTCCTGCCTGGAGGGGAGAGTCCCCTCTCTCCTGGCTGTGGAGGTATAGGATATTCCCCCCACATCCCCAGGTGGGAGGGGTATCCAGCCTGGAAGAGGAAGTCCCCTCTACCCTTGCTGTGATGATATACCATATCCCCCTGACACACTGGTGGGAAGGGTTTCCCGACTGGAGCAGCGAATCCCCTCTACCCTGGTTGTGGAGGTATACAAGCTGCCCCAGACACCTAGGAAGGAGGGTTCTCCTGCATGGAGGGGCGAGCCCCCTCTACCCTGGCTGTGGCGACATATGAGCTCCCACTGACACCCTAGTGGGAGGGGTCTCCCTCCAGGAGGGGAAAGTACTTTCTACCAGGCTGGGGTGGTATATGAGCTCCAGATGACAGACAGTTTGGAGGGGTCTTTTGCCTGGATGGGCAAGCTTCCTCTACCCTATCTAAGATGGTCTACAAATTCCCCACAACACCCTGGTGGGAGGGGTCTCCTTCCAGGATGGGCGAATCCACACTACTCTAGCTGCAGTGGTATAGGCACTCCCCCCCACCTGGTGGGAGAGTCTCCTGCCTGAAGGGGAGAGTCCCCTCCAGCCGGTCTTTAGGGGTATGAGAGCCCACTCCTATCCCGAGTAAGAGGGGTCTCTCACCTGGAGGAGTGAGTCACTGCTACCCAGGGTAGAGGTGTATATGATCCCCCCTCCCAGACACCCATGTGGGAGGGGTCTTCTGCCTGGAATAGCGAGTCCCGTCTACCCTAGCTAAGTCAGTATAGGAGTTAACCCCATTCCCAGGTGTGAGGTGTCTCTTGCCTGGAGGTGCGAGTTGCCTGTATTCTGGCTGCTGGTGTATATGAGCTCCACCTGATACCCAGGTGAGAAGGGAATTCTGCCTGGAGGGGCGAGTCCCCTCTAGATTGGCTAAGGCTGTATAGGAGTTACCCCTATTCCCAGGTGGGAGGTGTCTCTCGCCTGGAGGTGCAAGTCGCCTCTACCATGGCTGCTGAGGTATATTAGCTCCACCTGACACCAAGGTGGGAGGGGTCTTCAACCTGGAGGGGCGAGTCTCCTCTATCCTTACTGCAGTGGTTAAGAAGCTTCCCTGATACTCAGGTGGGAGGGGTCTCCAGCCTAGAAGGGTGACTTCCCCATATCCTGGCTGCAGGGGTTAACCAGGTTTCCCAGAGACCCAGTTGGCAGGGGTCTCCTGCTTGGATGGGCGAGTCACCTCTATTTTGGCTGCTGTGATATAGGAGCTTCCCCAACTTGCCAAGATGGGAGGTGTCTCCCTCTGGAAGGGCCAAGTCCCCTCCACCCAAGCTCGAGATACACGAGATCCCCCCCACATCCAGGGGGAGTGGTCTCTTGCCATGAGGGGCTAGTCCCCTCTACAATGGCTGCGGTGGGATAAGAGCTCCCCATGAGAATCAGGTGAAAGGAGTCTCCTGACTGGAGGGGCGAGTCCCAGCTACCCTGGCTGCAGCTGTATACCCGCACCCGCCAAGACCCAGGTGGGAGGAGTTTCCCGCTTGGAGGAGTGTTAGAGTCTGTAAACAAGTCAAAATAACACCTGGCATTTTGCCAGGGGAATGTTAGAGTTCGTAAACAAGTCTGGATGGTGCCTGGCAAAATGCCAGAGGGAGTGGTTTGAGAAGTAACAAAAGAGAGCCATTAAGTGTGGAGATTCCTTATTGGTTGACTGATGTATCTAGTTTATGTTAATTAGATAAGCTGTGTGGAATGTATAAATACTGCTCCTGTCCTGCAATAAACGGCTTCCACTCCTGCTGTATCAACGTACACAAGTTATTCGTCACCCTCCGGTTATTTTGCTGCAGCCGGACTGCGGCAGAGGGGGGAGTCCCTTTTTCCCTTTTTCACAAGCTTGCCCTGGCCCCAATATGTGAGGGGTCTGTCCCCTGGAGGAGCCTGCCCACTCTACCCTGGCTGCACCAGTGTATGAGAGTCCCATGACACCCAGGTGGGAGGGGTCTTCCTCCTGGAGGGGCGAGTTGGCTCTCCCATGGCTGCTGCTGTATAGGAGCTCCTCCAGACATCTAGGTGCAAGGGGTCTCCTGCCTAGAGGGGTGAGTCCCTTCTACCCTGGCTGCAGTGGTTTAGGAACTCTCCCAAACACCCAGGTGAGAGGTCTCTGGAAAGGAGAGGCAAATCCCCTCTACACTGAATATGGCGGTATATGAGACCCCTCACACCATACCCACGTGGGAGGGGTCTCCAATATAGAGGGGCAAGTCCCACTACCCTGGCTGCTGCAGTGTATGAGCTTCCCCTGACACCCTGGTGGGAGGGGTCTCCTGCCTGGAGGGGCAAGTACACTCTACCCTGGCTGCTGTAGTATATGAGATCCCCTGACACCCAGGTGAGAGGAGTCTTCTGCCTGCAGGGGGGACTCCCCTCTACACTGGCTAAGATGTTATACAAACTCCCAGCTACACCCAGGTGAAAGGGGTCTTCTCCCTGGAGGGGCATTCCCCTCTACTCTGGCTACAATGGTATATGAGCTCCTCCACCCACACCTTGGTGGGCGGGGTCTCCTGCCTGGAGTGGCAGGTCCCCTCTACCCTGGCTGGTGCAGTATACTAGCTCTACCTTACACCCATGTGGGAGGGGTCTCCCGCCTGGAAGTACGAATCCCCTCTACCTGGGCTGTGGCAAGATAAGAGTTACCCCTGAAACCCTGGTAGGAAGGGTCTCCTGCCTAAAGCAGGGAATACCCTCTACCCTAGCTGTGCAGGTATACAAGCTTCCCCATACTCTCATCTGGGTGGGGTCTCCCAACTGGAGGGGGCGAGTCCCCTCTACCCTGGCTTTGGTGGTATACAAGGTACACAAGACCCCAGCAGCCAGGTGGGAGGGGTCTCCCACCTGGATGAGTGAGTCCCCTCTACTTTGGCTGGTGCAATATAAGAGCTCCAGGACATCCACATGGGAGGTGTCTCCCAACTGGAGGAGTGAGTCCCCTCTACCCTGGCTGGGAAGTATAGGAGTTCCCCCAGTCACCCAAGTGGGAGGGGTTTCCCGACAAGAGGTTCAAGTACCCTCTAACCTGGCTGCAGTGGAATAGGAGCTCCCCTGACACCCAGGTAGGAGAGGTCTCTTGCCTGGAGGGGTGAGTCCCTGCTACCCTGACTTGGCATATGAGAGCCCCCCCCAGACACCCAGGTGGGAGGGGTCTCCAGCCTGGCAAGGCCAGTGGCCTCTACCCTGGTTGTGGTGGTAAGAGCTCCCCTCGACACCCAAGTTAGAGGGGTCTTTGCCTGGAAAGGCGAGTCCCCTCTAACCTGGCTGCAGCAGTATAGAAGATCCCCACAACACTCAGGTGGGAGGGGTCTCCTCTACCCTGATTGGGGTGGTGTACTTGCTCCCCGGACACCCAGTTGGGAGGCGTCTCCTGACTGGAGGGGCAGGTCCTCTGTACCGTGGCTGCGGAGGTATACACGTTTCCCCAGACACCAAGGTGAAAGTGATGACCCGCCTGGAGGGGTGAGTCCCTGTTACCCTGTGCTACAGTCTGTCTGGGCACAAATCAGGAGCCACTGAAGCAGGAACAAACTTTATTTCTGAATTCCACCAGCACACTCCACACACGCTCTCTGGGAACTCTCCCAAACGCCACTCGGCTCCTCCAGGAACCAACAACTGGAAATCCCTCTTGTGGAAATCCCTCCTCCCGCACTCCCCCAACCAATGGGAACTCTCCGGGAATCCCCACAAGAACTCCAAGGTAGTGCGAGAACTCCAAAGTAGCAGGCCCATGTGGACAGTAAAGGTCTAATATACAACTCAATCAATCCAGAATCATCTGAATGGCTTACCTCTCAACCAATACTATTGGCAAAATGCCAGGGGCCATTCCGACTCGTCTGTGGCTCTCAGCAACCCTGGCTGCAGCTCTATAGGAGCCCCCTATACAAAGCCCGGTGTGAGAGGTCTCTTACCTAGAGGGGTCCCTGCTACTCTGGCTGCACCTAGATATGAGCTCCCCTGACACCCAGGTGAAAAGTGTATCCTGCCTAGAGGTGCGAGTCCCTGCTACCCTGGCTGCAGCTGTACAGGAGCCAACCCTCCCAACTGGGCACCCAGGTGGAAGGGATCTCATAATTGTAAGGGTAAGTCCCCTCTACATGGGCTGAGGCAGTATACAATCTAGCCTGAACACCAAGGTGGGAGGGGTCTCTTACCTGAAGGAGCCAGTATAATCTACCCAGGCTGCAGAGGTAGAAGAGCTCCTACAGACAGCCATGTCCTTTTTCATTCACTCAGGCCCAGGTGCTAGGACTTGGATCTCCATTACTGGGCCTGGCTCTTTTCTTAAGGTCCTGGCTGCCCTTCTCGAGGACCCAGTTCCTGTCCCTTGGTATCAGGCCACTTTTATCGGCCCTATCCTGTGCCTTCCCTCTAATTCCTTCATGTTGTGGTATCCTGGCAATGCCGGGAACCTCTGTTCCACCTACTTCTCCCTAGCCTATGCTGCTCGAATGGGTCCTGGAAGCCCAACACCCACCACTTCTTCGCACCAGGTATCCGCTCACAGTACCCTCTTTGGCCCCTCCTTTGTTCCAGGTCCCTCTCTTAGAATATACTCACCTGGGGCAGAGCAGAATTAACTTGCCTCTGCGCTCTGAATGCTCCCTATGGGAAACACAGCCCTGCCATTGGCCTGAATATTCTTCACTGACTGAACCTAGAGGCCTGGCAGTTAACATGGACTTGCTCCAACCCAGCCCTGAGCAATCCCCTCCCTTTCCTCCCCTGCCCTCTGGCCTTGCATGCTGCCCCTACCGCAACCCAGCCCTCTCTAACCCTAACCATTTGCGCTCCAGTTCCTGGGCATGGGAAGTCGCCTGAGCACCTGACCTTGATCTAATGGCCCTTGGCATAAAAAGGAGTCTCTTTGGGCTGGGGATGTGACTCAAGCGGTAGCGCGCTCGCCTGGCATGCATGCGGCCCTGGTTCGATCCTCAGCACCACATACAAAGATGTTGTGTCCGCCAAAAACTAAAAAATAAATATTAAAAAATTCTCTCTCTCTCTCTCTGTCTCTCACTCTCTCTTTAAAAAAATATTTTAAAAAAAGGAGTCTCTTTGAGTTGGGTCTGACTTGAGGGCCCCTTGCGTGGGCCCCATAGTGGGATACCCAAGTTGCCCCTTGGCTTCTCCTGGTCCTCACGCAGCCTCTTCCTCCACTTCACTTTGCACTTCTTTCTGGTGCTCACAGGTCTCCGGCACCCTTGCTTGGGCGCCTGGCTTGGATCCTGGGTCTCGCCCCTATGCTCGCCCAGGCCAACCCCCTTCCATGCCCTACCATCGCCCTCCTTCTAGCTCCCTTCCTTTTCAAGCTTCCTTTGCCAGGACCCTGGCCATAGAATCTCATCTGATTCAGGGCACCTTATGGGAAACAATACCCTGGCCCTCACCTGGGCCCCTTGCTCTCCATGGGTGCTTGGTCTGGCATAAGTAACCCTGAATCTTGGAGGTGGCCCTGGGCCTGGAGCCTGACTGCCCCCTGCTGGGTCCCATGCCTTCCTTCCCAAGTGTAACCCACTGTCCTGAGTCCCCTACCCAAGCCCTGACCTTGGTTCTCCGTTCCCTGGCCTGGCTTCTCGCTTGAGCCTCTGGTGGCCCTTCAGGTTCACTGCTTTACTGGGCATTGTCTGAAGGCCCCTCACTGAAGCTGCTTCCCTGCTCCCCTTGGCATGCCTGTACTGCAGTACCCTAGTGCAGTCCTGCCTTCTCGGCCTGACATTCCCTGCTATTCTCTGGCCTGGGCCCTCTTCTAGGTCCCTTACTTGGGCTCCTTGCTGTGGTCCTGGCCCCCACCCCACCCACACCCATCCTGAGGCCCTTCAGGCTGTGCCCTGCTTCAGCCCTCCTGTCCTTTGTGTCTCTGCCATGCCCGCTTTCCTTATCCCCTTCCCAGGATGCTCACCTGGGCCAGGCAACTTGATTTGACCTCTTGGCCCCGGGGGGTTCCCTATGGGAAATGTAGCCCTGCCCCTTGCTTGGGCCCGTAGGCCTCCCTCATCTGGGGCCTTGCTCCCAAACCCTGACACCCTGCAGTGAATATGGGCCTTGAGCCATTCTCTCCCTGTGCCAACGACTCCACTTTCTCTCCTTCTGATGCTCCCCCTCCATGTTCCTTTTCATTCATCCAGGCCCAGGTGCTACCACTTGGCTCTCCATTACTGTGCCTGGCTCCTTGCTTGAGACCCTGGCTACCCTTCTTGAGGACATTTCCCTGTCCCCTGGTTTCAGGACTCTGTTGCCTACCCCACCTGTGCCTCCCCTCTGATCCCCTCATGCTATGGTATCCTGGCACTGTCTGGACCCTCTGCTCCCCCTGCTTCTCCCTACCATGTGCTACTGGAATACGTCCTACAGCCCACCATACCCCCACTACTGCACACCAGGTATCACCTCACAGTACCTCTTTGGCCCCCTCCTTTGGTCCAGGACCCTCTCTAAGGATCTAGTCACCTGGGGCAGAGGAGCAGAATTGGCTCGCCTCTGCCGCTTGAATGTTCCCTATGGGAAACACAGCTGTGCTTGTCGCCTGAGTCCCCTTCACTGCCTGAAAATTGGCAGTTAATGTGGACCTGCTCCAACCCAGCCCTGAGTGATCCCCTCCCTACCCTCTGGCCTTCCATGCTTCCCCTACTGTAACCCAGCCCTCCCTAACCCTGACCCTTTGTGCTCAGGTCCCTGGGCCTGTGCGTTTGCCTGAGCCACTGACCGTGTTCCTCATGGCCCTTGACATAGCAAGGAGTCTCTTCGTGTTGGGTCTGACTTTGGGGTCACTTGCTTAGTCCCACCAGCAGGCTCCCCAATGTGCCCCTTGGGTTCTCCTGGACCTCACGCAGCCCCTTCCTACCCTTCCCCTTGTGCCTTTTTCTGGCAATTACAGGTCTCCTCTTCCTTGGGTCCCCCAACACCATTGATCAAGTGGGTCCCTTGCCTGGGCACCTGTCTTGGGCCTGGGTATTGCTCCTACGCTCACCCACCATGACCCTCTTCTGGCCCCCTTCCTTTTCTTAGCCTCCTTTGCCAGGACCCTGGCCATAGATACTCATCTGATCCAGAGTGCCTTATGAGAAGCAATGCCCTGGCCCTTGCCAGGGCCCCTTGCTCTCCTTGGGTGCTTGATCTGGCACCAGGAACCCCGAAACCTGGAGGTGGCCCTGGGCATGGAGCCTGACTACCCCCTGCTGGATACCCTGCCTTCCTTCCCAAATATGGTCCACTCTCCTGAGCCCCCTGCCCAAGCCCTGGTACTTGGCTCTCCATTCCCTGTCATGGTTCCTCGCTTGAGCATCTGGTGGCCCTTCTTGCTCACTGATTTTCTGGGCATGGTCTGAGGGCCCCTCACTGGGGCCGCTTCCCTTCTCCTCTTGACATTCTTGTACTTCAGTACTCTAGTGTAACCCTGCCTTCCTGGGCAAGCATTCCCTGCTTTCCCCTTGCCTGGGTCCTCCTCTTGGTCTCTTGTCTGGGCTCCTTGCTGGAGTCCTGGCATGCACCCCACCCACACTGTCCTGCTGACCTTCCGGCTATACTCTGATTCAGCCCTCCTGTCCTTTGCGTCTCTGCCACGCCTGCTTTCCTCATCCCCTTCCCAGGATATTTACCCTGGCCAGAAGATTTGACCTGGCCTCTTGTCTCTGGGTGAACATCCTGGGAAAAAATGGCCCTTTGGAAAAACATATCCCTGACACTTGCCTGGGCCCTTTGGCTTCCTTCAGCCCAAGCCCTGCTCCCAACCCCTGACACCCTGCAGTGGAACTGGGCATTGAGTCCTTCTCTTCCTGTGCCACCGACTCCACTTTCTCCCCTCCTGCTGCTCCCCCTCCATGTTTCTTTTTATTCACCCAGGCCCAGGTGCTAGCACTTGGCTCTCCATTATTGGACCCAGCTCCTTGCTTGAGACCCTGGCTACCCTTCTTGAGGACCCTTTCCTTGTCCCCTGGTTTCAGGCCCCTGTTGCCTGGCCTCTCCTGTGCCTGCCCTCTGATCCCCTCATGCTGTGGTATTCTGGCACTGCCCAGACTCTCTGCTCCCCCTGCTTCTCCTTACCCTTAGCTGCTGGAATGGGTCCTACAGCCCACACTTCTGTGGGAATGGGTATATATTCCCCAAAGATAAACTTAAAATAACTCTTCTTACTCTAAACTTTTTAAATTTGGATTCACCAGGGCTTAGTGCTGAAGAAAGGAATATGTGTCCAAAAAATGTACATAAGCCCAAGGTACTTTGGAAGGATATTCTATAAGGACAATGGAAAGGTCTTGACCCAGTAATTGTTTGGAGTCGGGGGTCTGTTTGTGTGTTTCCACAGGGAGAACAGCAGCCGATTTGGATCCCAGAGAGATTAACTAAAGCAATTTCTACAGACCAAAAAGAAGATGATTTGGCTCAAATCCATAACAGCTGATATCCAGAACTCCAGTTTGGCTCTCCTTACATCTGCAACAGTGGTTCTCCCACACCTGGAGGCTAATGAATCCAGGATTCCTTTTCAATATCTATTTTATTATTGCCCTTTCCCACATCATGAAGTTCTATTTTCTTTTTTGAGCTCATAAAGACCTAGGTTAATGTTTTGCTGATCAGTTCTATTTTTTGACTATAGAGTTTTTAAACATTGCAATGGAGATTTCACCTGTAAAAAGTTATAAGGCCTTTACTATTATGTTATGTGTTGTATGTATTATATTACAAAGTGTGCACACTTGTGTTTTGTGTTCTATGTTTGTATGTGCATATGTCCATATATCATATATGATGAGCACTCATGACAAAATGGATCCAATTTTTTTTTCAAGCAGAAACAAACTTTATTTTTAGAACATACACGCTGTACCACACAAGCTCTTCAGGAATTCCCTCAGAGCCCAACTGCCACCACCGGCTTCCTGTGAGCCTCTCAACCCCCCACTCCTCCTGCTCTTGAGGCTGGGTCACGTGAGTGGAGCCAAAAGAGTCCCCCAATGAGCATCTCCGTGGTCTGAAAGGGCAGGGAATCAGCTCAATGAGCATCACCGCAGAGGAGCCAATCAGCTGGAAGCTGGAAGTTTGCTGGGGCCATGGTGAGCCAATCAGCTGGAAGTTTGCTGGGGCCCCTTCGGCTGTGGCTCTTAACACTTCTGCACACCGGGTATCCCCTCACAGTACCCTCTTTGGCCCCTCCTTTGTTCCAGGACCCTCTCTGAGGATCTACTCACCTGTTACAGAGGAGCAGAATTGGCTCACCTCTTTGCCCTGAATGCTCCGTATGGGGAACACAGCCCTGCCACTCGCCTGAGTCCCCCTTAATGCCTAAAACATGAGGCCTGGCAATTAACATGGACTTGCTTCAACCTAGCCCTGAGAGATCCCCTCCTTTGCTGAACCCCTGACCACATTCCTTATGGCACTTGGCATAGCAAAGAGTCTCTTTGTCTTGGGTCTGATCTGGGGGCCCTTTGCTTGGGCCCACCAGTTGTCTCCCCAAGGTGCTCCTTGGCTTCACCTGGACCTCAGGCAGCCTCTTCCTCTCATTCAGCTTGTGCCTTTTTCTGGCTCTCCCAGGTCTCCTGCTCTTTGGGTCCCCCATCACCATTGATCAGGTGGGTCACTTGACTGGTCACCTGGCATGGGTCCTGAGTCTTGGACCAATGCGCACTCACCCTGATCTCTTTTTGAGCCCTCCCATCACCCTCCCTTGGCACCCTCCCTTTTCCGGGCTCCTTTGCAAGGACGCTGGACATAGATTTTCATCTGATCCAGAGCACGTTATGGGAAACAATACCCTGGCCCTTGCCTGAGCCCCTTGCTCTCCCTGGGTGCTTGTTCCCGCACCAGGAACCCTGAAACCTGGAAGTGGCCCTGGGCCTGGAGCCTGACTGCAACCTGCTGGCTTGCCTGCCTTCTTTCCCAAATCTTATCCACTGTCCTGAGTCACCTGCCCAAACCCTGGCTCTTGCCTCTCTGTTTACTGTTCTGGCTCCTCACTTGAGCCTCTGGTGGCTCTTTTTGCTGTCTGCTTTGCTGTGCATGGACTGAAGGCTCCTCGCTGAGGCTGCTGCCCTACTCCCCTTGGCATTCCTATACTCCTGTAACCTAATGCAGCCCTGCCTCCAGGCCCGGTGTTCCCTGCTCTCCCCTCTCCTGGGCCCTCTTCTAGGTCGCTTGCCTGGGCTCCTTGCTGGGGTCTTGGCCCCCACCCCACCCACACCCATCCTGAGACCCTTGAGGTTTTGCCCTTCTTCTGCCCTCCTTTCTTTGTGTCTCTCCCATGCCCACTTTCCTGATCCTCTTCCCAGGATGCTCACCTAGGGCAGGCAACTTGATTTTGCCTCTTGGCCCTGGGAGCTCCCTTTGGAAAATGTTGCCCAGCCCCTTGCCTGGGTCTTTTGGCCTCCTTCAGCCCAGGCCCTGCTCCTACACCTGACACCCTGCAGTGGATCTGGACTTTAAGTCATTCTCTTTCTGTCCAACCTTTCCACTTTATCCCCTCCCGCTTCTCCCCCTCCATGTATCTTTTCATTCACCCAGGCCCAGCTGCTAGCACTTGGCTCTCCATTACTGGGCCCAGCTCCTTGCTTGAGACCTTGGCTACCCTTCTTGAGGACCCCTTTTCCTGTCCCCTGGTTTCATGCCCCTGTTGCCTGCCCCCTCCTGTGCCTCCCCTCTGATCCCCTCAAGCTGTGGGATTATGGCACTGTTCGGACCCTCCTCTCCCCCTCCTTCTTCCTACCCTGTGCTGCTGGAATTGTCCTGTAGCCCACCCCATCCCCCTAATTCTGCCCACCAGGTATTCCCTCACAGTATCCTCTTATACTGAATCAGCCAGAAGAGAGGGGACTCCCTTGTCTAGGCGGCAGACCCCTCCTATCTGCGTGTCACAGGGAGTTCCTCTACTGCTGCAGCAAGGGTAGATTGGACTTGCCCTTCCAAGGGGAGCCCCCTTCCACCTGGGTATATGGGTGAGCTCCTATACATCCACAGCCAGGGTAGAGGGGACTCCCCCCTTCATTCGGGAGACCCATCCCACCTGGGTGTCCAGGGGAGCTCATATACCGCAGCAGCTATGATAGAGGAAACTCGTCTCTCCAAGTGTGTGACCCCGCCCACCTGCATGTGTGTGTGTGTGTGGGGGGCTTCTATACTGCTGGAGTCAAGGTAGCAGGGACTCACCCATCCAGGAGACTGATCCCTCCCACCTGGGTGTTTGGGGAGCACCTGTACCTTCGCAGCCAGGGTAGAGGGGCCTTGCCCATCCAGTCAGGAGACTCCTCCCACCTGTTTGACAAGGGGAGCTCCAAAATCACCACAGCCATGGTAGAGGAAACTCACCCCTATAGGCGGGAGACCCTTCCCATCAGGGTGTTTGGGGAGGTCCAATACTGCGACCTCCAGGGTAGAGGGGTTTGCCCCTGCAGGAGGAAGACCCTTCCCAACTAGGTGTCCAGGGAGCCCTTAGAGGGCACCAGCGAAAGTAGAGGGGACTAGTCCTTGCAGGCCGAAGACACCTCCCACCTGGGTGTCAGGGGAAGCTCCAGTCCTGCTGCAGACAGGGTAGAGGGGACTCTCCCATCCAGTCAAGAGGACCCTCTAACCTGGATGTGGAGGAAGCTCCTATACCGGGCAGACAGGGTAGAGAGGACACGTCCATGCAGGGGAAAGACCCCTTGCACCTGTGCGTTGTGGTGGGCCGAGCTTGTAAACAGCCTTAGCCAGGGTAGAGGAGACTTGCCCCTCCATGCGTGAGACCCCTCCCACATGGATGTCTGGGGAATCTTGTATACTGCTGCAGCCAGGGTAGAGGGGATTTGTTGCTCCAGGCTGGAGACTCCTCTCTCCTGGTTATCAGGGGAGCTTGTATCCTGACACAGCCAGGGAAGAGGGGACTTGCCCCTCCAGGCTGGAGACCACTCCCACTTGGGGGTCAGGGGAAGCTTGAATACTGCCACAGCTAGGATAGAGAGTACTTGCCCCTCCAGTCAATAGACCCCTCTATCCTGGGTGTACAAGGTTCATCCTATACTGCCTCAGTCAGAATAGAGGGGACTCACCCCTCCATGCATGAGACTCCTTCCACCTGGGTGTCTGGGGGAGCTCATACACAGCCACAGCCAGGGTAGAGGGGACTCACAACTGATGGCAAGAGACCCCTTTCACCTAAGTGTCAGGGGAAGATTTTATACTGCTGCAGCCAGAGTAGAGAATACTTGCCCCTCCAGGAGGAAGACCCCTTTAACGTGGGTTAGGGTGGAGCTATTATACCCCTTCAGCCATGGTAGACGAGATTTGCCCCTTTGGGGGTGGACCCATCCCACCTGGGAATAATGGTGGCTCTTATACCCCAGCAGCCATGGAAGAGGTGGATCCCCACTCCTGGCGGAATACCATCCCACCTGGGAATCAGTGGGAACTTGTATACTGCAGCAGCCAGGGTAGAGGGGACTAGCCCATCCAGGCGGGAGACCCCTCCCACCTGTGTGTCAGGAAGAAGTTGTATATCACCTTAGCCAGGGTAGAGGGGAATGGACCCTCCATGTGAGAGACCCTTCCCACCTGGGTGTCTGGGGGAGTTTGAATACCACCAAAGCCAAGGTACAGGGGACTTGTTGCTTCTGGCTGGAGATCCCTCCCACCTGGTTGTCAGGGGGGAGCTCCAATACCTCTGCATCCAGTGAGACCCCTCCAACCAGGGTGTCCAGGGAGGTCTTATATGCCACCACCCAAAGTAGAGGAGACTCGCCCCACAAGGCAGGAGACTTCTCCCATCTGGGTGTCATGGGGAGCTCACATACTGCCACAGCACATCCATGGTACTGGGGACTCACTACTCCAGTCGGGAGACCCCTCGCACCTGGGTGTCATGGGGGTGGGGGGAGCTCCTATACCAATGCAGCTAGGGTTGAGGGGAATCACTCTTCCAGGTGGGAAACCCCTCAAGCCAGGGTGTTCAGGGGGAGCTCCTTTACCGCCGTAGCCTGTGTGGAGGGGACTCGTCCCTCCAGTCAAGAGACCACTCTAACCTGGGTGTCAGAGGAGCTCCTATACTGCAACATCCAGGATAGAATAGACTGACCACTCTAGGCGAGAGACCACTCCCACCTGGGTGTCGGTGTGGGGAGGCTCATACAACTCAGCAGCCTGGGTAGCAGGGACTCGCCCCTCCAAGGGAGATACTCCTCCCACCTGGGTTTCAGGGGAGCTCCTATAGCTCCGCAGACAGGGTAAAGGGGACTCACCCCTCCAGTTGGGAGACCCCTCCCACCAGTGTGTGTGTGTGGGGGGGAGTTCCTATACCACCACAGTCAAGGCAGAGGTTTTCACTCCTGCAGGCGGGGACCCCTCCCACATGGGTGGCCAGGGACCTTTGATAGGGTTCCAGCCAAAGTAGAGGGGCTCGCCATCCCAGGCTGGAGACCTCTCCAACCTGGGTTTCCAGGGGAGATTTTATACCACCTTAGCCAGTATAGAAGGGACTTCCCCCTCCATGTGGGAGACCCTTCTTACCTGGGTGTCTGGGGGAGCTTGTATACCTCTGCAGCCAGTGTAGATGGGACTCCTAACACCAGGCTGCAGCCCCGCCCACTGGGTTATTGGTGGAGCTCATATACTGCTGCAGCCAGGGGAGAGGGGACTTGCCCTTTAAGGCAGGAGACCCCTCCACCTGGGTGTCAGGGGAAGCTCCAATACTGATGTGGATAGGGTAGAGGGGACTTTCCCTTGCAGTCAAAAAACCCCTCTAACCTGGGTGTGGGGGGAGCACCTATACTGCCGCAGCCAGCGTAGTGGAAACTAGACAATCCAGGCAGAACACCTTCCCACCTGGATGTTGTGGGGAGCTAATATACAACCTTAGCCAGGGTAGAGGGGAATCACCCCTCCAGGTGGCAGACGCCTTCCACCTGGTTATTGGGGGGAGCTCTAATACCACCAAACCTCGGGTAGAGGGTACTTGCCCCACCAGGTAGGAGACCCCCTCCCACCAAGTGTCAGGAGGAGCTCATATAGGGCAGCAGCGGTGGTAGAGGGGACTTGCCTCACCGGGCAGGAGACCTCTCCCACCTGCGAGTTTGAGGGGGCTCCTACACCTGCATAGCTAGGGTACAGGGGACTCTCCCCTCCAGGCGGGAGACCCCTCACACCTAGGTGCGTGGGGTGGGGGGGCTCCTACACCGCTGCAGCTAGGATACTAGGGATTCGACCTCCATGCAGGAGAGCCCTCCCACCTGGGTGTCACAGGGAGCATGTATACCACCTTAGCCGTGTTAGAAGGGACTTGCCCCTCTAGGCTTGGGACTCCTCCCATACTGGTGTCTGAGGGAGCATGTATTCTGATGCAGCAAGTGTAGAGGTGACTCGCCCCTCCAGGCAGCAAACCCCTATCACCTGGGTGTTAGGGGAGCTCATTTACCACTGCAGCTAGGGTAGAGGAGACTCGCCCCTCCAGGTGGGAGACCCCTTTCACTTGGGTGTCAGGGGGAGCTCCTATACCACTGCATCCAGGGTGGAGTGTACTCCCCACACCAGGTGAAAGACCCCTCTCACCAGGGTGTTGAGGGATCTCAATTACTGCTGCAGTCATGGTAGAGGAGATTCTCCCCTCCAGGCAAGAGACCCCTCCCACCAGGGTGTCAGGGGGAGCACTTATACCTCTGCAACCAAGGAAGAGGGGACTTGCTCCTCCAGGCAAGAGACCCCTCCCACTTGGTGTCAGGGCGAGCTTGTATTTCGCCTTAGCCAGGGTATAGGGGACTCACCCCTCCAGGTGGGAGACCCCTACCACCTGGGCAGGGCTCCTGTACAACTGCAGTTGGGTAGCAGGGACTGGCCCCACTACGTGGGAGAACACTTTCACCTGGGTGTTGGGGGAGCTCATATCCTGCCGCAGCCGGGATACAGGGGACTCACCCCTTCAGGCGGGAGACCCCCTCCCATCTGGGTATGGGGGGCAGCTTGTATACTGCCACATCCAGGGTAGAGGGGACTCACCCCTGCAGGCATGCGACCCCCCCACCACCTGGTATTCCTGGGAACTCTTATAAGGCACCAACCAAAGTAGACGGGATTTGACCCTCCAAGCAGGAGACCCATCCCACCTGGGTGTCAGGGGGAGCTTGTATTCCTCTCAAGCCAGGATAGAGAGGACTTGCACCTCCAGTAGGGAGACCTCTCCCACCCGAGTTTTGGAGGAGCTTGTATACACCAGGGTGGAAGGGACTCACCCCTCCAGGCATGAGACTGTCCCATCTGGGTATTGAAGGGGGAACTCATGTACCACCGCAGCCAGTATAGAGGGGACTCGCCCCACTAGGTGGGAGACCCCTCACACCTGGTTGTCAGTGGAGCTCATATGCCACCACAGTCAGGGTAGAGGGGACTCAACACTCCAGGAGGGAGACACCACCTGAAGTGGTACCCCTTTTCTCCACTGAAAAGTCTTAACTTGACTCCTCCAGTAATCTTCACCATGGCTGATTTTAGGACTGTCAGCAAAGAGTCTCTGCAAAAGAGTTCAATGTAGATAAACTCCCTATTTTTGTGTTGCCCTGTTTACTTGGCCACTGGCTGAGAAGATATCAGCACTCCAGATGCTAGACACCCCTTACTAGTTTTTCAAAAACATATCCAGTATAGTACTTTGAAGAAATGTGCAAACAAGGCCTCTGGCCTTGAGCTGGGCTTCACAGAGATGTATACATTTTTAAGATAAGTTACAAACGGGCTCCATGGTAACAGCTGGCAGGGGGAGGAAAGAAAGGGGAGAAGAAGCTCTACACTTCTCAGGTGTTGTCCTTGAAGGGTTAACTTGCCCAGAACATTAAAAGAAAAGCTGCTTTTATGTGATCTTCTGCAGACTGTGAACTTCTGAGCCTCTCCCCTTACATGCTGGGTATAAAACTCTGAAATTCCCTGAACTCAGAGTTCAAGGGATTAATTGATTACAGCAAAAGCTGTGCCCTCATAACCTGGCTGCAGCCAAATAAAAGCTGTTTCCTACTGTCTTCAGTGCCTTTCCTCCTTTGTCCCTACAACACACCCACCTTGGTGTACAGAGGAGCTTGTATACTGTCGCAGCTGGGGTAGACAGGAATTGCCCCTCCAAGTGGGCGACCCCTCCCACCTGGGTTTTGGGGGAGCTCATATACCACTACAAACAGGAGAGTGGGGACTCGCCCCTAAAGGAGCGAGACCCTTCCCACCTGGGTGTCCGGCAGAGCTCCAATACATCCAAAGCCAGGGTAGAGGGGACTTGCTCCTCCACTCGGGTGACCCATGCCACCTGGGTGTTGGGGGGAGCTCGAATAACTCCACAGTCAGTGTCCAGGAGACTCTCCCCTACAGGAGGGATACCCCTTCCACTTGGGTGTCGGGGGGGAGCACATATTCTGCCACAGCCAGGGTAGAGGGGTTTGCCTGTTTAGGCAGGAGACCCCTCCAACCTGGGTGTTCCTGGATCTCTAATACAGCACCAACCAGGGTAGAGGGGACTCGCGACTCCAGTGGGAGACCCCTCTCACCTGAGTCTGGGGGGGAGGCTTTATACCACCTTAGCCAGGTTAGAGGTGACTTGCCCCTCCAGACGAAAGTCCCCTCCCACCTTGGTATCTGGGAGAGCATGTACACAGCAGAATCCAGGGTAGAGGGGACTCTCCCCTCCAGCCAGGACACCCCTCCAACTGGAGTGTCAGGGGAGCTCCTTTACCGCCACAGGCAGAGTAGAGTGGATTCACCTTTCCAAGCGGGAGACCTCTCCCACTTAATGTAGGGTGGGGGGGTCTCTTATCCCACCCAAGCCATGGTAGAAGGGACTTGCCCCTCCATGAGGGAGACTCCTGTGTCTTGGGTGTCTGGGGGTAGCTTGTATACCCCCAAATCCAGGGTAGAGGGGACTTGCCCCTCTAGGAGAGACATCCTTCTCGAATGGGTGTTGGGGGGAGCTCATACACCACTGCAGAAATGTTAGAGTGGACTCTCCCCTCCAGGCGGGAGACCCCTCCCACCTGAGTGTGGGGGGAGCTCCTATACTGCAGCAACCATGGTAAAGGTGCTTGCCCCTCCAGTCAAGAGACCCTTCCATCCTGGGTATGGTGAGGGCTTGTATATCACAGCAGCCAGGGTAGAGGGAACTCACCCCTTCAGGTGGGAAACTCCTCCCACCTGGATGTCGCAGGGAGCTTGAATACAACCTTAGCCAGGTTAGAGCCTACTTGCCTTTCTAGACAGGAGATCTCTCCCAGCTGGGTATCAGGAAAACCTCCTATACCCCAGCACCTAGGGTACCAGGGAATTGCCCCTCAAGGGCGGAGACCCCTCCTACCTGGGTGTGCTGGGGAGCTCCAATACTGCTGCAGCAGGGTAGAGGATACTCTAGCATCCTGGTGGGAGACTCCTCCCAATTTGTTGTCACGGGAACTCCTATACCTCCACAGCCAGGGTATAGGCACCTTGCCCCTCTGTTAGAGTCTGTAAACAAGTCTGGATGGCGCCTGGCATTTTGCCAGAGGGAATGGTTTGTGAAGTAACGCTAGCGAGCCATTAAGTATGGAGATTCCTTATTGGTTGACTGATGTATCTAGTTTATGCTAATTAAGATAAGCTGTGTAAAATGTATAAATACCTCTGTTGTCCTACAATAAAAGGCTCCCACTCCTGCTGTATCAATGTACACAAGTTGTTCCCTGTCCCCTGGTTATTTTGCCCAGCCAGCCGGGCTGTGGCAGATGGTGGCCCATTACGGGGAGTCCCGGGACACTCGGGGGTAAGTGACGAAAAAAAAAAAAAAAGCTGCCCATCCATAGATAGGACAGGAGCAAATCTGCTTGTCCCTAAGCAGATAGGGTGAGAGGAAAAATGGCCATTTCGAGAAAATGGAGAGGATTGATACAGTATGTTTGTGTCTTGTTTTGTCTAAGTGTATTGTATTGTCTTTGTGATGAAAATATGGAAGGGGTGAGAAGTAAATTACAAAGGGAAGGAGGCACCCCAGTGGAACCAAGAATAGTTAGGGCATGTATTGATAAGAGCCCAGGAACTCTAGTCAGAAAGAAAAAGAAAGTTCAGAAGAAGAAGGATTATCAGGAAAAAAAGTTGCAGCAAAAGGCTATTACTGAATACTTTTCATTACCGGAGGGTGCGTGAATCCACGCGGCGGCTGTCACGTGCACAAGCCCGTCATGGCGCAGCAAGGACTTTGCAAGTGGCAGCAGCCGGCTCCTCCCCGCCCCCCCGCCCCCCCCTGCCTGGGAAGCAGGGGACACCACTGTGAGAGCCCAAATCCAAACATGCTCCCTGTGCCCGGTAGCAGTTTGAGTCTGGGACTCTCCCTGGGGCCATCTGGGGCTGCCCAGGATGCTGCAGGCGGAAGATGGCCCGTATCCCTGAAGTTTGATCATTTCCAAGGCCAGTAACTAGAATGGTTCTCCCACACCTGGAAGCTAATGAGTAATGAGCACTATTAAGGCCTATTTCAAATGTAAAAAAACCTTGAGATAATGTACTAAATTGTTCAGAAGGTTGTTTTCTTAGTGGAATGCTGCAGGATTTTCTTTAGCCAGCATTGCCAGAGTTCCTGCCTTCATCCCAGTGCCAATGAGGAGGAGGGTGGAAGAATTTCCAGTGTTGCTGAGAACCAGAAGAAACTTCGGGTGAGAAACGGACGAGACTTTGGATCAAGCTAGCTGCCTGCAGAACTTACCTGGACTATGATTTAAGCTAGCTGCCTACAGAACTTACCTTGACTGTGATTTACCTGGACTGTGAGTTAATCTATTGAGACACTGCTTTACCTGGACTAAGACAACAAACTGTAATCTACAACAAACTGTAACTCGGTATCTTTGCAAATGGTGTCATTGCTGGTATAATTTTTCCAAGAGCTTCTTGCATAGAGCCATCATTGACTTGGTATTGTGGCATTTTGTGTCCTCCCCTTCTGCTTGTAGCAGATTATTTATGGTGTTTGTGTTAAAACCACTATGGTTGTTATTTAAATTAAACAAAAGGAGGAAATGTTAGAGTCTGGATGGCGCCTGGCATTTTGCCAGAGGGAGTGGTTTGTGAAGTAACGCCAGGGAGCAATTAAGTGTGGAGATTCCTTATTGTTTGACTCATGTATCTAGTTTATGCTAATTTAAATAAGCTGTGTAAAATGTATAAATACCTCTGTTGTCCTACAATACACGGCTCCCACTCCTGCTGTATCGATGTACACAAGTTGTTCGTCACCCCTCGGTTATTTTGCTGCAGCCGGACTGCGGCAGCCCTCCCAGCAGGAGACACATCTCACTAGTTTTTCAGGGGGATCTCTTATACCACTGCAGCCAGGGTAGAGGGTATTTGCCCCTCCAGATGGGAGACCCCTCCCATCTAAGTGTCCGTTGGGGGTTTTCATATACCTCACCGGCCAGATTAGAGGGGACTCGACCCTCCAGGTCAGAGAAAATTGTCCTGGGGAGCTCCTTAATTGCAACAGCCAGTTTAGAGGTAATTAATGCCTCCAGGCAGAAGAACCCTCCCACCTGGCTGTCAAGGAAAACTAGTGTACCATATCAGCCAGGGAAAAAAGGGACTCGCCCCTTAAGTATGGACATTCCTCCCACTTGTGTGTCACAGGGAGCTTGTAGATCACCTTAGCCAGGGTAGAGGTGAATTCTCACCTCCAGGTGGGAGATCCCTCCCTACTGGGTGTCAGGGAACTTGTATACTGCATTAGCCAGGGTGGAGGGTACAAGCTCCTCCAAGCAGGAGACCCCTCCCATCTTGCTATGGGGGGGGGAGAGCTGTATACTGCTTCATCCAGGAGAGAGGGGATTTGCCCCACTAGGCGGTAGATCCCTAAACCCTGGTTATCAGGGGAGCTCATATACCACAGAGGCAGAGAAAAGGGGACTCGCCACTCCAGACAGGAGAACCCTCCCACCTGCGTGTGTGTGTGTGGGAGTCTTATACAACTACAGCCAGGGTAGTGGGGACTGACCCCTTCAAACAGGAAATGCCTCCCACCTGGGTGTCATGGGGAGCTTGTATGCTACCTTAGCCAGGGTAGAGAGGACTCACCACTCCAGGCAGGAGACTTCTCCTGCCAGGGTGTCAGAGGGAAACTTCTATACTTTCGAAGCCAGGATATAAGGTATATGCCACTCCAGGCGGGAGATCCATCCCACCTGGGTGTTAAAGGGAGCTCTTATACAGCTCCTGCCAGGGTACAAGGACTCACCCCTCCAGGCTGGAGATCATTCCCACCAGGGTGTCAGGGTTGGGGAGCTCTTATTCCACTGCAGCCAGGGTAGTACGGACTCACCCCTCTAGACAGGAAACCACTCCCACCTGTGCCTGGGGGTGAGCTTGTATACCACCTTATTAGGGTAGAGAAGATTCAACCCTCCAGGCAGGAGACCCCTCCCTGCAGGGTGTTAGGGAGAGGTCTTATACCATAGCAGCCAGGGTAGAGGGGAATCTCCCCTCCAGGCAGAATACCCTTCCCAACTAGGTGTCTGGTGGAGGGACTCATATACAGCCTTAGCCAGGGTAGAGGGGACTCGCCCCTCCAGGAAGGAGACCCCTCCCACCTGGGTGTGTCAGGGAGTTTGTATACCAAGTTAGCCATGGTAGAGGGGACTGGTGGTGCAAATCTCCTCTACCCTGGCTGTGGTGGTATATGAGCTCCCCAAAAAACCCAGGTGGGTGGGGTCTTCCACCTGGAGGGGTGAGTCACCTCTACCCTGGCTGTGGCTGTTTTGAGTTCCTCCCAACACCCAAGTGTGATGGGTCTCCCACCTACAGGGGTGAGTGCAGCAGTATAGGAGCTCCTCCCAAAACCAAGGTGGGAAGGTTCTACCACATTGAGGAGGCAGTCCCTCTACCCTGGCTGCTGGGGTATAGGGGTTCTCCCAAAACCCATATAGAAGTGGGCTTCCATCTGGAAGGTTGAGTCCCCTCTCTCCTGGCTGTGGCGGTATATAGGGGGAAAGGAGAGTAAAGGAAATGGATGGTGCATGGAGAGGAGAGCCCATGGCCTAGCATAAATGCAGAGTGTCAGGATGAGGAGCAGGACCCAGTCTCAAGGAGGCCAAAGCCCCCAGGCAAGGGGAATTGGTACCTTTTCCCAAAGGAAGACTGCAGGGCCAAACATTCCAGTTTCATCCCCTGGCTCTGGTGAACATCCTGGGAAAGGGATCTAGAAAAGGAGCCCAGCAAGGACAAGAACAACAGGAGGGCCAAAGGAGGGCACAGCATGAAGTGCTGGAAGAAGTGGGTGTGTGGGGTTTGGGTCAGGGCTGCAGAAAGGAGCCCAGGTTAGGGACCTAGAGGAGAGCCCAGGATAGGGGAGAGCAGGGAAAGGTGAGGCCAGACAGGCAGGGGCTGCACAAGGGTTCTGAGATTCAGGGAAGACAAGGGGAGAAGGGAACCAGCCCCAGTGAGCCTCAGAGTTTAAGACCAGAGAAGCACAGAGCAAGAAAGACCCCCAGAGGCTCAAGAGAGGAACCAGTCCATGGAATGGAGTACCAAGGCCCAGGGCTTGGGCAGGTGGCTCAGGACAGTGGATAGTGCTGGTGAGGTAAGGCAGGATATATAGCAGGGGAAATGCAGGTTCAAGGCCCAGTACCACTGCCAGGTGTCAGGGTCCCTGGTGCTGTCCCAAGGGGCTAGGGATTGCAAGAAGCCCAGTGGAGGGTCAGGGTTTTGTTTCCCATAAGGTGCCCTGGCACAGATGAGGATCAAGGGCCAGGGACCAGGCCGAAAGGCCTGGCAAGGGCCAGGGGCCAGGAGGAGCGCGATGTAAAGGCACAGTGGGGGGTCGCTATCCATGCAGAGAGGAGCAAGAGCCAGGAAACAATCACGGATCCCAGGTAAGAGACTGACCCTACAAAAGTATTAGGGACCCAATGAGCAGGAGGAAGCTGCTCCAGGAAAGTGTGGAAGGGGAAGGAGAGGTAGGATCGGAGCTAGGATGAAGAGACAGAGGGCTGCACAAAGGGCACAGAGGGGATCGAGCTAGGGGGCCAAATCAAGGGGTGCCCAGGTCAGACATGAGAGTAAGAGACACCACAGAAAGCAATGCAACCCCAGTAATGCAGTAAGGAGCTCAGTCAGCCAGGCCAGGAGACTGTAGGGCGAAGGGCCAGGGTGAGGATGGGCTGGGTTGGATTAGGGGAAGGTTGCTAGGCTAGAGGGAAGGAGATGGAAGGCAGAATATTTTTCAGGGCAAGGTCATCACTAGGCCCAAGTCCACTGCCAGTTGTCAAGTTTGGACAGCAAAGGGAGACCAGGTGAGGGGCAGGGCTATGTTACCCATAGGGATCCTTCAGGGCCCAGAGGCCAGCCAATTTCACTCCTCTGCCCCAGGTGAGTAGACCCTCAGAGAGAGACCAGGACCAAAGGAGGGCAATGTGAGGGATATATTTGGTCCATGTTTGGGGGGCTGTCGGTGGGGAGCCAGCAACCAATGGAGGAGACCGGGCTAGGGAGAAGCAGGGGTTGGGCAGGGTCTGGACAATGACAAAATACAACAGTACAAGGGGAACAGAGGGGAGGCACAGGAGGAGTGACAAGCAAGTGGCCTGAAATCAAGGAACAGGGACAGGGTCTTGGAGAGGGGTGACTGGGGGCTCCAGCAAGGAGCCAGGCCAAAGAATGGGGAGCAAAGTGCCAGGACCCAGCCTATGAAAACAGACAGGGCTGGGGAGGGGAGAAAGGAGAGCAAGGTTAGTGGGTGGCACAGCGAGAGGAGGGCTGAAGGCCTAGGTTTACTGCTGGGGGTCAGAATTGAGGAACAGGGCCTGGGCAGAGAGAGTCCAAAGACCCAGGCAAGGGGCACAGCTACGTTTTCCCATTGGGAGACCACAGGGTCAAATGCCCAGTTCCAGTTCTCTGGACCTGGTAAGAATCCTAGGAATGGGATCTTTAAAAGGGGCCTAGCAGGGACAGGGACAACAGGAGGGATAAAGGAGGGCACAGCGTGAAAAGCCAGAGGAAGGGTGTTGATGGGGTGCAGGCCAGGACTCCAGAAAGGAGCCCAGGCGAGGGACCAACAGGAGAGCCCAGGCCAAGAAAGGGCAGGTAAGGTCGGGGCTGGGAAGGCTGGTGACAGGACCCGGTTCAGTGAAGCTAAGTTCAGTAGGGTACTGGCCCCATTGAGGCCCGCAGTCCAAGCCCAGGGAAGCATGTAGCAAAAAGGGCCCCTAGAGGCTCAAGCCAGGAGGCACGACAGGGAATGGAGAGCCAAGGGCCAGGGCTTGGGCAGGGGGCTCAGGACAGTAGACAAAACTTTGGAGAGATGGCAGGTAACCAGCAGAGGGCAGGCAGGCTCCTGGGCCAGGGCAATTGCCAGGTGTCAGGGTTCTAGTTGCAGGACCAAAGGCCCAGAGAGAGCAAGGGGCCAAGGCATGGGCAGGACTCAGTTTCCCATGAGGCACCCTGGCTCAGATGAGAATCCAGGGACAGTGACCTGGCAAAAGAGGTCTGGCAAATGAAGGCTTCCCGGAGCAGGGTAATGGGATGGCATGGCAGGGGTCTCAGTGGGTGTGTCGGGGGAAAGATCCAGGACCCAAGCAAGGTGCCCAGGCAAAAGACCCACCTGACCATCCATGGATGAGTGACCCAAGGAGCAGGAGACCTGCAAGAGCCAGGGGAAAGCCTAAGGGGAAGGGGAGGAATTGTTGTGCAAGGACGAGGATACAGAGAAAAGCGCAATGGGCACCTAAGACAGTCCCAAGCAGGGAGTCCCCAGGTCAGACCCAAGAGGAAGAGACTCCATGCTACACTGATTGACATGAGTAACACTGTCAGGTGCTCATATGAGCACCAGGCCCGGGGACTGAAGTGCAAAGGGTCAGGGTTAGGGAGGGCTGGGTTTGCATAGGGGCAGCATAAAATACCAGAGGGCAGGGGAGGGAAGGGAGGGGATCGCTCAGGGCTGGGTTGATGCAAGTCCATGGTAACTGCCAGGCCTCAAGGTTCAGGCAGTGAAGAGATCTCCGGTCAGTGGCAGGGCTGTATTTCTCATAGGGAGAATTCAGGGTGCAGAGGCAAGCCAATTCCCCTCCTCTGCCCCAGGTAAGTAGATCCTCAGAGAGGGGACCTGGACCAAAAGAGGGGCCAAAGAGTGTACTGTGAGGGGGTGTATGGAAGTGTGGAGAAATTGGGCTGCCAGCACCTATTTGAGCAGCATGGTCCAGGGAGAAGCACAGGGAGTGGAGGGTAGGGCAGTGCCAGGATACCACAGCCTTAGGGAATCAGAGGGGAGGCACAGGAGGGGGCCGGAAAAAGGGGCCTGAAACCAAGGGACAAGGACAGGGTCCTCAAGAAGGGTAGCCATGGTCTCAAGAGAGGAGTTGGGCCCAGTAATGGAGAGCCAAGTGCTAGCACCTGGACCTGGGTGGATGAAAAAGACATGGTGGTCTGTAGGAGCTTTTATACCTCTGCAGCCTGGGAAGAGCAGACTGGCTCCTCTAGGAGAGAGACCCCTCCCACCTTGGTTTCCATTCTAGCTTGTATTCTGCCTCAGCCCATGTAGAGGGGACTCACCCCTACAATCATGAGATCACTTCCATCTGGGTGCCCTGTGAGGTGGGGGCTTGTGTACAGCAGTTTCCTGGGTAGCAGGGACTCACCCCTCCAGGCAAGAGACCCCTCACACATGGGTTTGTATGGGGGGCTCTTATAGAGCTGCAGCCATGGTAACACACACTCTCCTCTTCAGGCGGGAGACCCATTTCTCTTGGGTGTCTGAGGGAACTCATATAGCTCTGCAGGCAGGTTAGAGGGGACTCGCCCTTCCAGGCAGGAGACCTCCCAACTAGTTGTCTGGGGAGCTAGTACACCATCCCAACCATGGGAGAGGGGACTCGCACCTCCAGGTGGGAGACCCTTCCCATCTGAGTGTTGTGGGGATCTTTTATATTACTGCAGCCAGGTTAGAGGGGACTCACCTCTCCAGTCAAAGACCTCTCCAACCTGGGTGTCCAAGGGAACTCATATACCACCACAGCCAGGGTAGAGAGCACTCACCCTGCCAGGCTGGAGACCCCTCACACCTGGGTGTCTGTAGGGGCTCTTATACCACTGCAGCCAGGTTAGAGGGGACTTGAACCTCCAGTTGGGAAACCCCTCCGACCTGGGTGACTGGGGGATCTCCTATACCTCCCAGCCAGGTTAGATGGGACTCGCTCCTCCAGTTGGGACAGGCCTCCCACGAGGATGTCCTGGGAGCTCTTATATGGCAACAGCCAAAGTAGAGGGGACTCAACCCTCCAGTTGGGAGAACCCTCCCACCTGCGTGCTGGGGTCTGGTATAGCTTGTATACCACCAAAGCCAGGATAGAGGAGACTCACCACTCCAGGAAGGAGACCCCACCCAACTGGGTGTCTGGGGAAGCTTTTATAGCTGCACATCTAGGGTAGAGGGGATTTCCTGCTCTAGGTGGGAGACCCTTCCTACCAGTGTATCAGGGGTAACTCTTATCCTGCCACAGCCCAGGTAGAGGGGATTCGTTGGTCCAGGCAGGATACCCCTCCCACCTGGGTGTCAGGGGGAGCTCTTATACTGCCACAGTCAGAGTAGAAGGGACGCGACCCTCCAGGAGGGAGACCCCTTTCACCTGGGTGTCCAGGGGAGCTCCTATACTGCCACATGAAGGGTAGGGGAAACTCGCCTCTCTAGGCGAGAGCCCCCTCCAGCCTGGGTATCATGGGGAGCTAGTATACTGCGGCAGCCAGGTTAGAGGGGACTCCCTGCTCCAGGCGGGAGATCCCGCCCACCTGGGTGTGGGTGGAGCAGCTCATATAACACTGTAGCCAGGGTCCCAGTGAAGAGCCCCTCCAGGGAGGAAACCCCTCCCACCTGGGTGTAACTTGGAGATTGTATAACACCTTACCAGGGAAGAGAGGACTCTCCCCACCAGGCAGGAGACCTCTCCCACCAGGGTGTTAGGCGGAGCTCATATACTGCAGCAGCGAGGGGGGAGGGGACTTGCCCCTCTATATTGGAGACCCCTTGCACGTGGGTATGGGGGGGGCTCATCTACCACCATATCCAGGATAGAGGGGACTTGCCCCTCCTTGCCAGAGGCCCCTCCCACAAGGGTGTCTGGGGGAGCTCCTACACCACTGCAACCAGGGTAGAGGGGACTCTCCCCTCTAGGCAGGAGACCCCTCACTCCTGGGTATCAGGGGAAACTCATATACTGCTGCAGTCAGGGTAGAGTGGACATGCTCCTCCAGGCGAGAGGCTCCTTCCCATCTTGGTGCCAGGGTGTGCTTGTATTGTGCCTTAGCCAGGGTAGAGGGGATTCGCCCCTCCAGGTGGGAGACCCATGCCACCTGGGTGTGGGGGTCGAAGCTTTTATACCCCTGCAGACAGAGTAGTGGGGGACTTGCTCCTCCAGGCAGGAGACACCTCCCCCCTGGGTGTCAGAGGGAGATTTTATACCACCACATCCATGGTAGAGGGTACTTTCCCCTTCAGGTGGGAGACCCTTCCCACCTGGGTAGCTGGGGAACTCCTATACCACTGTAGATGGAGTAGAGGGAACTCTACCCTCCAGACAGGAGATCCCTTCCATATGGTGTCCTGGGGGGCTCCTATAACACTGCAGCAAGGATAGAGGGGACCTGCAGCTCCAGGAGGTCGACCCCTTTCTCCTGGTTTTCACTGGGAGTTCTCATAACACTGCAGCCAGGTTAGAGTGGACTTGCCCTTCCAGTCTGGAGACCTCTCCCACCTGGGTGTCTGGGTGAGCTCCTATACCTCCGCAGCCAGGGTAGAGGGGACTCGCCACTCCAATTGGGAGACCCCTCCCACCTGGGTGTCCAGGGGAGCTTGATTATTTCAGCATCCATGGTAGAGGAAACTCACTCCTACAGGAAAAATCCCTGACAACTGGGTATCAGGGTGTGCCACAGTCTAGCTGGGCACAAATCACGAGCCACTGAAGCAGGAACACACTTTATTTCTGAACTCTACCAGCACACCTCACACACGCTCCTGGGAAATCTGCCGACTGCCACGTGGCTCCTCCAGGAACCAGCAACTGGAAATATCTCCTCCGGAAATCCCTCCTCCTGCACTTCCCCAACCAATGGGAACTCTCTGGGAATCCCCAGGAATCCCCACAAGAACTCCAAAGTAATGCCTCACCTGTCAACCAATACTATTGGCAAAATGCCAGGGGCCATTCCGACTTGGCTGTGGCTCACAGCAAGGGTGACCTCCAATACTGCCACAGCCAGGGTAGAGGGAACACTCCACTGCAGGCTCAAGACCCCTCAAACCTGGGGGTACTAGGGGTTCTTATATGGCAAGAGCTAAAGTAGAGAGGACTCACCCTTCCAGGAGGGATACTCCTCCCACCTGGGTGTCAGGGGAGCTTGTATACAGCGAACACCAGGGTAGAGGTGATTGGGCTGTCCATGCGGAAGACCACTCCCACCTGTGTGTAAGGGGGGGGGCGCTTGTATAATACTTAAGCCAGGGTAGAGAAGACTTGCACCTCCAGGCGAGAGACCACTCCCTCCTGGGTGTCTGGGAGAGCATGTATATCCCTGCAGAAAGTGTAGAGAGGATGCACCCCTCCTGTCGGGAGACTCCATAACCTGGGAGGAGCTCCAATACCATCAGAGCCAGGGGAGAGGGGACTCGACCCTCCAGACGGAAGATCCTTTCCATCTGGTTGTCAGGGGGGTTCATATACTGTTACAGGCAGGGTAGAGGAGACTCTCATTAGAGTCAGGACTCCCCTCCCACCTGGGTATATGGGGGAGCTCCTTTACCACTGTATCCAGAGTAGAGGGGACTCACCTCTCCAGGCTGGAGACCTACCCACCTGTGTGTCAGCGGGAGATCCTTTACTGCAGCAGCCAGGGTAGAGGGGACTCATTGCTCCAGGAGGAAGACCCCTCCCACCTCGGTGTTGAGGGGAACTCTTATACCTCTGCAGCCAAGGTAGAGGAGACTCGCCTCTCCAGTCGGTAGACCCCATATCCCGGGTGTCAGGGGGAGCTCCAGTACCGCCAGAGCCAGGGTAAAGGGGACACGCATTTCCAGGCGGAAGACCCTTCCCACCTGTGTGTCAGGGGAAACTCATATATTGCTGCAGCCAGGGTAGAGTGGACATGCACCTCCAGGGGAAAGACCCACCCCATCTTGGTGTCAGGGCGAGCTTGCATTCTGCCTTAGTCAGGGTAGAGGGGACTTACCCTTCCAAGCTGGAGACCCTTCCCACCTGGGTGTTTGTGGGCGCAGGATTACAGCTGCTGTGAGGGTAGCTGGGACTCGCTCACCATGCGGGAGACCACTTTCACCGGTTGTCAGGGAGAGCTCTTATCCTGCTGCAGCCATTGTAGAGGGGACTCGTCCTTCAAGGCAAGAGACCCCAACCCCCTGGGTGTGGGGGCGGAGCTTGTGTATCTCTAGAGCCAGGGTGGTGGTGTCTCCAGGGGAACTCCTATACAGCAGCAGCCAAGGTAGAGGGGATTCGCCTTCCAGCGGGAGACACCTCCCACCTGGGTGTCTGGGAAAGCTGGTAAACGCCTGCAGCCAGGGTAGGGGTAAGTCACCTTTCACGGTGGGAGATCCCTCCAACCTGTGTGTCAAGGGGAGCTCCTTAATCGCTGCAGCCAAGTTAGAGGAGACTTTCCACTCCAGGTGGAAGACCCAGCCCACTTAGGTTTCAGGTGGAGCTCATATAGCGCAGTATCCAGGGTAGAGGCAACTTGCAGCTCAAGGTGAGAAACACCTCCCACCTGGGAATGGGAGTAACTCCTATATTGCCTTAGCCAGGGTAGAGGGGACACGCCCTTTCAGGCGGGACACTCTCCCATCTTGGTATGTAGGGGGGATCTCCTATACCACAGCAGCCAGAATAGAGGCTTTTAAGCATGAGACCCCTCCCACCTGCGTATCTGAGAGAGCTGGTAAACCCCCACAGGCTGGGTAGAGGGAATTCACCCTTCTAGGAGGGAGACCACTCCCACCTGGGTGTCAGGGGAAGCTCCTAAACCACTGCAGCCAGGGTAGAGTAAACTCGCCCCTTCAGGAGAAAGATCCCGCCCACCTGGGTGTCAGGTGGAGCTCATATAGCCCAGTAACAAGGGTAGAAGCAACTCGCACCTCCAGGTGAGAAACACCTCGCACCTGGGAATGGGAGTAAATCCTATACTGCCTTAGCCAGGGTAGAGGGGATTCGCCCCTCCAGGCAGAAGACCCCTCCCATATGGGTGTCTGGCGAGGGGGGATCATATACAACTGCACGCTGGATAGCACTGACTTGCCCTTCCAGGCAGGAGACCCCTCCTATTGGGTGTAGGAGGGGACTCTTATACCCTCGAAGCCAGGGTTGAGGGGACTCGCCCCTTCACGCAGGAGACCCTCCCACCTTGGTGTGGGAGAGCGCCTATACCACTGCAGCCACAGTAGTAGGGACTCGCCCCTCCAGGCAGGAGACCCCTTCCACCAGGGTGTTGTGGGGTACTTGTAGACCACCTTACACAGGGTAGAGGAGGCTTGCCCCTCCAAGCGGGAGACCTCTCCAACCTGGCTGTCATCTGTAGCTCATGTACTACTCCAGGCATGGTAGAAAGTACTTGTCCCTCCTGGAGGGAGACCCCTCCCAACAAGGTGTCAGTGGGAGCTTATATACCATTAGAGGGGACTTGCTCTTCCAGGCGAGACCCCTCCCACCTGGGTGTATGGGGGGAGATCCTATGCCTTCACAGCCCGAGTAATGGTGACTCGCCCCTCCAGACGATAGACCCATCCAATCTGGGTTTCAGGGAAAGTTACTATACCACTGCAGCCAAGGTAGAGGGGGCTGGCCCCTCCAGGCAAGAGGCCCATCCAAACTGGGTGTCAGGGACACCTAGTATGCCCCTGAAGCCAAAGTAGGGGGAGACTGGCCCCTCCAAGCTGAAGACCCCTCCAACCTGGGTGTGCGTGGGGGAGATCCTATACCTCCACAGCCAGTGTAGAGGGGACTCGCTGTCCATGCAGAAGACCACTCCCACCTGAGTGTAGTGGGGTGCTTAAATACAGCCTTAGCCAGGGTAAAGAAGACTTGCCCCTCTAGGTGGGAGGAGTCTGGGAGAGCTTGTATACTGCCACAGCCAGGGTAGAGAGGACTCATTGCTCCAGGCGGGAGACCCTTCCACCTGGGTATCAGTGGGAGGTCATATACCCAGCAGCCAGTGTAGAGGGTACTGGCCTTACAGTTGGGAGACCCCATTTTTTTGGCTCTTATTAACATTTATTGAAAGTTTCAAAATTTAAAGTCTTTGAGCCAGAGCTCCCACCTTTAGGAAAACTCAAGGATAGCATCCCACATGGTGAAAATTATCTAAATAGTATTTATTTTTCTTTTTTTCTTATTGGTTGTTCAAAACATTACAAAGCTCTTGTCATATCATATTTCATACATTAGATTCAAGTGGGTTATGAACTCCCATTTTTACCCCAAATACAGATTGCAGAATCACAGCGGTTACACATCCACATTTTTACATAATGCCATATTAGTAACTGTTGTATTCTGCTACCTTTACTATCCTCTACTATCCCCCCTCCCCTCCCCTCCCATCTTCTCTCTCTACCCCATCTACTGTAATTCATTACTCTCCTTGTATTTTTTCCCATTCCCCTCACAACCTCTTATATGTAATTTTGTAAAACAATGAGGGTCTCCTTCCATTTCCATGCAATTTCCCTTTTCTCTCCCTTTCCCTCCCACCTCATGTCTCTGTTTAATGTTAATATTTTCCTCCTGCTCTTCCTCCCTGCTCTGTTCTTAGTTGCTCTCATTATATCAAAGAAGACATTTGGCATTTGTTTTTTAGGGATTGGCTAGCTTCACTTAGCATAATCTGCTCTAGTGCCATCCATTTCCTTGCACCTTTTACTAATTCAAATACCTTTGTGGGTAAAAAGCAAAAAAGGTTTAAATATATTTAACATATTGTTTGTTTGTCAAACAGAGCATTATTTTAACAAACAAAATGTTATTTTTCTTATCAATATATTTACCAACTTTAAGAGTCTGTGTTTAACCAAAAGGGGAAATATGTTAAAAAAATAGAAATACAATATTTTAGGAACATGGTTTTTATGCTCAGTTTCTGGACATTATATATGATTTTGAGCCCACATCATAAGCCTCTTCTGCCTGAGGTCTTCATCAGCAAAATTGGAGCGGATAAGTACCTCTACATCCTTTCCTAGAATGTTATGCTTTGAAAGCTATAGAAGTTCTTTGAAAAATATGTTCAATAAATATTTTCATAAGGAAAAAAAAAGGTTACCACGAACCTAGAAAGTTGACATTCAGAAACCACTGGGCTTTCAATGTGGAAAAATAGAAAAACAGTTCATGAGTGGACAGATAAGGGGGACAACTGGCAAAGCTAAGTGAATAACACAGTGAGTCAACCAAAACTGCTCAAATATAAACTTTGCACAACCTTGACAGTTTCCAGTTCAGAAGGAATTAAGTTGCAAAATCTAGTCACTGCACTCAGACCCTCTAGCATGCCATCATTCATGTTGATATCCAGCACCTGGGTTCCCATTTCCACTTCAATTTGGCAACACTCAGGGCTTCCTGAGAGAGGAACAAAAAATGAAGCATCACTAGGAGACAGTGACTAAGAGAATGCTAACAAAATTGATTCCTCACCATTCCCCAAGTGTCCTTTCCAACTACTCTAGATACTAACCAGCCTAGTGCCCTGCCCTCCTTCCCAGCACTCTAAAATACACTGAGATAAGTGTCCCTACAGAAAAAGCTATGGATTCTTTGTGTTCTGCTCATCACTTTTAAAATATAAAAATGAAGTCTCAGTGGGGGGTTTTAGGCAGGCTCTGGGGACAGAGAACCCTAGGTTTATTGCTAGTTGAATCCACTGATCTGATTGAACACCTCAGGCAACTTCCCACACAGTTTTTGAGCTTATAAAATAGACAGTGAAGTACCTGCTTTACACAATTGAAACTGGGTAACAGTGATGAGCTCAAAATTAGCACCAGCAATAAGAGCTATCATTAAGAAAATGGCTTCTAAGTTCTGTGCCAAAGCATCAGTTGAGGAAGAAGTGGATATGAGGAAGATGAAAATAATGAATTAGATGATTACAAGGGAGCCGGGTAATTATAAAACCTTTCCAGGCTGTTTGTTCATGTTCTGAATTACTAAGATTATACCAAATTGAGAGCTAAACATATTTAGCTATAGACACAAAAATTTCACAATCCCTGGATATAAGAATAAAGTGGAAAATAATTTAGATACAATGAAATCCTTTATAGCATTTAAACTACAATGGGAAATTTATTTGCTTGTCTACTGAAATTAAAAATTTTTCCTTATGCTGAGATGAATGAATGTGAGCTAGATAATGCATTTTCAAATGATACATAAAACAAGTATTAGTTTTTAAATGTAATTTTTAAATTTTTAAATTAAAAAAATCAGGGAAAACTTCCATACTGGCCACAATTCAAGTGCCCCAATAAGCACATGTGGTGCTGCCTGCATATTGGACAGCATGGGGCTGGAGTTGAACCAGAGGCTGGTGAGTGAAGAACCCAGTAACTAAAATAAGAAATCAAAGACCTGAGAAATCAGAGTACTAGAAAGAGCATTCACACACTAAAATCATAAGAATTAAGTCAGAAGTAATTTAGTAGAGAATGTCAGTGAACCAAGAGCTAAAAACTCAATGAATGATGGAAAAAAAGAGGCCAACATTAGTAGAAGAGTGCACTAAGGAGCAACGGCTTGTAGTACAGTCTTATCATTCAAAGATGGTAGGTGTAAAAGAGATGAGAAGTGTGCTGGAGATGACAATGGAGCCAGGAGGTCACCTAATCCACCCAGCAGTTTTAGGGACATATGGAAGGAAATTCATTACTTAGGTTGTAGAGAAAGCAACACCTCAGAGAAGAGCCAAGCATCCATCAGTTTGGAGTAGTCTGCACTGGGACTTGTGAAACAGTCACCAGTGCCAATCAACAATAAAAATGCCTATGGCTGGTCCTAGCCCCATACTTTCACCACCTTTATTCAGAGTAGTTATATTTTTGTTATTGATGCACTGGGATTTCTACAGAGGGAAAATCTGCTTTTCAGTATTCTAAAACTGAAATTCTATCTTTTTTAAAAAAATCCAAGTGAAAAGGACCCCTGATCTTCAGGTACATGGCCATCATGGAAGGTCTTTCATCATAGTAACCAAAAATGTTGGAAAGATCTGAGAAAGGACGTTTCCACTGTTATTGAAAGCTGCCTTTAAAAAAGTTATAAACTTTTACTTTGGTATAAATATGTCTTATGTAAAAACTAATTTTTTAATTTTTTTTTATTTTATTTATCTATCTTTATGTGGTGCTGAGGATTGAACCCAGTGCCTCACATGTGCAAAGCAAGCATTCTGCCACTGAACTACAACCCCAACCCATGTAAAAACTAATTTAATAAATATTAAGGACATAAGAAAAACCATAAAAGTACTGGAAGAAAATATTGATGTTCTTATAATTTTATAAAAAATTATAAGATAGGAAAAATTATAAAAAAAATGTATATATATATATAAATATATTTTTATATATATATATATATATATATATATATATATATATATATATATATATATATAAATTATGGGATAGGAAAAACATTTTTCAGGGCAGAAATATAAAAGAAAAATCAATAGATTTTACTAAACACATTTTTGAATTTTCAGTACAACAAAAATACTAACCAAAGCAATATGTTACCAAGGAGGCTGGAAATTTATAACTACCCATGATGGTGTGTATACATGAATATGTGCATAAATGACAGTTACATAACAAGAGAGACAAATGCTGCAATAAGAAAATGGGAGAGGGATCTGAACAGGGAATTCACAGCAACATAGTAAGTGTGAGAGTGGCCAGCCTGATTCCTTCAAATAGAGACCTTTACTTTGCATATTAGCAGCTTTTTCTTGGCATAAAGCCAAATGCAGATGAAGGTGTGTAAAACTGAATGCCCAGAAGGACTACACAGGACCATGAGCTTCCCTGGAAGGTAATGTGCAGAAAATACCAAAATCCCTGCAGGTGCATGCCTTTACCCAGGAATCCCATCTGTGGGGATATAAGGACATTCTTAGGGGTGTCCAGAGATAATCAAACAAAAAAGTTCACTATAATATTGCTTCATGATAATGGAAAATAAAAACAGATGCAAAAATGATTTAAAATAAGGCACTATGGCTTCAGGTTGCAGGAGAGACCAATGTAAATACAGCAGGGCTCTTAACCCTGTTCCTAAGTTCTCTTATTATGGCTGCACCTTTTTTGTATCAGGGATTTAATTCGGGGGCACTCAACCACTGAGTCACATACCAGGCCCTATTTTCGCATTTTCTTTAGAGATAAGTCTCACTGAGTTCCTAAAGGCCTCACCATTGCAAGGCTGACTTTGAACTCACAATCCTCCTGTCTCAGCCTCTTGAGGTGTTGGGATTACAGGCCTGACCACTGCACCCAGCTGGGATACACTTTTGATCCAAATTTCCAGAGTTCTTAAGTTAAAAAAAAAACTTTTTGTACTTTTTTAAAAATTTGTATATGAACACAATGTATTCGTGTTTTTTATTTATGAGCAAAATTAACTTTTAAAAAAAATTTTAGTTTGTTATATATAATAGCAGAATGCACTATAATTCATATTACACATTTAGAGCACAATTTTTCATATCTCTGGTTGTATACCACATAGTAACTCTTAGCAAATATAGCAAAGTACAGATACTACCCTGCATTCTATCAGATCATAATGGGATGAAATTAGAAATCTTTGTTTTTATGTGGTGCTGAGGATCATACCCAGTGCCTCAAGCATACTAGGCAGTGCTCAATCACTCAGATACAATTCCAGCCACTTTTTGTACTATTTTTGCTATAATAGTAAGTCATACTGGTATGTTTCCTACCATATTAAGAAATTATGTTGAGTTGTTAAGTTGGTGGTAAAGGGAAGTCAAATATGTAAAAGTTTCATTTTTTATTTCTTTATTTTTACTGGTGATGGAACCCAGAAGCACTTATCAGTAACCCACATCCTCACCCCGTTTTTTCTTTTCATTTTGAGACAGTCTCTAACTTGCTTAGGCTCTTGCTAATTTACTGAGGCTGGCTGTGGTGAGCCGCTTCTGCCGTTTCTGCAGACTATGGTCGCCATTACAAGATGGTGCTGGCTCCGCTGTGGTCTGTGACAAACAACTCCTTATTTGGGAGAGTTGGCGCATGTTTTTTCACCACCCTATGAGAAAGCTCCACGTGGCAGCTTCGCATTGGGGCTTGAGATGCTTTATTAAGGCTGGGAGGGGCATCCGAGAGAGAGAAGAAGAAATATCAAGGGCCTGAATAAACTGCTGAAAGAAGATTCCTGAGTTGCGTCTTCCTTGCGGGCAAGGGGTCGCGACAGCTGGCCCTGTACTTGTTATCCCCCTGCCTCAGCTTCTCACAAGTCACTTAGATTACAGACATGAGCCACTGTGCCCAGTTAAAAGTTTTTAATTTATAACTCAGTGTTTATTCATGTGATAGCAGATTAATTTATAAATCAACAAAACAATAGAACAGCATTTGAGTAGAAGTTTAATGCTGGTTATTTTTAAAGATATGTTAACAATTATCATATCAATAAATTTCATAAATTAAATCAAAGCCTACTATGCAAAAATATACTTATCATAATCACATGTCAATTAAATTATGCCTTAATCAAACTGCATGAGCAAGAGTTTGCAGTTCAAAGAACACAGCGTCAAATAAGTTGATGACATTAGTAGATCATAGCAAAGCTATTTTCTTCAGGGTGGCAGACCTGGCAAGATGAGGCTAAAGCATTCTGTCTCTCAACAGACCTTGTAATCATTAGACTGTGGCTGTTGTCTATGATCAAAAAGATACGAAAGTCAAAAAATTGGCCTGTTTTCATCAACTTCACTATCAAGAAATTGGTATTGCTTAAAAGGACCAGGAGAAAAGCCCTAAAAAAAAAGGAAATTACTTTCTGTAACAAGTGGCTCTGTGTTTGGAAAATGGAGCTACCTAACCGAACACATATCAACTACATGAAAGCTCCGTGATGATACAGATTGTAAATTGTTCTATATTGTGAATGATGATAATTTCTACCATCTATACTAAGGGAGTTCCTGACATATGCTTAACAAAGCTTTGCTTTCAATTACTTTAAAATAATGTGCTACAAATAATATTTAAAACCTTCATGAAAACATAAGTAACTTCATATTATAAAACATTTTTTACCTTGAGTTTGACAAATCTAGGAGTTCTGCATTCAATCCAGGAGGGTGATGCATCAAGAAGAGAAGGGCAAGTATGTTTTCTGTTCTCCAAGAATAATATTGAGATTATGTGTGCTCTAGGCTGATAATGATTAAATATGTCAGTAATTAACAGCACCTGTAACTTCATAGGGCACTGAGTCCAGCACTACTCAAGGCTCTGTGTTCACAGTTTCCACCACTGTTTATGGCTGACCTGCTTCTTTACCCAGAAAAGCAAAAGAGCACTCCCAGCGAACTCCAGCAGCAACAGAGCTACCCCTACCATGTGTCAGGAACTCTGCTTTCCCACTGAATTCACTTCTGCAATTACAAGATTGCCATGTGTGGCTCTGGCTGGCAAGACACACTGGACGGATTTGCCCAATGTCACTAAGACACACCAGGAAAGGGCCTGCAACCTTTCCTGGTCTGCCTGTGCACCTGCTGTGCCACAACTCACCTCATCCAATGGCCAATCCCAAACCATGGCCCTTCCTCTCTCTGCCTGAGGTTTTCCCTCTCTGCTATTGGGACTGCTGTTGGAGCCTCTCCCACAGCGTTGCATGCCTCTGAACCTGACCACTGAGTCACCTTCCCTGGAGCAGAAGCCAGCACCTCACCACCCTTTGTGAGCCCAGAGAGCCAGACCAAAGCACATGTGCAGGAAGCAGAGCCAAGGGCAAACCTCCACACCTGAATCAGCAGGTAAAGGGGCCTTGTGCAACCACCATGGGTACTGTGTAAGGCAGTGGCAGGGCCATAAAAGCTTTGCCTGCAGCCCTGTTGGGGAGCCATCCTGGAAGCCTGTCACACTGTTTCTCTGTTCTCAAGCAGAGACCAACAAGGCCTCCTCAGGTATGTAATGCCTGCCTCTTCAAATTCCTACTGCAGAGGGTGCAGAAGAGCCTTCATTGATGTTATCATTGCTGCATTGTCAGTATTTTTGTTCTGGCCTCAAATCTATGTTTCTTAAAGTCACGTTCAGCATTTTCATGTTCTCTATGGTGCCAGAATGATACATGGGACTCAAGAATGACTCATAGGGGGGGCATGGGAGGATTAGATGAACTCTAGATAGGGCAAAGGGGAAAAGGGGAAGGAGGGTAATGGGTGGGATAGGAAAGAAAGTGGAATGAGATAGACATCATTACCCTTACTACATGCTTGAAGACATGAATGTTGTGAATCTACTTTGTGTACAACAAGAGATATGAAAAATTGTGCTGTATATGTGTAATAGGAATTGTAATATATCCTGATGTCATAGATAACAAATTAAAATTTTAAAAAATGAATAAAAAAAGAATGACTCAATCATAGGCTTCAGCTGAGAAATTAAGATGATGGGTGACATCATAGCAAAGGGAATAATTTTCTGAACATCATTCCAGGTACATCCTTCAGTGGGGACTTTCCATCCTAGCAATTTAAAATGCATTCTGAATTTGCCAGAAGCTGTGTTATCCACCACCCTTGGAACCACTCAAACCCACTCATTTGGTTCAGCACATGACCACACCAGGTATGCTCTCAAAGTGTCCTTTGAAAATCCTCTGGGATGGCACTACACACCCACAACCTAGAACAAAACCTCAGCAGAAGATTCCAAGATTCAAAGGCTTGAAACTGAACTTCCAGGGACACTGTCCCTAGACCTAAGACCTGCTCTTTCTTGACTCGGAACTATTGAAGGTGAGAGAAGCATCATAGATGCCTCAGAAAACCCTCCTGGCTTAGAAACCCAGCACTGCCAAAAGTCTGAAGAAGGTCTGAGAATCTTCTTTGGGTAGAGTTTTGTGAGAAGTTTACTTTTCAAAGACCCCACCTGAAATCTTAGTGTGCATCATTCCTTCCCCTTATCATTGATATCCCCTTGAACTTTTGTTCTGTATTCAGGAGGGATCAGCTCATGCCTAGCTCCTTCCTTCCCCTCTAAAGACACCATCAGGAGCCACATCAGAGTGAAGACTCTCCTGCCAATGTAACTTCTCATTCTACAAGAGGAATAAAGAGGAGGGCAAAGAAAAGTCTAAACATTTTAAGAACTTAGACTAAGACCAAGTCAATTTATCATTTATCTCCAAACCTATGAAGAACTACAAAGTGAAAAACTCTAAAAATCACTGTAGCATCATACTGATGACCAACAGAAGAACCACTGAGCATCTTCACACACTCAGTGAACAGCTTCAGAGAGGCAGAAAAGACACAAAAAGATCAAGATCAACTTTTAAACTATTTTTCCTCTTAAATAGAAAAAATAATGCTTTTTTGTTATGTTGCTGCAGTTGTACCAAATTCTCAGAGTAATACTAGCCCAGAGTCAATGGAGCCAAGATAAGGAACTGTGATCCTGAGAAGAGAAAATGAAGAATTTGAAAATAAAAGCAAAACTAGGTATTTCAGTTACATCATATATCTAAAACCTACATCAATGATTCCTTGTCTTAGTTGTTTTTGTTTTTTCTGGCCCCAAACCTCACTGTTAATCTGATGACATACACACACACACACACACACACACACACACACACACACACTTTTGTAAACAACCACAAACAATCAAAAACTTTGCAGACTGCCAGCAAATGGTCAGAGCCCCTGCATGACCTGCTCTGGAGCTCAGACACTGCAACTCTGCATTTCTCTGTGGCAACACCAAGTACAATATCTGCCTCCAAGTGGTGGGAGAGCTGATGAATGTATGTCTGTGGTCAAGTTTCAGATGAATGATTATCACAACAAGTAATCTGATCAGCTCAGGGAATAGTGCAACTTGCTCCTGAAGAACACATGATTCCTATATATGTGAAGGACCATAGTCATATGCAGAAACCATAACCTTTAAAAGGAGCAATCACTTAACTTCCAGTTTCAGAAGAAGATTTTTTATATGAGGTACAGAATACATTTTTAAAACTAAGAACTTCAAAGCCTAAGTTATCACTGATACATAAGGACAGCTATATTGCCTCAAACTTATTGCTAATCAGTGTAAATCTAATAAAAACACTTTTAAACTTTGTTCCTGAGTTTTAGAGTGTGTGAAGTTAATGTAACACTTACCTTTACTTTTCTGTAGGTAGTGTGTGGTGAAAGTGGCAGAAGATGATTTTAACTTTTGTAGAAGTCATGATTCAGCATTAACACAACAAAGCATGTGCCTACCCTGTTCCTGCACTTGGTTGTGGAAGAACATGAAGATTACCTCCTGCCTTCCCTCTAAATATTTAAGTCCAGGGCTCAGCCTATTTGATTTTTTAATGTTTTTATTTATAAACCAATCTTCTCCCTCTCACATATTTTTATGTCTCCAAAGGAGTATCGTGTTAGTTTTAGTTGTTCCTTCTTATCCCACATAGAAAATAGGACTCTAATTAAATATTTGCTTCTATGATTTTTGACTAGTATTTTGTTTCTTTTGCATTCTTGATTTTTTCCAAATACATTCACTGGCCATCTCTATAAGTGATATTTTATATTTTCTGTGTGCTTATCATGTATTTTTCAACATTTGGAAAAACAAAATATAATCACTAATAAATATAAACTGTTTATACTCTTTATATTTTAACCTCTGATGACCTTGTGCCTTATTAAATTTATAGTCCATTATTCCACCTTAGACAATAAGTATTCTCATAAAGATTGGAATAAAGAAAAAGAGAAAGAAAGAATGAATGCACACAAGCATCAGCTTTCTCTTGTCCTTTTCCTCAATCCACCTCCACAGCATATGAGTTGAGCCCTTTACTCTCCTGAAAGTACACATTTCCACCAGTGACTCTCACTCACACCTAAAATTGTAAATACCACAATATAACATGAGGACCTCCAGTATGTCTCTACCCTGGGTCTCTCCTTAGCATTCTTGGCAATACCAAGCTGTTTCCTTGACCCTTCCCACAGATGTCACAAACCTAACATTTCATAATAGAAATCTCCATATTAGTAAGTCTTTCATACCCTACACCAGTTCCACCTGTTTTCCTCATTTCACAACAAGGTTTGATTCTTCATGATCTCAACAACAAGATTTGATTCTTCATCAACAAAGAATTTCAAATTCTTCTTTTCCCCTCACCTCTCAAATCTAATCACAAAAAATCTAAATCCAACTACTTTTGTTGCCTCTACCATAGTCCTACTTTGAGTTTCTGCCATCTTCTGTCTCTCCAGTCCCCTCTATTGCCACAATAGGAAAATCATTTAGAAACATAGATCAGGTCATGTGATAATCTTGCTTGCAATCACTCAACAACCCTCATTGAACTTAAGCACCGAATTGCTTATTCCAGCATCAAAGCCCTTAATGACCAGCTCCTGTCTCTGTTCTCATACTACTTGTCCCTTCATCCACTGGACTATAGCCAATCTGACCACTCTCTTTCCTTAGAACAGTCTGCATTCTATCTCATCTTCCAGTCTCTCTGCTCTTCATTTTATGACCCTACAATGTCTATTCTCTGAATACTCAGTGAAAAGTTTGTTCTGGCTATTTAGCAATCAGAGAGGCCTTCCACCACACCACTCAGCTAGCCTACCTTGCTACTTCCAGGACCTTGCTTGTTTTAGTTTTCTTTTTTTTATTTATTTTTTTTATTGTGGGTTGTTCAAAACATTACAAATTTCTTGACATATCATATTCCACACTTTGATTCAAGTGGGTTATGAACTCCCACCTTCACCCCATACACAGATTGCAGAATCACATCAGTTACACATCCATTCATTTACATATTGCCATACTAGTGTCTGTTGTGCTCCGCTGCCCTTCCCATCCTCCACACTCCACCCTCCCAACCTCTCCCCTCCCCTCCCCTCCTCTCTCTCTACCCCCTCCACTGTATAAACCTGAGGGTCACCTTCCATTACCATGCAATTTCCCTTCTCTCTCCCTTTCCCTCCCACCTCTCATCCCTGTTAAATGTTAATCTTCTTCTCCTGCTCTTCATCCCTACTCTGATCTTAGTTACTCTCCTTATATCAAAGAAGACATTTGGCATTTGTTTTCTAGGGATTGGCTAGCTTCACTTAGCATAATCTGCTCTAATGCCATCCATTTCCCTGTAAATTCTATGATTTTGTCATTTTTTAATGCAGAGTAATACTCCATTGTGTATAAATGCCACATTTTTTATATCCATTCGTCTATTGAAGGGCATCTAGGTTGGTTCCACAGTCTTCCTATTGTGAACTGTGCTGCTATGAACATCGATGTAGCAGTGTCCCTGTGGCATGCTCTTTTTAGGTCTTTAGGGAATAGACCAAGAAGGGGAATAGCTGGATCAAATGGTGGCTCCATTCCCAGCTTTCCAAGAAATCTCCATACTGCTTTCCAAATTGGCTGCACCAATTTGCAGTCCCACCAGAAATGAACAAGTGTACCCTTTTCCCCACATCCTCGCCAGCACTTGTTGTTGTTTGATTTCATAATGGCTGCCAATCTTACTGGAGTGAGATGGTATCTTAGGGTGGTTTTGATTTGCATTTCTCTGACAGCTAGAGATGGTGAGCATTTTTTCATGTACTTGTTGATTGACTGTATGTCCTCCTCTGAGAAGTGTCTGTTCAGGTCCTTGGCCCATTTGTTGATTGGGTTGTTTGTTCTCTTATTGTCTAATTTCTTGAGTTCTTTGTATACTCTGGATATTAGGGCTCTATCTGAAGTGTGAGGAGTAAAGATTTGTTCCCAGGGTGTAGGCTCCCTATTTACCTCTCTTATTGTTTCTCTTGCTGAGAAAAAACTTTTTAGTTTGAGTAAGTCCCATTTGTTGATTCTAGTTATTAACTTTTGTGCTATGGGTGTCCTATTGAGGAATTTGGAGCCCGACCCCACTTTTTCTTCTATCAGACGGCGCGTCTCTGATTTGATATCAAGCTCCTTGATCCATTTTGAATTCACTTTTGTGCATGGCGAGAGAAAGGGATTCAGTTTCATTTTGTTGCATATGGATTTCCAGTTTTCCCAGCACCATTTGTTGAAGATGCTATCCTTCCTCCATTGCATGCGTTTAGCCCCTTTATCAAATATAAGATAGTTGTAGTTTTGTGGATTGGTTTCTGTGTCCTCTATTCTGTACCATTGGTCCACCTGCCTGTTTTGGTACCAGTACCATGCTGTTTTTGTTACTATTGCTCTGTAGTATAGTTTGAAGTCTGGTATCGCTATACCGCCTGATTCACACTTCCTGCTTAGCATTGTTTTTGCTATTCTGGGTCTTTTATTTTTCCATATGAATTTCATGATTGCTTTCTCTATTTCTACAAGAAATGCCGTTGGGATTTTGATTGGCATTGCATTAAACCTATAGAGAACTTTTGGTAATATCGCCTTTTTGATGATGTTAGTTCTGCCTATCCATGAACAGGGTATATTTTTCCATCTTCTAAGATCTTCTTCTATTTCTCTCTTTAGAGTTCTGTAGTTTTCATTGTATAAGTCTTTCACCTCTTTTGTTAGGTTGATTCCCAAGTATTTTTTTTTTTTGAAGATACTGTGAATGGAGTGGTTGTCCTCATTTCCATTTCAGAGGATTTGTCGCTGATATACAGGAATGCCTTTGATTTATGCATGTTGATTTTATATCCTGCCACTTTGCTGAATTCATTTGTTAGCTCTAATAGTTTCTTTGTAGAGCCTTTTGGGTTTGCTAGGTATAGAATCATATTATTTGCAAATAGTGATAATTTAAGTTCTTCTTTTCCTATTTTTATGCCTTTAATTTTTCTCGTCTGTCTAATTGCTCTGGCCAGTATTTCGAGATCTATGTTGAACAGAAGTGGAGAGAGAGGGCATCCCTGTCTTGTTCCAGATTTTAGAGGGAATGCCTTCAGTTTTTCTCCATTCAGAATGATGCTAGCCTGAGGCTTAGCATAGATTGCTTTTACAATATTGAGGTATGTTCCTGTTATCCCTAGTTTTTCTAGAGTTTTGAACATAAAGGGATGCTGTACTTTGTTGAATGCTTTTTCCGCATCTATCGAGATGATCATATGGTTCTTATTTTTAAGTCTATTGATGTGGTGAATAACATTTATTGATTTCCGTATATTGAACCATCCTTGCATCCCAGCGATGAATCCTACTTGATCATGGTGTACAATTTTTTTGATATGTTTTTGTATCCGATTCGCCAGAATTTTATTGAGGATTTTTGCATCTAGGTTCATTAGAGATATTGGTCTGTAGTTTTCTTTCTTTGAGGTGTCTTTGTCTGGTTTAGGTATCAGGGTGATGTTGGCCTCATAGAATGAATTTGGAAGTTCTCCCTCCTTTTCTATTTCCTGAAGTAGCTTGAAAAGTATTGGTATTAGTTCTTCTTTAAAGGTTTTGTAAGATTCTGCTGTATACCCATGCGGTCCTGGGCTTTTCTTAGTTGGTAGACTTTTTATGGTTTCTTCTATTTCCTCAATTGATATTGGTCTGTTTAGGTTTTCTATATCCTCCTGACTCAATCTGGGCAGATCATATGACTTAAGAAATTTATCTATGCCTTCACTATCTTCTAATTTATTGGAGTATAAGGATTCAAAATAGTTTTTGATTATCTTCTGTATTTCTGAAGTGTCTGTTGTGATATTGCCTTTTTCATCCCATATGCTAGTAATCTGAGTTCTCTCTCTTCTTCTCTTTGCTAGCATGGCTAAGGGTCTGTTGATTTTGTTTATTTTTTCAAAGAACCAACTTTTAGTTTTGTCAATTTTTTCAATTGTTTCTTTTGTTTCAATTTCATTAATTTCAGCTCTGATTTTAATTATTTCTTGCCTTCTACTTCTTTTGCTGTTGTTTTGCTCTTCTTTTTCTAGGATTTTGAGATGAAGTATGAGATCATTTATTTGTTGGTTTTTTTCTTTTTTTAAGGAATGAACTCCAAGCAATGAATTTTCCTCTTAGAACTGCTTTCAATGTGTCCCATAGATTCCGATATGTTGTGTCTGTGTTTTCATTTATCTCTAAGAATTTTTTAATTTCCTCCTTGATGTCTTCTATAACCCATTGATCATTCAGTAACCTATTGTTCATTCTCCAAGTGATGTATGCTTTTTCCTTCCTTCTTTTATCATTGATTTTCAGTTTCATTCCATTATGATCAGATAAGATGCATGGTATTATCTCTACTCCTTTATATTGTCTAAGAGTTGCCCAGTGACATAATATATGATCTATTTTTGAGAAGGATCCATGTGCTGCTGAGAAAAAAGTGTAACTGCTTGATGTTGGGTGGTATACTCTATATATGTCAATTAGGTCTAGGTTATTAATAGTGTTATTGAGTTCTATAGTTTCCTTATTCAACTTTTGTTTGGAAGATCTGTCCAGTGGCGAGAGAGGTGTGTTGAAGTCTCCCATGATTATGGTATGGTGGTCTATTAGACTCTTGAACTTGAGAAGAGTTTGTTTGACGAACATAGCTGCACCATTGTTTGGGGCATAAATATTTATGATTGTTATGTCTTGTTGGTGTATGGTTCCCTTAAGCAGTATGCAGTGTCCCTCTTTATCCCTTTTGATTAACTTTGGCTTGAAATCTATTTTATTTGATATGAGTATGGACACTCCTGCTTGTTTCCAAAGTCCATATGAGTGATATGATTTTTCCCAACCTTTCACCTTCAGCCTATGTATGTCTTTTCCTATCAAATGCGTCTCCTGTAGGCAGCATATTGTTGGGTCTGTTTTGTGATCCATTCTACTAGCCTGTGTCTCTTAATTGGTGAGTTTAAGCCATTAACATTTAGGGTTATTATTGAGATATGGGTTGTTCTTCCAGCCATATTTGTTTATTTCTGTTACTAAACATGGTTTGATTTCCTCTTTGATTATTTCCCCCCCCCTTTACTGTCCTACCTCCCACTGTTGGTTTTCATTGTTATTTTCCATTTCCTCTTCCTGTAATGCTTTGGCGAGGATGTTTTGAAGAGATGGTTTTCTAGCTGCAAATTCTTTTAACTTTTGTTTATCGTGGAAGGTTTTAATTTCATCTTCCATCCTGAAGCTTAATTTCGCTGGATACGCAATTCTTGGTTGGAACCCATTTTCTTTCAGTGTTTGAAATATGTTATTCCCGGATCTTCTAGCTTTCAGAGTCTGTGTTGAAAGATCAGCTGTTATCCTGATTGGCTTACCCCTAAATGTAATCTGCTTCCTTTCTCTTGTAGCTTTTAAAATTCTCTCCTCATTCTGTATGTTGGGCATCTTCATTATAATGTGTCTAGGTGTGGATCTCTTATGATTTTGCACATTCGGCGTCCTGTAGGCTTCTAGGATTTGGGATTCTGTCTCATTCTTCAAGTCTGGGAAGTTTTCTCGTATTATTTCATTGAATAGATTGTTCATTCCTTTGGTTTGGAGCTCTGTACCTTCCTGTATCCCACTGACTCTTAAGTTTGGTCTCTTAATGTTATCCCATATTTCTTGGATGTTCTGCTCATGGTTTCTTAACAGTCTTGCTGAGCTGTCTATGTTCTTTTCCAGTTGAAATACTTTGTCTTCATTGTCTGATGTTCTATCTTCTAAGTGTTCTACTCTGCTGGTAGTATTCTCCATTGAGTTTTTAAGTTGGTTTAATGCTTCCTGCATTTCTAGGATTTCTGTTTGTTTTGTTTTTTATAACCTCGATTTCCCTGTATAGTTGATCCTTTGCTTCCTGGATTTGTTTGCGTAATTCATTGTCGAAGTGATCTTTCATTGTCTGATTTTGCTGTTTAATGTCTTCCTTGATACTCCAGATCATCTGAAGCATGTATATCCTGAATTCTTTATCTGACATTCCATCTGCTGCAGCTGTTACCTCTTCTAAAGTTGTGTTGACCTGCATTGCTTGTGGTCATTTCTTTCCTTGTCTTTTCATACTGCTTGCGTATCTTTCCTGCAGGCATGGGCGGCGGCTCTGCTCTCTCCTTATTCCAATTGGGGTGTCGTGGCTACCACGCCAGCAGGTCACTGGGCCTGTTCTGGGCGCTGGCGGCGGCTCTGTTCTGCCCCTACTCCAATTGGGGTGATGAGTGTACCACGCCGGCAGGCCACTGGGCCTGATCCGCCGGTCGGTTGCAGGTTTGCCTACCCTGCAGGCGCGGGCGGCTGCTCTACTCTGCCCCTACTCCAAATGGGGTGATGTGTCTGTCGTACCTGCAGGCCACTGGGCCTGTCCTGCTGGTCGGTCACAGATCTGCCCACCTTTCGGGCACGGGTGGAGGCTCTGCTCTGCCCCTACTCCAGTTGGGGTGTCGTGACTACCCCGCCTGCAGGACGCTGGGCCTGTTCCTGGCACAGGCGGCAACTCTGCTCTGCCCCTACTCCAATTAGGGTGGTGTGTGTACCATGCCAGCAGGCTCCTGGGCCTGATCCGCCAGTCTGTTGCAGGTCTGCCTACCTTGGAGGCACGGGCGGCGGATCTGCCCTGCCCCTCCTACCATGCCTGCAGACCCCTGGGCCTGATCTGCAGGTTGGTCACATGTCTGCTCACCCTGCGGGCACGGGTGGTGGTTCCGCTCTGCCCCCATTCCAATTGGGGTCACGTGACCACCACACCGGCAGGGCCTGATCCGGGCGTGGGAGAAGGATCTGCTCTGCCCCTACTCCAGTTGGGGTGATGTGTGTACAACACTGGCAGGCCCCTGGGCCTGACCCGCCAGGCTGTCACAGGTCTGTTTACCTTGCAAGCGTGAATGGCAGCTCTGCCCTGCCCCTCCTACCACGCCCATGTACCTCTTGGTTGCGGGTCTGCCCACCTTGCGGGTGCGGGTGGCGGCTCCGCTCCGCCCCCTCTCCAATTGGGGTCATGCGGTCACCACGCTGGCGAGCCGCTGGGCCTGCTCTGGGCACTGGCGGCAGGCGGCCCGGCTCCTCCCCTCTGGCTCGACGACAAATTGAGGAGACTCGGGTGTCTGTGCCTCACCCCCCCTACCAGGAGACCAACTGTTTCTGTCGCCGCTGGTTTTGATGAAGTTCTCTCCTCCACCACTTTCTGATGACATCAGATCTCTGCCATGTTGGTATCCTATGTGAATGGCAGCATTTCGTTCCCCTTGCGGGGCAACCAAAGCAACGGGTGAGTCCTGACCGGCCCTCAGCAGGACCCGGACCGAGACGCAGTTTCCGCGGGCTCCTAGCCCCGGGCCAGGGAAGTTCCGGGAGCTGGAACTTGGCTGCTCTGTGCTCGGTGTAAGCTCCTATAAGTGTAGGCTCCAAGAAGCAGTCCCCGTGGGCTCAGTTCCGGGAGCCGGAATTCGGCCACTTAGTGCTTGGGGTATGCTCTGATAGGAGCAGGGTCCAAGAAGCAGCCTCCGCAGGCTCCGCAGCCCTGGGCCAGAGCGGTTCCGGGATGGTTCCAGGAGCTGGAACTCGGCCACCCTGCGCTCGGTGCTCGCTCCAATAAGATCAGGTTCTAAGAAGCACCCAGGCACTGAACCCTAGCAATCTGTCTGCAAGCCGCAGGCGAATTGCAGCCTGAAATTACCTGTTCTATGGCTGAATGAGCTGCGGTCAGTCGCAAACAGGGATAGTAACATCAGCTTTCCAACATGGTGGCTGCTGGCCTCCTCTGTGGTCTGACCGGTGTGGAGAACCGAGATGGACCGCTTCCTTCCCCCGTCTCGAACCCAGAATTCAGCCCTGAGTACGGTGCTTGCACGGCTGGCAGAAACTGCAGCGCTGTATCCCTGCATCGCTATCTCCTCGTTTCCCAGCACGCACTGCAGACTCTAGCCACGGAGCGATTTGCTGAATAAGCAGTGTTACCCTCCATGTGACAAACCTCTCACGTTTGAGTCCCCGTAGCCGATCCTCGTGTGATGGAAATCCTTCCTCCAGGTTCCGGAGCACCCCACTATTGCTGGAAATTCCTAACAAGATATCCTTTAGCCGTCCTGACTTGTCATACTCCCACACAGTGAAGCAGCACACGGGAGCAATGCACTCCCCTCACCGCCATCTTCCTTCTCCCTCAACCATCTATTTGTTTTAGTTTTCTCCATTGCACTGACCACTCATTGTGAACTAAATTGATTTTTTGTCCATCTACGAAAAAAGAATAATCATAAGATGTTAAGTCTATCTCCATCACTACTCCATCACCATGATTTTGGACACTGCTGAACACACAATCTACACTCAATAGTTGAATGAATATTCATTTAATTGATGAATATAAGGTTTTGTTTTAAACACCAGCTTAAATGCTAAATTTCTTGGCAATGTTTTCCTACTGTTTATATGAAGTTATTACATACTATACACACACACATACACACACAAAATACATACATTTTAAATCTACATGTAATACATAGGAAGCCTCAATCTATAACCAATTAGCAGTATAGGTGAAAACTTACCATTTGCAACAGGATTTGAAGTTGAGGGCAATCTTATGGGACTCACTCCTTAACCTGTGAGGGGTTGTGTGAGGCCACCTCCAGGAAGACAGTGAAACGCTGAATTAAATTCCAGAAAACATGTTGTTGGAGAAGCCTCCACATATCTGATGTGAGAAGTGTTTTGAATGGTGCATGAGAATAGAAAGAAACAAATTTTTGGAGATTTTTACAATCAGATCTCTTGAATCCTTAGTTTGGTCATAGAAATTATGAAAACTGAAACTTTTAACTAAAACGCTGGTGACCAAATTTAGTTATTGGTAGTCAGACTAGTAACTACATTCTGCATTGCAGAAGGATAATAGTTGCAAGGTAGGACTCTGGTGCACATGTCCTCAACTGTTCCCTATCATTGTTCACTGAGTTGACCATCTTAACTCAATTCTAGACCTTCAATTATAGTGAAATTCCAGTAAAGAACTTTCTACTACAGGCTTTTAAGAAATAACCTGAAAATGTATATTCAACAAGAGGCAAAGTTCCATAGCAATCAGAACTTCCTAGATTAATTACTTGAGTTTTACTTCTTATTTTTAAAATATTCTGACTGCTAACCAAGCATTGTTTTCCACAGCTGTTTTCTAATGAAGTACCTCAGAAGTAAGAAACACACAAAAATTCTAAAACAACCATGTTCTAAGACCCAGTGAAAAAGTAAATCATTGCATATAGAATTGAAGTCAACTACTTATGCAGAACTGATTTCATTCTGCCTGGTCTCTGGAAGGAGAAGTAACCATTCTGCTGAGTATGTAGTGTTATCATTGGTGGGAACTTCTTCAAAATTTTGCTATATGTACTTTCTAATGGCTTATATAGAATTTTTTGAGTATTTTAATATGAGATAAATGGTATCATGTTGTGTACATCCATCTGCAATTTGATTTTTCCACACATCAGTTCCTGGAGTTGACAGTCAGGGACATATGTGCTCAAGATTTCACCAAGTACAGTGCATCACTTGACTTCACTGTGATTTACTTAGCAATTTATCTACTGCTGAACACTTAGGAATCTTTTTTGATTGCCTGGTTTCTGTCATTTTTTTATATAAATTGTAGGATAGCAGCAAAACTGAACAGAAGGTAAAGAGTTCTCATTGACTTCCTGCCTGCTTCTACTATATGATAGGGAACAGTTGAGGACATGTGCACAAGAGTATTGCCCCAATATCAACAGCCTTCAACAAGTGATATTTGTTGTAGCCAATGAACCAATCTTTGAACCTGAGTGGAGCATCAGTGCATATTTCAAATACCAGCAAGAATCATTTCTACATAGTGTACAAGACATTGGGGAATGAAAAGCTCCATTCTGGCCCAATATAATTATCTGCCCCCCTTCACCTAAAAAAAAGATATTCTTATAACACTTCTGATGATTCAGAATGCTACTTAGGTATAAAATTTGTTTTTCCTTCAGGCAGAATTATCACCCATTTTGTGGTCTTCTTAAAATATCAACAATAAATAATAAATTGTATAACTAAATCACAAGGACATTGAGAAACAAATATGGTTGTTGATAATTTAACTTCCTTTTCAACATCATAGGTCTTCATTTTGTCTTCCTTCTGCACAAGCAAAAAACCTGTGAAAGCTAAAATGAATAAAGAAAATAACAGTGCTACTATTTTTCCCTAACATTGTACTTTGTTACAGTTAAATTTTACTGGAAACACACCAAGAAACAAGTATCTGATGTTTTGTATACTTTTAAGTAACTGTCTTACATCATCTAACATTTTATTTATCTTTTGTTTACTTATTTAGGGTGTTGTGGATTTAACCCAGGGGTACTTCACCATTGAACCACATTCCCAGCCCTATTTTGTATTATTTATTTAGAGACAGGGTCTCTTAGCTCAATTGAGCTTACCCTCTTTATTTTAGGAGAAAAAGAGCAAGTAAATGTATATTGTGCCCTCCATTATAACAAATATTTAGTTTGTATCATTTTTGTATGGATACTTAATATTTTTAGAATATTTTTAATATTTTAATATTAATATTTTAATATTTTTAGAATGGAGTTCTCTCAGCCCAAAATAAATAATTTTTTTCTTCTCTGAAATTGTTCCTGTTAGATTTCTTAGTCACAACAGTGAGAAAGCTGACTAAAATATGCTGAGACCAATTTGAAGTATTGAAATAAGCAGCAACTATGATAATACGGGTTAGAAAAAATGTTACCAGAAGGGCAGCATTGGGAACACATGGAGCATGGCACAGGGAGAAGCAGCTGAAACACAGAACAAATGCAAAGCCTCCCCAGAATCCCATTATCAGCATAACTTTCTTTGTCTCCTATTGTAACCACTCTTTTGTGGCACTCTAAACTCTCTTTCTAACCCTTTTTCATTGCTGAATAAATCCTAGTAGAGTCCAACTTGAATCCCATATGGATCATGGGATTATACAAAGGAATATCTGGTTTCAGTGGAATATTTTGTCAAATCATAAAGATTTACAAAATTCAATATACAGTTTGAGAGAAAAAAAGAAAACCTTTGACAGATGTACTCAGGTCTTTATGTTCTCAAGGAAGCCACATATCTGTTGACTGTGCCACAAATAATTTGAACTCAACATGCTTACAAAGGATCTCACTAGGGGACTGGGGGTGTAGCACAATGGTAGGGCACTTTTTTAGCATCTAGGATGCCCTGGAAGCTCCTGGTTCTATCCCAGCACCCTAGAAAAAAAGAAAAGAAACCCACCATCCTTTCCCCAACTCTTGGTTCCTCTTATTTGAACCTTGTCAATGATGTATCCATCCACCCATTCCAAGTGGGAAGCAATGGAATTTTCTTCAATTTATAACTTTCATTCATTTGTAGTTTGATGTCACCTATTAAGGGAGTGGCAGGGGAAAGAATTAATGAATAAAGTCTTCCATTTAAGAAAGTTGCAGCAAGAAGTAAGAGGAAAATATATTGATTTTTTTAGAGTTGAGTAGTTAGTTCAGATAGCAAGGCATTGTATAAATACTGTGCTTGTTTAGGTATTCCTATTATTAAGTTTACTACTAAAATTTTGCTTCCATTAAGTTTCCTCCCACTTTATGTTGGAGGTGTGCCATGTTATATCACATGTATGTGTTGGTTTGCCTTCAAGAACAGTGAATGTGATGAGTTACATAACGTTCTCAAATAGGAATTTTATCTTCTGACTAAATAAGTGAATTGAAATTTGATGTGACTGTTTATAATTCATGTTTAACTTAATTACATTCCTTGATGTTAATGTGCTAATTTAACTTTGGGGAAATATTATATGTATATTTTCTTCATTTATTAGATTGTCAAATACGCATGATGGGCTTTTGACATGAATAAAATTACTAATTTCTTTTCCTTGTGTTGTTTACAATTAAAATTCTTTTTGAACAATATTTGTACTACTGCTTGTTGTAGTCCTTCTGGTATATTTATTTTAGTATTATTTACTGGTTATAAGCTCTAAGTTGCATTTAAATTTTTTCTCATTTTATTTACTTTGATAAACATGGAAATAATATGAAATAATGCATTATAGTGTAATTTGAAAATGTGTGATGAATATAAATTTCAGAAAGACAAACCTATATACTAAAATTAAAGTAGAAAATTTAGATTAGTACAACAAGCAACACGTAATAATTAAGGTAAAACATTGCATCTTGTAATTTTTAGGCATTCCTAATGTTTGATATATTGATATTATACATCCTTTTCATGTCTAATTGCTATGAATACATAGCCCAGACTTCCCTTCAATAATATACAATTTTATATTTTATCTGTGCATTTGAACTCTTTTGCCTGCTGGATCAAACACTTTCTTTTATCAATAAGATGAAAATATTCTCTGTTTTATTTTCAATTTAAAAAAAAATAATTGTGTATAGAGGCAAATAAAAGAAGAAGTAATTCACAGAATTTCATGAATTTTGCATATCTATTTGCCAAGCATGTTGCACATGAGTTTACTCATGTTGCACTAAAATTTGAGCTTTTGTCTTGAAAAAGACAGTACACCAACTCCACAGCTTAATCACAGACCAAGTTCATCCAAGTCAATAAGGAGAAACAAACAGCTGATCAAAATGGGAAAACCCAATATCAGCTCTATATAAAAGATGAAATACCAAAAATTGAGATGACTTTCCATGTCACAATATAGACATCCAAAGGAAACCTAAAGTACATGTGTGTTTGCTTATCAAATAAAAAGAATAAACAGAGGGAGAAACATCTAATGTCAACAGTGTTGAAAAATGGAATTGTCATGCTCTGAGAGCTGCAATACAAAACTGTCATAACCCTTCTGCAGAGACATTTCAGAAAATAGGTCACAATTGAAAGAGCATGCATAGCTCTAGCCCAAGAATTTCAATTTCAATAAGTCATTCATTGTTATCAAGGCAAATTTTGAAATTTTACCCTGAAGTTGCCCATTGTAATCATTTTAAATGTATATATAAGAACTGTTTTTATTGTTGTTGTTGTTTTTTTCGGGGAAGAGGGTGCAGTTGGACACAACACAATGCCTTTATTTTGCTCCTGAATTTTTCTGTGGTGCTGGGGATCAAGCACCGGGCCACTCCCATGCTAGCTGAGTATTCTACCACTGAGGTAAAACCCTAGCCCCTCTAGTGTTTTATATCTTTTTTAATGATATCTATAGTTGTACACAATAACATTTATTTGTTTGTTTATTTATTTATTTATTTCTTATATGGTGCTGAGGATCAAACCCAGAAACTTGCATGTGTGAGGCGAGTGCTCAAAAGGTGGGCCTTAAACCCAGCCCCAAGTGTTTTATTTCTTAAAAAATAATTTTACGTATCTGTATACATATTCCTCTATTATTATATCTCAGTCACATTTTTCAAAAAGTTACCATATGGGCTGGCACCTTCGCTCAGCTGTAGCACACTTGCCTGGCATATCCAAGGCACTGTGTTCCATTGTCAGCAACATTTACAAATAAATAAAATAAAGATCTATCAACAACTGAGAAAAAAATATTTCAAAAAATATAGATGGTGATTTTTTTAAAAAAAAAGTTAACATAGCTTCAGTTGTACATGTTCATGATATGAGATAATTATCATGTTAACTTTTGAAAAACGGGGATGGTCCTATGTCACCAAAGACAATCACATTATTATGCAGCCATCACCATCATTTTCCATCCTCAGGACTTTTCTATTCACCAATTCAACCTGTCCTCATTCAATACTATCTTGCAACTTTTCCCTGTTGCTAATCCCAGTAACCACCATTCTACTTCCTGTCTGTAGGAATTTAATTATTCCAAAGATTTATTTTCACACCACAAAAGTACAAAGCAATGTGTGCTGGTGGATGTGTGTACATGTACACACACACATACATCTCCATGTGCATACAAAACCTGAATTAGGATCCATCTTTGCCTTATTGCTTTCCACATTTTTGTTTAGAAATCCTCCTATATTGTGTGTAAACTTTCATTTATTTTCTTGCTGGATTTTGATGATTTATGCATTTAATTGATCAGAGCATCTGCAGTTTATTTTGATGTCCAAAATGCAAAGGGATTGGATTTCACTTTCTGACCTACATCATTAAGTGTCTTCAAAATGGTCTCAATACCTTTTGCTGAATAATTTGTCTTTCTCCAAATAATGGAAATGTGACCTTTGTGACCTTATAGAGCATTTTATCTATGCAAGTCTTTCTTGATCTCTCTTTGGAGTTCTGTACTCTGTTCCCAGTTCCCACAGTTACCCTATTAAAATTCTCTATGTGAAGATACCGCTGGGTGCTAAATCCAATATTTATTTCATTTTTCCAAAATGAATGCTTTTGTGTTGGGCATGATGGCCTATGCCAGTAATCCCAGTGGCTTGGGGGACTGAGTGAGGAGGATTGCAAATTCAAAGCAAAACTCAGGAACTGTGAGGCACTAAGCAATTCAGTGAGACTCTGCCCTCAAATAAAATAAAAAATAGGGCTGGGGATATGGCTCAAGAGTTGAGTGCCTCTGAGTTTCAATTCTTGGTACCAAATAAAAAATTTAACACACACACACATGCATACACTTCCACACAAACACACCACACACACACAGGACCCACACATGTATAATTCTGTGATTTATTTTTCAAAATGATTTAGATCTTGGTTTCTCACATGATACTTCTGGAAGTAAGATTTTATATAGATTGAAAAGAGGAAAATACATAGCTGGTCAACAATGGCCTCTCTCTGAAGGAATAGACTTTACTTTTATGATGTGATTTTTTTATTTTTTTTAGTTTAAATATAAATTTTATTAGAGTATAGGACCCAACCAAAATTGCATTTGTATAACAAGCACGCACCATTTCAAGAAACGTACTTATTTACATGAATATATTAGCTTATTTATTTATTTTTTATTAGTTGTTCAAAACATTACAAAGTTCTTGACATATCATATTTCATACATTTGATTCAAGCGGATTATGAACTCCCATTTTTACCCTATATACATATTGCAGATTCACATCAGTTACACATCCACATTTTACCTACTGCCATACTAGTATATGTTGTATTCTGCTGCCTTTCCTATCCTCTACTATCCCCCCTCCCCTCCCTTCCCGTTCCCTCCCCTCCCTTTCCATCTTCTCCCCCTACCCCATCTACTGTAAATCATTTCTCTCTCTTGTTTTTTCCCCTTTCCCCTCACTTCCTCTTATATGTAATTTTGTATAACAATGAGGGTCTCCTTCCTTTGCCATGCAATTTCCCTTCTCTCTCTCTTTCCCTCCCCCCTCTCATCCCTGTTTAGTGGTGATCTTCTTCTCATGCTCTTCCTCTCTATTCTGTTCTTAGTTGCTCTCCTTATATAAAGAAGATACTTGGCATTTACTTTTTAGGGATTGGCTAGCTTCACTTAGCATAATCTGCTCTAGTGCCATCCATTTCCCTGCAAATTCCATGATTTTGTCATTTTTCAGTGCAGAGTAATACTCCATTGTGTATAAATGCCACATTTTTTTTATCCATTCATCTATTGAAGGGCATCTAGGTTGGTTCCACAGTCTTGCTATTGTGAATTGTGCTGCTATGAACATTGTTGTAGCAGTGTCCCTATAGCACGCTCTTTTAAGGTCTTTAGGGAATAGTCCAAGAAGGGGAATAGCTGGGTCAAATGGTGTTCCATTCCCAGCATTCCAAGGAATCTCCATACTGCTTTCCAAATTGGCCGCACCAATTTGTAGTCCCACCAGCAATGTACAAGTGTAACCTTTTCCCCACGTCCTCGCCAACACTTGTTGTTGTTTGACTTCATAATGGCTGCCAATCTCACAGGAGTGAGATGGTATCTTAGGGTGGTTTTGATTTGCATTTCTCTGAATGCTAAAGATGGTGAGCATTTTTTCATGTACTTGTTGATTGATTGTATGTCCTCCTCTGAGAAGTGTCTGTTCAGGTCTTTGGCCCATTTGTTGATTGGGTTATTTGTTATCTTATTGTTTAATTTTTTGAGTTCTTTGTCTACTCTGGATATTAGGGCTCTGTCTGGACTGTGACTAGTAAAAATTTGTTCCCAGGATTTAGGCTCCCTATTTACCTCTTTTATTGTTTCTCTTGCTGAGAAAAAACTTTTTAGTTTAAGTAAGTCCCATTTGTTGATTCTTGTTATTAACTCTTGTGCTATGGGTGTCCTATTAAGAAATTTGGAGCCCGACCCCACAATCTGTAGATAGGAGCCAAATTTTTCTTCTATCAGACGCAGAGTCTCTGATTTGATATCAAGCTCCTTGATCCATTTTGAGTTAACTTTTGTGCATGGCGAGAGAAAGGGATTCAGTTTCATTTTGTTGCATATAGATTTCCAGTTTTCCCAGCACCATTTGTTGAAGATGCTATCCTTCCTCCATTGCATGAGTTTAGCCCCTTTATCAAATATAAGATAGTTGTAACTTTTTGGATTGGTTTCTGTGTCCTCTATTCTGTACCATTGGTCCACCCACCTGTTTTGGTACCAGTACCATGCTGTTTTTGTTATTATTGCTCTGTAGTATAATTTGAAATCTGGTATCGCTATACTGCCTGATTCACACTTCCTGCTTAGAGTTGCTTTTGCTATTCTGGGTCTTTTGTTTTTCCATATGAATTTCATGATTGCTTTATCTATTTCTACAAGAAATGTCATTGGGAGTTTGATTGGCATTGCATTGAACCTATACAGAACTTTTGGTAATATCGCCATTTTGATGATGTCAGTTCTTCCTATCCATGAACAGGGTATATTTTTCCATCTTCTAAGATCTTCTTTTATTTCTCTCTTTAGGGTTTTGTAGTTTTCATTTTATAAGTTTTTCACCTCTTCTGTTAGTTTGATTCCCAAGTATTTTTTTTTTTGAGGATATTGTGAATGGGGTGTTTTTCCTCATTTCCATTTTGGAAGTTTTGTCGTTGATATACAAGAATGCCTTTGATTTATGCGTGTTTATTTTATATCCTGCCACTTTGATGAATTCATTTATTAGCTCTAATAGTTTCTTTGTAGACCCTTTTGGGTCTTCTAGGTATAGGATCGTGTCATTCGCAAATAGTGATAATTTAAGTTCTTCTTTTCCTATTTTTATGCCTTTAATTTCTTTTGTCTGTGTAATTGCTCTGGCCAGTGTTTTGAGGACTATATTGAATAGAAGTGGTGATAGAGGGCATCCCTGTCTTGTTCCAGATTTTAGAGGGAATGCCTTCAGTTTTTCTCCTTTCAGAATGATGCTAGCCTGAGGCTTAGCATAGATAGCTTTTACAATGTTGAGGTAAGTTACTGTTATCCCTAGTTTTTCTAGTGTTTTGAACATAAAGGGATGCCGTACTTTGTCAAATGCTTTTCCTGCATCTATCAGGATGATTATATGGTTCTTATTTTTAAGTCTATTGATGTGGTGAATAACATTTATTGATTTCCGTATATTGAACCAGCCTTGCATCCCAGGGATGAATCCTACTTGATCATGGTGCACAATTTTTTTGATGGGTTTTTGTATCCAATTCACCAGGATTTTATTGAGGATTTTTACACCTAGGTTCATTTGAGATATTGGTCTGTAGTTTTCTTTCTTTGAGGTGTCTTTGTCTGGTTTCAGAATCAGGGTGATGTTGGCCTCATAGAATGAATTTGGAAGGGCTCCTTCTTTTTCTATTTCCTGAAATAACTTGAAAAGTATTGGTTTTAATTCTTCTTTAAAGGTTTTGTAAAACTCCGCTGTATACCCATCTGATCCTGGGCTTTTCTTGGTTGGTAGCCCTTTGATTGCTTCTTCTATTTCATCGTTTGATATTAGTCTGTTCAAATTGTGTGTATCCTCCTGATTTAGTCTGGGCAAATCATATGACTTAATAAATTTATCAATGTCTTCACTATCTTATATTTTGTTGGAATATAGGGTTTCAAAATAATTTCTAATTGTCTTCTGTATTTCTGTAGTGTCTGTTGTGATATTTCCTTTTTCATCTCGTATGTTAGTAATTTGAGTTCTCTCTCTTCTTCTCTTCATTAGCATGGCTAAGGGTCTGTTGATCTTATTTATTTTTTCAAAGAACCAACTTTTAGTTTTGTCAATTTTTTCAATAGTCTCTTTTGTTTCAATTTCGTTGATTTCCACTCTGATTTTAATTATTTCTTGCCTTCTGCTATATTTGCTGTTGTTTTGTTCTTCCTTTTATAGGGCTTTGAGATGAAGTGTGAGCTCATTTTTTTGTTGTTTTTTTCTTTTTTTGAGTAATGAAAATGAATTTCCTTCTTAAAACTGCTTTCATTGTGTCCCATAGATTCCAATATGTTGTGTCTGTATTTTTCATTTGTCTCTAAGAATTTTTTGATTTCCTCCTTTATGTCTTCTGTAACCCATTGATCATTCAGTAACATATTGTTCATTTTCCATGAGATGTATGTTTTTTCCTTCCTTCTTTTATCGTGATTTCCAGTTTCATTCCATTATGATCAGATAAAATCTCCACCCCTTTATATTTACTGAGGGTTGCCCTATGGCATAATATGTGGTCTATTTTTGAGAAGGATCCATGTGCTACTGAGAAAAAAAGTATATCCACTTGATGATGGTCGATATATTCTATATATGTTGGTTAAGTCTAAGTTATTGATTGTGATATTGAGTTCTATAGTTTCTTTATTCAACTTTTGTTTGGAGGATCTATCCAATGGTGAGAGAGGAGTGTTGAAGTCACCCATAATTATTGTGTTGTGGTCTATTTGATTCTTGAATTTGAGGAGAGTTTGTTTTATGAATGTGGCAGCACCATTATTTGGTGCATAAATATTGATAATTGTTATGTCTTGTTGGTGAATGGTTCCTATTAACAGTATATAATGTCCTTCCTTATCCCTTTTGATTAACTTAATCTTGAAGTCGATTTTATTTGATATGAGGATGGCCACCCCTGCTTGCTTACGAGGACCGTGTGCATGGTATGTTTTTTCCCAACCTTTCACCTTCAGCCTGTGTATGTCTTTTCCAATCAAATGTATCTCCTGGAGGCAGCATATTGTTGGATTTGTTTTTTTTAAATCCATGTTACCAGACTATGTTGCTTTATTGGTGAGATAATCCATTTATGTTTAGAGTTACTATTGATATATGATTTGTACTTCCAGCCATGTTTGATTATTTATCTTTTTTTTATTTGGTTTGTTTCTCCATGATTAGCTTTCCCCCCCTGCTCTCTGGCTTACTGAGGTAATTCCCACTGTTGGTTTTGGTTATTGTTTTTCATTTCTTCCTCGTGTAGTGTTTTGCTCAAGATGTTTGCAATGCTGGTTTTCTGGCTGCAAATTCTTTTAACTTTTGTTTATCATGAAAGATTTTTATTTCATTGTCATACCTGAAGCTTAATTTTGCTGGGTACAAAATTCTTGGTTGGCATCCATTGTCTTTCAGAGTTTGAAATATGTTGTTCCAGGATCTTCTCACTTTCAGCATCTGTGATGAAAAATCTGTTGTTAGCCTTATTCAGATTACCCCTCAATGTAGTCTGCCTCCTTTCTCTTGTAGCTTTTAATATTTTCTCTTTGTTCTGTGTATTGGATATCTTCATAACAATGTGTCTTGGCGTTGGTCTACTGTGATTTTGTATGCTCGGTGTCCTGTATGCATCTACAATTTGTACATCCATTTCCTTTTTTATGTCTGGAAAGTTTTCTATAATTATTTCATTCAACAGGTTGTTCATTCCCTTGGTTTGAACCTCTATGCCTTCCTCTATCCCGATGACTCTTAAGTTTGTTTTTTTTATGTTATCCCATATCTCTTGGATGTTTTTCTCATGATTTTTTACCAGCCTTCCTGAGTTGGCTAGACTCTCTTCAAGATGATATATTTTGTCTTCATTATCTGACGTTCTGGCTTCTACTTGCTCCAATCTGTTGGTGATAATCTCATTTGAGTTTTTAATTTGGGTTATAGTTTCCTTCATTTCTAAAATTGTTGTTTGATTTTTTATAATCTCTATCTCCTGATAAAGATGCTTATTTGCTTCTTTTATTTGCTTGTGTATTTCATTTTCAATGAGTTCTTTCATTGTTTGAATTTGCTGTCTCATATCCTCTTTAAGATTCCATTCCATCTGTCTAAGGTATTCTTTGAGTTCTTTATTTGGCCATTTTTCTCATGCCTCTAGATCCTCCTGTATATTTAGGCTGTCCTGCATTGTTTGTACTCCTTTTCTTCCTTGCTTTTTCATGCTGCTTATGTTACTTCTTGCTCTGTTTGACTGCTAAGTTACTGTTTACTCCTATAAATTTATTTGGTTTTGTGTGTCTCTGGGGTCTCTCTTTTGTGATGGGAGACTATGACTAGACATGATGAGTTTTGTTGCACTTTAGTGTAGATTCATTCATTTCTTAAACTGTGTATGGATTCTGATGGCATATAGCAGTGTGCGGTTTGGTCTTGGGACTTATATTTAGGTCGAATGATGTGATGATATTGAGATTGGTATCTCTTGGCAACCTTGGAAGGTTGCTCTACTGATGAGGGATATTAACAGGAGAATGGTCTGGAGTATTTGGGGGAAGTTAAGGTCTTGGTAGCACTATATAATGTCCCAGAACATTGACCTATACGTATTTAGTAAATTACACATAAACAGTGTCATATTGCTTGGGAGGAAAGGTATTAGAAGGGAAGAGAAGAAGTCACTAAAGAGAAGGAGAGTAAACAGATAAAATTCAAGGAAAGGGGAATAAGGAAATTGAAAAGAAATGAAAAGACAAAAGAAAAAATAGAAAATAAAAAAAGAAATTTTTTTTAAAAAAAATCATCAAAAAAGTGAAAATAAAAAATAATACAAAAAATATTTTAAAAAATTAAAAAAGAAAAAAAATTAAAATTAAAAATTAAAAAAAAAATTAAATGCAGTCTTAGAGTTCAATTAACTTCTCTTCCAGTAGGTGGAGCTGTGCCCACCGGGCCAAGCTTCTCCTCTCAGTGCACAGGAACCAATCACTGTGCAGCAGCTCCTCCTCCCCGACTGGGCAGCTCTCCCCTCCTGAGTGCCTCGGGCCATTTCTTGTGTCTAGTCACCTTGTCACTGACCGCATTCACAGGTGATGCTCACCACAATATTGGTTACGCGCAAGTTCTGCTGCTCGTGGGAGCCCTATCTTCTTGAACAACTGGGCACACTCTCCCTTCTTGCCAATCCCTCAGCCCCTAAGGTTGTGGAGCTTGGGGCTGAGAGTGCTCGGTGTATTTTGCTTGCCCTCTGGTAGCCACGCCCCCAGGAGCTGGTGCAAGAGACCTCAGTTGTCTGCGCTGGTGGGAGCGGTAGCCGGGGGGTCCCGCGCCGCAGGTCCCGCGCCACTCCTGAATCCCTCAGTCTGACTATCACGCTCATTGGAGAGCTGGGAGGGGCCCTTGAGGTTTTCCCGCTGTGTGGAGGGGGGGTTAGGGGATTACACACCTGTCGCCGCTGGTATCAATGAAGTTGTCTCCTCATCCGCTTTCTGGTAATGTCAGTTCTCTGCCATGTTGGTATCCCATGCGAATGGCAGCATTTCGTTCCCTTTGCCGGGGTGACCAAAGCAACAAGTGGGTCCTGACTGGCCCTCCCAAGCCCCATCTCAATCCTGTTGGAACTGCCTATGGAGGCACGGTTGGTATTTACCTCCACAGTATTTGGCAGGACCCGGACCAAGAAGCAGTTTCCGCGGGTTCTTTACCACTGAGCCAGAGCAGTTTGTCTATGAGATGCAGGCAAACGGGAGCCTGAATTCGGCCCCTACGGGCTCGGTGTGTGTTCTGAGAGGCCCAAACTGTTCACCCCAGATCCACGTTAGCTCAGCAATGCCTAGTGATCTTGAGCAAACAGCATTTAGACGATTTAAGACTCCCTATGCCCGCGCAGCTGGAGAGGTCAGAGACTTGATACCTCCGTGCCCGCTGCCATGTTGGATCCCTCAATTTTTTATTTTCTTAGTTTTATTTATGTGGACCTCAAAGACTTAGGAGAACAACATCTGAGTGCTGCATATAAGCTTTTTAAATGGATTTCAATGGGATCTTCCTCTCTGGGTTCAACCACATTATTTGTTTTTATTTTATTTGGGATTGAACCCTGGGGAACTGAACCATGGAGCCCCATCTCCAGCCCATTTTTGTATTTTCTTTAGAGTCAGGGCCTCACTGAATTGCTTGTGGCCTTGCTAAGTCGCAGATTCCAGCTTTGAACGTGTAATGCTTCTTCGCCAGCCTCCATGTAACAGGACACCAGGCTCAAGCACTTTCATCTTAACTCACAAGACACATTAATTTCTGTATCCACGTGCTCCTGTCATCTTTGTCTTCTTTCCAGACTCAACACCAATCTGGTGAAGCGAGCTTTTCCTAAATGTCCTGCTTTTCCTTAAACTCCTAGTGTCCCCTTACTGTCTTCCTGTTCATAAGGCTGTTTTCCTGGAGGACTGAGCCTGACCCACCTGTGGTCTTCTGCACAGCATTACAAGATCCTAGTACAATCATGATCTGGTTTTCTGAGTATGGTCATGATCTGCTGATTCTCTGTCATGACCCCTAGCTGAAATCTCCAGTTGGGTCATGCTGGTTGTAGGAACCTTGTCATTTTTCCTGGGCTGAGGAGTCCTCAGGGATATACAAGAGAGGAAAACTGATGAGTGGCCAAGCAATTTACCAATTGCACCACAGTGCAGAGAACCTCCAGCACCATGATGACAACTGTGTGACTGCCACAATTCTGGGCTCTGGGGACACTGAGCACTATTATCCCTACCCTCATGGAATCCAGATGACACCCTTGGAGAGGAAATGGCAGGCACTAGAGCCCTAATGCCACAAGAGGGCTGGCAAGGCCCTGTAGGCTCTCAAGGCAAGCTGTGGAATGGGTAGTTTCCAGTGGCCCCTGTGGGCCCTTTTTGGGCTTTGGGTCTTCTATGGAGCAAGATGGAATATCCCTGGAAAATTTCACATTAGAGGGTAACATGGTCTGTCTTTTTTTTTTCCATTGTATTGAACATTAGTTTATTCTGGCCACATGTGGACCAAAGTCCTAATAGCTGATCTACTTTTGAAACTTTTTCATTTCCTTTAATTAGTTATACAAGACAGTAGAATGCTTTGATGCACTTTGATAACTCCTATATGAATTGGATTTGTATTTAAAAGGCCCCTTGAGCTGCTGGTTAAGGATCAGAGTGAGGAGGCCTAGTGAGGCCTGGAGAGGGACTGGAGGAAGTTCCTACATGATGCTGGAGGTGGGATAGAGCCAGGCCTATATTGGGCTCAAGCTCTGCCCAGGAGCCTGGCCCCAGGGAAGGCCCAGTTTCCAGAAGCCACCTACTGATGACCTTGATCCTTCTGCTAACCCAAGAACTGCCTCTGCTCACCAGCAGACATTCTTGGGAGCTCAGGATCAGCCCAGATTTCTGATGACATGAGGCAGCAGCCCGGGCAGAGGCTAGTCCCAGGTCCATCCCACCTCAGACTGAACACAGCCAGAACTCAGACTCAGCCCAGGACTGACTCCAACCACTGTCAGATGCCCTCCAGAGCTCAGGCTCTGCCCTGCACTGACACCACCTACTGGAAGACATCTGCCAGAGTTCAGCCCCAGCCCAGATAAGCTTTGCTGAAAGGCCTGAGAGTCTGGCCAAAGGTAGGCCTGGCTCCCTCCCCCCACCAGCTGACCACCGCCCCATACCCCAGAGCTCAGGCCAGACCCAGAATCGCCTCTGCCCACAGGAGAACACCTTCCAAAGCTCAAGCTCATCCCTGATCCGCCAAGGCCAGCTGTGCGGGAGCCTGGGCAAGGGGAAGCACAGTTCCATCCTGCCTCTAGCCCACACCCCAGAAGGTCAGGCCCAGTCTTGATCCTGCATGCCAACCTGGGCAGAGTGTAGTCACAGGTCCATCCTGCCTCAGGCTGACACCTGCAGGAGCTCAGACTCAACCCAGGAATGACTCTGCCCACTGTCAGATGCCCTCCAGAGCTCAGGCTCTGCCCAGCACTGACTCTGCCTAATGAAAGACAACTGCCAGAGTTCAGCCCCAGCCCAATTCAGCCTCACTGGCAGGAGTCGGTGTGAGTCCCAAGATAGGCTTGGCTCCTTCCCACTACCAGCTGACCCACACCAGAGCTCAGGCTAGACCCTGGAGAGCCTCTGCTCACAGGTGAACACCTTCTGGAGCTCAGACAACTCCCCAATCAGCAGCCAAGGCCAGCTGCGCAGGAGCCTGGGCAAGGGGAAGCACAGTTCCATCCTGCTGAACCCTGTGAAGCTCAGGCCCAGGCCTGATCTGCCCCACTCAACTGCAAGGGAGCCAGTTCTCAGGGTAAGCCAGGTTCCATCCCACCACTGGCTGACCTCCACCACAGCTGGGGCTCTGCCCTGATCAGCCTATTCCACCTGAGCCAGAGTCCTTAACTAGGGTAGGCCTTGGTCCATCCTGCCACAGGCTGACCCCTGCCAAGGCTGAGACTCTGCCCAGATTCAGCTTGCCTGAAGTGCAAGGGAGCCAGGGCATAGGGTAGGCCCTACTTCATCTGGTCACTTTCCGATTGCTGCTGTATTTTAGGCTCCCATCAGGACCGCCTCGCCCACCTGCATGGCAACTCTGACCTGGGTACACCAGGTTCCATCCTGCCACCAGCGGACCCCTGCTACAACTCATGTTCTATCCAAGAGCCGGCCCCAGAGAAGGCCCTGGTTCTATGGGTCTTCAGCTCCCCAGTACTGTCTCTGCTCAGCAGCAGACAATCTTGGGAACTCAGGATCCATTCAGATGTGCTAGGACCACCTGTGGTGCAAGCCTAGGCCCAGGAGAGCCACAGGTCTGGCCCGCCACTGCCACCTGCCAACCACTACAGGAGCTCAGGCTTTGCCCAGATCCACCTCCCCAACATGCAATGGAGCTGGGGCCCAATAGAGGCCTGAGTTCCTCCTGCCACCTTGGAACCCAGCCTAAGTCCAGGCTAAGCCCAGGAACACTTCTGTCCATGGGCAGACACCCGCTGGAGCATTGGAAAGCTTTGGACTTTGGTTGCAAATTGAGAAGAAGAAGCAGAATTCTCAAACTGGCAAACAGCTCTCTGCAAGTGGCAAAACTGTTGCCATTTGCTAGAAAACAGTATTTTGTCATGTTACTGTGGGTGTCTGCACAGCTCATCATCTCCAAAGCTTAATCACAGACCAAGCTCAACCAAGTCAATAAGGAGAAACAAACAACTGATCAAAATGGGAAAACCCTATAGTTATAAAAGATGATATACCAAAAATTGAGATGACTTTCCACGTCACAATATAGTCATCCAAAGGAAACCTAAAGTACATGTGTGTTTTCCTATCAAATACAAAGAATAAACAGAGGAAGAAAAATGTAATGTAGACAGTGTTGGAAAATGGAATTGTCATTCTGAGAGCTGCAATACAAAATTGTCATAACTCTTCTGCAGAGAAGTTTCAGAAAAGAGGTCACAATTGAAAGTGCATGCCCAAGAGTTTCAATTTCAATAATTTATTCATTGTTATCAAGGCAAATTTTGAAATTTTACCCTGAAGTTGCCCATTGTAATCATTTTAAATGTATATATAAGATCTGTTTTTATTGTTGTTGTTGTTGTTTTCAGGGAAGGGGGTGCAGTTGGATACAACACAATGTCTTTATTTTACTCCTTAATTTTTCTGTGGTGCTGAGGATCAAGCACAGGGCCACTCCCATGCTAGCAGAGTACTCGACCACTGGGATACAACCCTAGCCCCTTTAGTGTTTTATAATATATATATATATATATATATATATATATATATATATATATTTCTGTATTTGTACACAATAATATTTATTTATTTATCTATCTATCTATCTATCTATCTATCTATTTATTTATTTTTTATGTGATGCTGAGGATCAAACTCAGAACCTTGCATGTGTGAGGCGAGCACTCCAAAGGTGGGCCATAACCCCAGTGCAAAATGTTTTATTTCTTAAAAATTAATTTTACGTATCTATATACATATTCCTCTATTATTATATCTCAGACACATTTTTCAGAAAGTTACCACATGGGCTGGCATTTATGCTCAGCTGTAGCACACTTGCCTGTCATGTCCAAGGCACTGTGTTCCATCGTCAGCAACATTTACAAATAAATAAAATAAATATCTATCAACAACTGAGAAAAAATATTTTAAAAAATATAGATGGTGATTTTTTAAAAAAGTTAACACAGCTTCAGTTGTACATGTTCATGATATGAGATAATTATCATGTTTACTTTTGAAAAACGGGGATGGTCCTATGTCACCAAAGACAATCACATTATTATGCAGCCATCACCATCATTTTCCATCTCCAGGACTTTTCTATTCACCAATTCAACCTGTCCTCATTCAATACTATCTTGCAACTTTTCCCTGTTGCTAATCCCAGTAACCACCATTCCACTTCCTGTCTGTAGGAATTTAATTATTTCAAAGATTTATTTTCACACCACAAAAGTACAAAGCAATGTGTGCAGGTGGATGTGTGTACATGTACACACACACATACACCTCCATGTACATACAAAACCTGCATTAGGATCCATCTTTGCCTTATTGCTTTCCACATTTTTGTTTAGAAATCCTCCTACGTTGTGTAAACTTTCATTTATTTTCTTCCTGGACTTTGATGATTTATGCATTTAATTGATCAGAGCATCTGCAGTTTATTTTAATGTCCAAAATGAGATCGGGATTGGATTTCACCTTCTGACGTACATCATTAGGTGTCTTCAAAATGGTCCCAGTACCTTTTGCTGAATAATTTGTCTTTCTCCAAATAATGGAAATGTGACCTTTGTGATCTTATAGAGCATTTCATCTATGCAAGTCTTTCCTGATCTCTGTTTGGAGTTCTGTACTCTGTTCCCAGTTCCCACACTTTCCATATTTTACACTTCTCTATGTGAAGATACTGCTGGGTGCAAAATCCAGGACTTATTTTAGTTTTCCAAAATGATCCTTTTGTGTTGGGCATGATGGCCTATGCTTGTAATCCCAGTGGCTTGGGTGACTGAGGCAGGAGGTTTGCTAGTTCAATGCCAGACTCTGGAACTGTAAGGCACTAAGCAACTCAGTGAGACCCTGTCCTCAAATAAAATACAAAATAGGGCTGGGGATATGGCTCAAGGGTTGAGTGCCTCTGAGTTTCAAACCCTGGTACCAAATAAAACATTTAAACACACACACACACATACACACACACACACGCACACACATGCGAACACACACACACATGTATACTTCTGTGACTTATTTTTCAAAATGAATTTAGACCTTTGTTTCTCTCATGATACTTCTGGAAGTAAGCTTTATATAGATTGAAAAGAGGAAATTAGATAGCTGGTCAACACTAGCCTCTCTCTGAAGGAATAGACTTTACTTTTATGATGTGATTCTTTATTTTCTTAGTTTTATTTATGTGGACCCCAAATACGTAGGAGAACAGCATCTGAGTGCTGCATAACTTTTTAAATAGATTTCAATGGGATCTTCCTCTATGGTTTCAACCCCATTATTTGTTTTTTATTTTATTTGGTGCCGCAGTCCAGCTGCAGCAAAATAAGGGGGGGGGGGGGGGCTGAAAAACAACTTGTGTAGATTGATGCAACAGGAGTAGGAGCCATTTATTTAGGACAACAGAGGTATTTATACATTACACATAGCTTATCTAATTAACATAAACTCGATACAGCAGTCAACCAATAAGGAATCTCCACATTTAATGGCTTGCTGGCGTTACTTCACAAATCACTCCCTCTGGCAAAATGCCAGGTGCCATCCTGACTTGTTTACAGACTCTAACAATTTGGGATTGGATCCTGAGGAGCTGAACCATTGAGCCCCATCTCCAACCATTTTTTTTTGTATTTTTTTTAGAGTCAGGGCCTCACTTGATTGCTTATGGCTTTGCTAAGTTTCTGATGAGAGCTTTGACATTCCCATGATCTGGATTTCCTACCCCCATCCCCAGATTCTGAAAGTGGAAGTGAGTTCCCTTCAGGGTTCCTTCCACCTGCAAATGAGCCTGCTACTCAACATCCAGAACCACAATAAGAAACCCAATGTTTTTGCTCCCTTTTAAAGTAATTTGACTTATCTTTCATTTTTAGTTTTAAGTAATTGCTTTTACTTAAGTAAGTGACTATACTTTTGGTCCAATTGAAGCTAAGTCAAACTCTAATTCTTACCATAGTATTCTGTAAATAAAGATGGTTTAAATATTAATGTTATGACTAAATTATTCCCATTGTATTTTATTCCAGAGTTCAGCATTTAGTTTGATTAAGCCACTATTACATAAACAACAATGGGAATTCTAGGTACTTGTAATCTAGCCATTGGGGATATTTTAAACTCACAACAAAGGCAGTCCCTTTATAAAAAGATGTGTATTTAGTATTATGGTAGCAAATATAAAAATAATGTTATGCTTAAGAAAAGATTTTCATTGATTTAGAGACTGTTTGGCATGTCAGCTAGTTTTTCCATAATAGAATAACTATAGCATATTAAGAGTAAACCAGAAAACACAACCTAAACATGTCATGGACATAGCAGATCTCAAAAACAAAGAAAAATGCAATTCTCAGGGAACTTTTTTGGAAAAGGAAACCATAATTTAAACTCCCTCTGTTCCCCTTTTCCCTTCTGTAGTCTTCCTCTTCCTCCTCTTCTTTTTCTTCTCCTTATTCTCTTTCTTCTTCTTCTCCTCCTCCTCATTCTTAATCCTTTAATTAAATCATTCATTTATTCATTTCCATGTGGGGCTGAGGATCCAATTCAGGGCCTTGCACATGAAAATCAAGTGCTCTACTGCTGAGCCATAACGCCAGCCCCTGTCTTTTTAATTTTATGACCATTTTAATAAAATTCAGAATTGCATTCTGGTGTGGTTCACTGATATGGGGATTGCCCTAGTCTTTGTTTTGTTTTTTGGGAGACTTATGTAAAACACACATGAATTATTAGGACATTGAAATGAAGAAACAAAGACGAAATTCCCCAACTTGTCATTCTTAGATTCGATACTCATAAAATGACTGCCACACTGCTATAAAAAATTTTAAACTCTCATTCTCCATTTCTATATCATTGCCAACAAGTGAAAATTCACCAACCAGGACCAATCCAGAGACCACACTTTGAACAATATATCCCCAGTAGAGACCAAGACAGAACATTTATTAAAAATAACCTAATTATGAAAGAGTAGTGAGAGCTTAATTTGAGTGTTAAATATGCTCTGTGTGTTTGTGTTTGTGTGTGTGTGTGTGTAAAATATGCATTGAAGTTTAAAACAAATGCAGGAGTATAACCCCCTTCTTAAAAATAAGAAGGAGCTTTATCATATTTGAAGGCCAATGAAGAATCTGCCTGATACTGGAGTCCACAATTAATTGAAATGATAAAAATGCAGGCCTTGAAAAAGAATGTCAACAAGTTTAATAAATACAATAAGTCTGTTTTCCCTCAAGAGTCTCACCTGTTGTCAAATCAGTCATATAAATAAATCTAACTTGCCAGCATAAAACATCACTTGCTCTAAATGAGTGGACGGAGGTCCCCAGCCATGGTCTGTACAAAATGGACTGAGGATCCCTCACTGATTGTTATCCAGAACTACTTCTGCCCGAAGTACTATTGGAGAATAGTTGCTGATATAGTTCAGGTCTTATACCAATAAACTGGAGTGAAGCTAATTTCAGGTTGAAAACTACTAAATTTATTTTACTAACTGGTTGTGGAACACTGCCCTGAAAAATTAGCAATATGTTCATAATGACATTTATATGTCTCTCCACTATGGTGAGCCGCTTCTGCCGTTTGTGCAGACTATGGTCGCCATTACAAGATGGTGCTGGCTCCGCTGTGGTCTGTGACAAACAACTCCTTATTTGGGAGAGTTGGCGCATGGTTTTTCACCACCCTATGAGAAAGCTCCACGTAGCAGCTTCGCATTGGGGCTTGAGATGCTTTATTAAGGCTGGGAGGGGCATCCGAGAGAGAGAAGAAGAAATATCAAGGGCCTGAATAAACTGCTGAAAGAAGATTCCTGAGTTGCGTCTTCCTTGCGGGCAAGGGGTCGCGACACTCCACTGTGGTTTTGCTTAGTAGGGGAGGGGGGTGAGGACTGGGTATAACTTAAATGTCCATTAGTAGGTAGAAAACTATAATGTGAATTGCAGTGTACTTACCAGTTTGAACTCAATCCAGGTAACATGAATTCATCTCTGTGTAATATGCATGCTTCTGAAAAACACAATGTAGAGCTCCAAAAGCAGAATGATACTTTCAGAATACCATCTTATGTTTGTAAATAGATAGACAGATATCTAGGCAGATACATAGATATAAAAATATGCAAAGGGTTTGGAAGTATATATTCCAATAAATTAAAATCTCAGTAGTGTGGGGGTACTAGCAGATCAAGAGGACTGTAGCCACATGCAAAATGGTTCAATATTTAAAGAGTTTTTAAAATGTTAATTGACAAAAACATCAAAGGGTTTCAGTAAGTTTTGAAGTGTGACTTGGTAAAATGAGCACAGAGGTGAGAAAGAATTAAGTACAGTTCAGTAGATCCAGGCATAATATCTGTACACATGACTCCCTGAATACCAGGAAAGAGGACACTTAAAAATAAAATCATAAGGACTATTTTTAAACTATGAATTGAGTGCTATTTCAAGGAGAGATCAGGATTAGGGAGGTTTATAGGAACAGCTGAATAAAAAAGCATGCAGTGGCAGAAAAGGAGGAAGAAAAGGCCTCACAGGTGGTAAACTGATCCATCCCTCCCTGGTAGTTCAACTGTATAAATAACAGAGTGGCCAGCTCACTGGGAAAGTACTTTGCATCTCTGTTTACACAGACAACAGAAAGTGCCACCAGAGTGGCAAAGTGAATCCAATGAGGCAGATTTACCCCTTTGCCTTGGTGTTCTATACCAGCTATCTTTCTTATGGTGCTTCTGTTGATCTACACTGATACGTTAGGACCAAATGCAATGATAAATCATTGCTACATGTATTGATGAATCCTGCCAATTCCACAAAGCCCAGCCATTTTAGTTAGTGTTCTCCATATCTTCGTTTCTACTCTCATCTTGTTTTAAGAAACACTTTCAGAGGAAAGAAGTTCTCCCTAAGCCATAAGTGTCCTTTAGTAAACTATGAATTGAGTGCTATTTCAAGTTGTTTTGGCTGGTTCCTCAACATAGCCCATAAAACATAGAAAAGTGTCATGCACCAACAGGGAGTATGCCTTCAATGAGTCCCATTCTTTGCACACCAGGGTCGCCTTATTGTCCATTTAATGGTCAGAACACCTCTGTTACAGTGAGTATCCTTCTTACTATGACTACAGTGTTATTGGCTCACATGTTCAGATGATGTAAAGGCTCAGGGAAGTTGACTTGAAAGCCAGTATTTTGATCCAGGTGCTGTAGAGGAAAACAAGCTACTCAACTTTTAGACACTGATACAGCTCTGGCCATGGAAGTGTAAATAACAATAGGACTATTCATGCATGGTGGCCTAATGCCTTTGAACTTGTCATGCATGTAGAGATATTTAGAAAAACAGTGACTACTTGTGCATCTTCTCCTTCAAACCTCAGATCAGACTCATTAACAATTCAAGTGTAACTAGGGAGGAAAATATATGTTTGGATGTCTTTTTTTGTACATCAAGCACTGAACTCTTTATCTTAACAACAACATAATTCACCTTCAGGAGGTAAATACATTTCAGAGAGGAATATCTCTCCTTCTCTTTGTTACATATTTATAAGGACCAACTTCCTTAGATGTCTTCAAGCCCAAGAGAAGTCAAAAAAAAAGAACATCTGAAAAATGCTTTTGAAGAATTTTCAGTAAACATAGTCTAGAAACACTGACATGAAAAACAACTAAAGTTTCAAACTCCTTCTTTTTAGGAACATTAGTTGTGCTGTGCTTTCGTGAAATGACTTGTCATAACTAATTTGTGCCATGTTAGCAAATCTTCTAAAATTACTTTTCAAGTAGACTAATGTGAGAATTTTTCTTTAGAAGTGATTCAAGTTACTTGCATAGAAAGTATCAGAAGTTCTGGGGATGTAGCTCAGTGGCAGTGAGCTTGCCTAGCATGCAGAAGGCCTTGGATTTAACCCCAAACCATGCAATAAAAGACAAGTGAGGGAACAGAGAGAGAAAGATGGAAGGGAGGGAAGCATCCCACTATTCACTGGGATGAATGACTACAAAGCAAATGGTCCATGAGTATTCATTTTGAAGTTATGATTAAATTAACAATGGAAAAATTCACAGAAGTAAAATCTGTGAATAAAAGCCAAATCTATTTTTGTGGTGATAATACAGATAGAAATTCGGTGCAGCATAGATATAGCATCAGAGTAAAAATAACATTTGTCACTAAAGTAAAAACAATTATGAAAAAAACAACCTTGGACTTGATTTGTTGTTCATGTATAATTCACAACTGTGCCCATATAAACTCTAATATACCACTACCAATTAAAATTCAAGCAATTTCATGATTCCATCCACAGAATCTATGGTAGAAAATCAAATTTTATGAAAATTTATACACACATAAAGGAAATTAAAATGTTTTTGTGACATAGATGATAGTAAGTTAAAATAAAACCACTTCATGACAGTAGTACATGTTTGTTTTGTTGTTGTTGTTGCTGTTGTTACCTGACTTAGAATTATTTTACTCTTTCAAGATCTACTTAGCAAGCTGGGCATGGTGGCACAATCCTATAATCTCACTGGCTTAGAAGGCTGAGGCAGGAGGATTGTAACTTCAAAAGCCAGCCTCAGCAATGGTAAGACGAGTCTCTGAGAAACTCAGTGAGATCTTGTTTTCAATAAAATACAAAAAGTGGGACTGGGGATGTGCCTCAGTGGTTTAGTGCTCCTGAGTTTAATCTCCAGTACCAAAAACAAAAACAAACAAAGAAAAAGGATCCACTTTGCACACTGATGATTTTCAATCACTTTCTAAATCTTGGTTTCATTTTGTTCAAAGTCAATTGTAAATAGCTATGGATTAAAAATGTTCCCCCACAAAAAAAAAACACAATTCTCATTTTGAATTCCTAATACCAATGTAATGGTAGTTGGAGTTATGGCATTTGGAAGATGATTAAGGTTAGATTAGGCCATGCAGTGGAGACCCTCATGATGAAATTTATGCTCTCATAAAAGGATGAGAAAAGATCTTTCTCTGTCTCTTTCTTCCTTCCTCTCAGTACACACACAAAGGGCCATGTAAGAACATAAGATCAACCCAGTTCTGCAACCAAGAATCAGGCCTTTGTCAGACAATGAGCCTGCCAGCACTTTGGCCTTAGACTTCTTAGTCTCAAGAACTATAAGAAATAAATGTTTATTATTTAATTATTTAATTAAATTTACGTTATTTTATAATAACAGCCCAAATTAAGACAGAAATCTTTTAATTCAGTATGTAGTTTATTTAAGGAGAATGTATTCTTTCAATTTAAACAAGTTAACAATAGATAACAGAATGAAATCAACCTAAGAATGCTTAAAAATTACCAGGATACAAATTTGATGATATTTTCAACACCTCTAAAATGGATATAACTTATTTGACAAGCTTTGCCTTCTAAAAATTTTTTTGACTAAAAATATTTAAAATAGAGTAAAAAAGACAAAATCTTTGAATAATATGGACTGGAATGCTTACATATTAAACTATTTTAAATAATCAAATTATTACAATAATCTCAATTTGGTAGAATTTGCTTTAGATACACAGGTACCTTAGTATTTATAATTGGATCATCTGTTCTAAAATTTTTAAATCATAATTCACTGAGAAGGGGAGCTGTTGAAAAACAAATAAACAAAAATTTTCAAATTTTTCAATGTTTTAAAATGAAGCAAACATAAAATGCAACTCTGAAAGAGAACCCACAGTTTTATGAGACAAATAAAAATAATAGCCAGGGCTGTGCTGTAGCTCAGTGGTAGTGCACTTGCCTAGCAAGTGTGAGGCACTGTGTTTGATCCTCAGCACCACATAAAAATAAACAACTAACATAAAGGCATTCTGTCCTTCTACAACTACAAAAAAATTTTAATAATAACCAAATTTTTAAAATACATCTTTTAAGAAATATATAAATATCCAATTTTATGGCTAAAATACTAAATAATATATATGAACATTTACTGAGAATTCCATTTATATTCATTTTAATGTTGAGAACCTCAATAGAATAGTTTTTGTTTTTCTTTAATGAACATAGATAAATGTTAATATTTTTAGAAAAAAATTTCTTATAGGACTACTCTGAAGGTTTGCCAATCATAAAAAAAAAACAATGTCAATGAATAAAATCACATAATTATAATATTCTGTGTATATAATTATACTGATTTATTTATAACTCCTCATTCTCAAAAACCCTCAAATGGACAAAAAATTTAGTGTTCAACCTAAGTGTGATGATTAATTTTAGTGTCAAATTAGCTAAGGTTATGATGCCCAGCTCTGTAGCCTAAAACTACTTTAGATTTTTCATGAAGAGTCTCTTGCATGAATGTGATTGACACTCACATGCAGCTGATTTTAAATAAAGCAGATTATCCTCCATAAGTTGTGGGCCTTAGTAAGTCAAGAGGAGGCCTTATAAGAAAAGACTGATGTTTCTGGAAGAAACTCTGCCTCAAGAGTATTAACATGTGAATCTTGCCTGAGTGTCTAATCTGCTGGCCTGTCCTAAAAATTTCAGACTTGCCAGCTCCCATAATCATGTGAGCCAGTTCCATAAAATAAGTACAATCTCCCTCTGTGTCCCCTTGCTCTTATATCAATCTATCCATCCATCCATCCACCTTACTAGTTCGGGTTCTCTAAAGAACCCTGCCTAATACAGTAGAAATGGAGGCTAAAAGTATCAAGGAGTTCCACCAAAAGTATGCTATTCCTGATAGAAGTAGAAAGATAGAGAAAGGGTTTCATTTTAGGAAACATGCAATCAAATGATTATCATTATTAGTTAAGAAAAACTGAACTGGGTGTAGTAATGCATGCTTGTAATCCCAGTGGTTTGGGAGGCTGAGGCAGGAGAATCTGAAGTTCAAAGAAAGCCTCAGGAAGGGTGAGCCATTAAGCAATTCAGTGAGACTCTGTCACTAAATGAAATACAATAACGGTCTGGGAATATGGCTCAGTGGGTGACTGCCCCTGAGGTTAATTTCTGGTACAAAAAAAAATCCCAGATTCGATGGCTACACCTTTCTATACCAGAATGATACCACACAAACAACTGGTGCTGACCCTTAGATTTTAGGCAACAGAGATGTGTCTTACTCCTCTTTGTACCCTCTTTCCAGCAGGAAGCCAGACAGACAAGGTCCTCCAGAATGTTCCTAAATGAATTAAAGTGTCACAAAATATCTCCAGCTCAAAATACTAGTAAGACAGTGAGAGTATATACAAAAATATGTACTTTAATGTTTTCAATAAGTATTAGTGATCACTCAAAAGTATTAGTATCCTATGTTAAACTTTTGCCTGTACAATATAAGGTAAAACTAAATGAATAAAAATTGGATTTTCTGGTGCTAGTGTTGTGGCTCAGTGGTAGAATGCTTACCTAGCATGTGTGAGGCATGAGGTTTGAGTCTTAGCACCACATATAAAAAATAAATTAATAAAGGTCCATCAATAACTAATACAAATTGTAAAAAATGGATTTTTAAATTCCATAGTCACTTATGTCCTTGAAAGCCAGAGTTCTTGGTATAGAGGAAAAGAGATACAAATGAAAGATTTAAACACAGTATAGTCTCAAGTCAAAATCAATATCAATAAAAACCTGTGAAATATTTTTACTGTATCTTAAATATGTGCACCATTATAGTCTAGATATCAGGTGTTCCCAAAATCTCATATGTGAGACACTGCAAGAAAGTTTAGAGGTCAAATGATTGGGTTATTAGAGGTTTAACCTAATCAGTGCATTAATCCCCTGGTAGGGTTTAAGTTGGTAGTAACAATAGGCAGGTAGAGTTCAACTGAAGGAGGTGAGTCCCTGGGGACATGCATGTGTGTGGGGTTTATACTTTGTCCTTGTTGAGCACAGCTCTCTCTCTCTGCTTCTCAGTTGCTTTTCTCCATCAAAATCTCCCACCATGATGGCCCTGAGGGATGGGACTGGCTCTCTATGACTTGAGACTTCTAATTTATGAGCAACAAATATACTATTACTCTTCTAAAATTGTTCTTGTCAGGACCTTTGGTCACAACAGCAAAACAGCTGACTAAAACATAAACACATATCTAAGTTGTTTCAAAAAAAAAAAAAACCACAATGACCAACCCATTATTACACCTTATACAGGGCTTCTAAAAGAAATGACTGATTTTAGAACTAAGGAGTCATGTTTAAGTATCTCCTACTGGCCAAAAATGTAATAATTTCAGTTTCAATAATGACAAAAACTTGATGTTTTTTAGACCCACCAAATATACTTAATGCTAAGAATTAATAATACTATATTTTTATAACTGGTTACCTTCAATAGATAGGGAACTACCTCATTATCTTAAAATTGGCAAATTTAAAGGAAAAATATCAAGAAATTGTCTTACTTTTCCTTGGTTAACTGTACACTGGGTAACCAAATAGTAGATAAGAGTAAGGGTCTCTTTATAAAAATATTCCAATGAAAAAACTAGCTGGGCATGGTAGTACACACCTGTAATCCCAGCAGCTCAGAAGCCTGAGGAAGGAGGATAGCAAGTTCAAAGACAACCTTAGCAAAAGTGAGGCAGTAAGCAACTCGGTGAGACCCTGTCTCTAAATAAAATATAAAATAGGGCTGGGTATGTGACTCAGTGGCCAAGTGCCCCTACATTCAATCCCCAGTACCCTCCCCACAAAGAAAAATATTAAAAATTAGAATAATATCACTGTTTCAAATAAATAAATGAACATACACAGGACAGAAAAAGAGATGTCACCAGGCATTCAAAATAAGTTTTCCAGCGGGCTGAGCATCGCTTGGGTACTTGCCCAAAATGCAAATTCTCAGACCCTGAGATTCTAACATAATGAATCAGAAAGTATGGGCCTAGCACTCAGTAGTATTTGCTTTAATAAGCCCAGCAAGTGATTCAGAAGGATGCTATATTTTGCTAAAGTTCACATTGAGTCTGATCCAATTTGGGGCTAGCTGGCACTCTGTAGCAACTATAGAGATCAAAGAAACAGGCTGATCAACACCACAAATATGCTGACACCAAACCCACAAATGTAGGAAAATCTACAGGAAAAACTTCTCAGGTTCTTCAACAGGTAAAGTGTATGGATACTGAAGACTAAAAATTAGAAATATCTATAAACTAATATGAATGCAAAAGAAGATATAAAATTTATCACATTTCCATATTCTTACTTATGAAATGACTCCATAAGCTCTAATTCAGGTAGATCTAATCAAGAAAAAGGAAGCTTCTTTTTCCATCAGTTCCCAATCTATGGCTACAATTTCACTCTGAGAGAGCAGGGTACTAGCACTTCTCACTTTTCCCAGACCTTAATGACGGAATCTTTGTTCTGGACAGGCACAGTTGAGAGGATTAGAGCTCTCTTTTTCTAGTCAACTTCCTTACCTGAGGGCTGGAATCTCTACTTTACATGCAACAGCCTTATACTGGGCTGCTATCACACCAGGACAAACCTACAGTGAAATCACAGGTTCCATACACAGAGGGGCAATCCAAGACCATGGGGGGATGCCCTGGCTCCAAAACACCTCTCTTAAAGCAAGAGTATCATTCAGAGACAAGTAACAAGTGAGCCACTATCCTTGTTCCTGTGCAATGGTTACAAAGTACTGCCTAGAAAGGGAGGCAAACTAGAGAAGCAAGACTCAAGAACGAAATACCTAAGTACAATGATGGAAACAATAACATCTTCATGGAAAGCAATCAAGAAAGTGTTAACAGCTCCATGATACAAGCATCAACCAAACAAACAGTAGAGCAATTAGAAGTTTACAGAGAGAACTAGGAGAGGAAAATAGCCAGACCACAGTAAAATCCCAGTGTTGTGAATGCTGCATGCAAGTGGTAGGCTGCACTAACTCAAGAACAATCAAAGCAGTTCATGGGGCAAGTGAAAATATTCCCAAAGCACACACAGATCTTCAACAAAAGTAGGACACTTCACTAAGGGCTGAAGAGAAACCTTTCATCAAAGTGGCTGAACAATAAGCTATTCTGCCCCAAGGCTAATACATAGAAACCTGGGCTATAAAGCAAAAGCACACACACCCCTGGCAACCTAGAGGATTGTGGGTATACCCAAGGCTGTTCTCTCTCTGGCATAACTAGAAATGAAAAATTAAAGCTACTAATTTCCATCTAAACATAGGGAAAAAGAAAAATTATTTTAATTCTGATAATATTCCCAAGCAATACACATATTCAAGATTAAAGAGTAAAAACTCCAATTGACCAGATGGTGTAAGCACAGACTTTGACCAAAAAATGGGTTATGCTAATCAAAGTGTAAGCATGGGATAGCAAAGTTAAAAGAAAAAAAAATGAGAAAATAAATCTGAACGTGGACATCACAGATTGTATACTGTGAGGAGACAAACTTTACAAAGTCAGGTCACCCAAATCATTAATAAGGGGTCACCAAAGAATATCAATACCCCTCCATTTCCACAAGGGCATCAGCACATAGTCACTATCTACACTCTGTTATCTAAAATGTCAAATTTTCAACATATATTGTGCAATGTGCAAAGATACAGAAAACTGTGACCCTATAAGATGATAAAAGAAGTGGCAATACAAACTGATTTTAAAGGAGTCCAGATGTTGGATTTAGCAGATACAGATTTTTAAAGTAGTTATTTTAAATATGTTCAAAAACCAAAGAAATTATGTATAAAGGATGAAAACAAAGTGTGATTGCAATATCTCATCAGATAGAGAATATAAACAGATATATAGATGGTATAAAAATAGAAATTTCAGAATTGAAAAATACCAAAATTTTGAAATGGAAAATAATCTGGAAAAAATCAATAATAGATTTGATCTGACAAGAATGAATCAAGCTGGGCACATTGGTAAACTCCTATAACCCACGTTATTTGGGATTTCAGGTTAGAGGATCACAAATTTAAAGCCAGCCTGGAAAAAGATAAGAAAAGCAGAGAAGAATACAAAAAAGAAGAAAGAATCAGATATCATAAAGACAGATTAATAGATATTTATAATTTGAAGAACATAAAGAAAACAATGAACAAAAAAGAACCGATACCACTAGAAAAAAAGAAGTGAAGAAATTTTTACAATATGTTGGTTAACATCTTCCCTAATTTAAAGAAAAACACTATTAATTTATAAATCACAGAAGCTCAAAAACTCTAAACAGGATAAATACAGTTACATACCCAGAGACATTATAAGTAAAAATGTTGAAAGGCAAAGGGAAAATATGAAAGAATAAAAAAATGACTGCTCAAGCATAGGGAAATGCCCCCAACACACAAAATTAAATGCTGACTTGTAAGTATCAAAAGTCAGAAGGCAATAGAATTAAATATTCAGCATGCTGAATGTAAGAAACTTTGACTTAATAATCTTGTACCCAGCAATATTATCTTTTAAAAATGAGGTAAAATTAAGATGTTCCAAAAAACAAAAACTAATAAAATTTCTTCATCTATTTTACAAATACTAAAGGGAGCACTTTAAGCTGAAAACAACACTAAAAAGTGCCATGGGGAGTGAGAAACTGAGGTAATAGAGACAGGCTGGATGATTGATAGGCAATTTTAAGGCTCTGAAGTACATTAGTAAAGTCAAAAAACTTGCAGGTAGTTGAGTTTGTACACTTGTAATGCTTTGCCAGGTTAGAAAGACCAAAGAGCTACAAAGAAAATAAGCAAGTTTCCAGGAAACTAATTTGAATTGGAGCATATAAGCTATATAAAGAAAGAATTGTTAATGGGGGAGCTGATGAATAGAGACAAGTGGGGGAATAACAGTCTGTGCTATCGCTTAGATTTTTGTCTGCATGAACCCAATCAAGTAATAAAAAACCGATCAGTACAGCCCCACTCCTTATGTCCTTTTCTCCCACTGACAACCCAGGCTCAGATGAAGAACAAAAGCAGGTTTTCTCTTCAGAAATATAAATGTATCACTGAACCTGACCATTCCCCAGTTCCACATTCATATTTAGTCATATTCACCATGGCCACACAGAGGCAGTCACAGGGATTAACTGCCTGCACTCCAAAGCCAGAGAATGCTTGGGTGTGAATCTCAGTTTTCCCACTCACTAATGGGGAGAGTTAAGGAGGTTTCCTTTTCTCATCTGTAAAATAGAAACAAAAATAGCTCCTATACTATACAGCTGTTTTGATAATTAAATAAATTAATATATGCAAAAGAACTTAAAACCCTGCCTAGAACAGTTCACACTTACCTTATGATTACTATTATTACTAGCATTTATATTATCGTCACTATTTCTAACAAGCATCTAAAACTTATCCAAAACTGAGTTCATACTTTTCCTCCCAAATCATGTTCTTCATGTCCTTTCATTTTTAGTAAACTGCACCACTACTCCCATGATTGTTCCAGCTTAAATTCAGAATTTATTACTTCTCCCTTTCCTCACACTCTACACCATCAATCCTGTCATTATGATACAAATTTTAACACATTAATAATCTCCACAACTACCTGCCCCAACTTAAAATACACCCATCTACCTACCCAAAGTATAATAATAACCTTCTGTCTCCTCATTTTTATTTCACTCCCACCCTGTGACACAACAATTAATTCTACACACAATAAAGCTTAAATTAGATGCCACTCCCTTGACGCAAACTTGCCGGCAGTTTTCCATTAAAGCTAGAATAAAAACTTTAATTCGACACAGCCTATTTAAGGGCATCCCCTAGCCCAGCAGGCCCTCCACCCTCATTTGCCACCACTTTCCCCCTTACTTACAGTGCTCTGAACGCTGTCATGAGGGAGCCATGTTTTCATTCAGCGTGTGTATCACGGCAGAGTGAAATCATGGACTGGGACCTGCATTCATTCCGGAGTTCAGAAGGTCAGGCAGCCTGGCGCAGGGCAGGCACAAGTGCATGACCCAAAGGCTTTGTCCCCAGTGCCACGGCCAGAGAGGCACAGTGTACTAGGCCCTCCCCATCCTTGGTGCAGCTCCCCAAACCCCGCACTCTACTCATGCCTGTCATGGGGCCCAGGGCAAAGGAGTGGATGTCCTGTGCTGCTGCATGCCCATGTATTTGCAAGGCAAGAACACCTATAAAGCACAGCTGTAATAAGAGCTTGCATCTAATCACATGGTGGTTTCAGTATTTTTGAAATTTGGTGTTTTTTTTTTTGTTGTTGTTGTTGTTGTTGTTTTTGTTTTTGGTTTTGGTTTTGGTTTTTTTTTTTTTTTTTTTTTTTTTTTTTTTTTTTTTTGGTGGGAGGGTAATACCAGGGATTGAACTCAGGGGCACTCAACTACTGATGCACATCCCCAGTCCTATTTTGTATCTTATTTAGAGACAGGGTCTCAATGAGTTGCTTAGCACCTTGCCATTGCAGAGGTTAGCTTTGAACTCAAGATCCTCCTCCTATCTCGGCCACCAGAGCCCCTGGAATTACAGCACCTGGCTGTGGCTTCTACATGTTTTTATTTTTTCAGTTGTCAGTGGACATTTATTTTATTTATTTATATTCTCAGAGAATCAAACCCAGTGCCTCACACATGCTAGGCCAGCGCTCTGCTGCTGAGCCACAACCCCAGCCCCAAAATAACATCCTAGATCCAGTAACCTCTAGAAAGTCATGCAGACTTTAACCTCCATGCTTAAAGTTAATCAATCCTTAAATTGTCTGACTTTTAAAAATCATCCAATGTAAAAATACCATGCTTCCTCAAAACCCCATATAAGAAGAACAATATTCTCCAACCATAGTTCTTCCTTGCTTAGAACGCATGCAATTTAGCTTTCTTTCAGCAATATTTGATTGTGATCTCCTCAGTCAATAATATAATAAATAATGTGAGTATTTAGATATTAACATTTTTCTTCCCTGAAGTAAAAAATATATTTGTTACAATAATCCAACTTAATAACAAGTTTGGAATCTTCACCTTTTATGTAAAAGTACAATTCTTTTTGCCCAATATACATGCACACTAGTAAAGGATAGACTTCTCTCCCTTCCTCCAAAATCCAGAGTTTCATATTATGAATGGTCCAAATACAGCTAATGAATGTGCTATATTAAACAGTTTAATACCTAATCACTAAAACTTATACCAAGAATTTAATAACATCAAATAATCTTTCAAATACTGCTTAAATATTTAAGTATATATTCTATGTATATATTCTATTTAACCTAATGAAAATGATTGTCTAGTTTGGTTTTGTAAAACTTAAAACCCTAAATTCAAAATCCTATCTTGGATTTATTTGGGCAAACTAATAAACTCTTAAGTTCCCCTATATAGGAAATAAAATGGCCATCACCAGTTCCTATCACCTCACCAAAAAAAAGTGCACATTTAGAGTAGAATAAACTTGAAATGTTTCAGAAAAAAATTAAAACTGTATCATTATCATTTACTCTGTTGTTAACGTCAAGTCAGTTTGAGGTTTAGGTCACAGTGGACAGAAACAGCCTCCAACATGACATAAACAATGGCTACCCAATTTAACTCATTGTCTCTATGGATTCAAATTCGAAAATGAGATAAACAGGAGGCTTAACCCTTGCACAAATCCCTCTGTATCAGAATGGCAATGTAAATCCTACCATGCTGGCCACCTGCCTTAATTATGCTCAAAACACAGATAGAGCTACCTCTTGGACTACTTTTGGATTCAGAAGTCTCAAAAAACATATTCAAAATAGCAAGCAGTGCTACCTTATGGTTAAAAAAATTCAGTGAACCTCCAGGGTTTCAAATTTGAGCAGTATTACAAACACTCAATTTACCAACCAATTCAAGCAGCAAGATAAGACTGTGTACCAAAAGACTTACTTAGTCATGTAAGCATAGATTAGGTGAAATTATACAGAAATTGATAGTTTTATATTTTGAAGAATACATTAAGAGGCAGCATAACCTAATAAAAATAGTCAAAATTACATTATGAGTGGGTGACATTGAATACACAATTTAATCTCCCTGTGCCAACTTTCTCATCTATAAAGTGGAAATAATTACTCTGTTGCATAGGTTTTTAGGAAGATTAAATGGGATATCAAATAATAGGTGACTTTAAAAGAGTCCCAGGCATGAAGACCTATCTCCAAATCCAAGACTTGATCATCATTAACTTGCTATGTGAAAATTCATTTTGTCTGTCAAATAATGAAGATGATGTAAGTCCTACATATTTTACAGGGTATTTGTAACAATAACATACAAAAAAATGTAAAAAAAGAACCTTAGAACTATAACCAAGTAACTGTAAGATAACTAATTGTATGTACAAAAAAAATGAAGACCATTCAGACTAGCACACCTATTGCAATCCAGGACTGTATTTGTACAAATTAAATTAATTTTAGTAAGATAAATTTTTCATAGTTAAAAATAAACACAGAAACACTAGATATAATGATAATCAAAAACATTTAAGTACTGTAATTAGTTTCAAGAAATCTTTTCAATGAAATTAATGAACCAAATTAGCCCAGCTATCCAACAAATCAAAGCAGCAAAACAAACCTTTTGTTCCAGTTCAGACATTTGCCACTTAAAGCTACCACCTCCATTGGGGAAAGCAGAAAGAACAAAGGGAGGGAAAGAGGAGACAGTCAGGAGAGGGATTAAAATAGAGAAAGAAAGAAGAGAAAAACTGTAAAAAAGAAAGGAGAGGAGGAAAGCAGAGCAGAGCAAAGCAAAAATAAAACAGAATTCTGGTTTTTCAACTTAAATGTCCCCCAAAGGTTCATGTGTTAAGTTTTGTTTGCCAGCCTGGGGCCTTACTCAGAAAATTTAGGTGATGGGGCCTAGTGGGAAGAAGTCTGGTCATTGCAGCATGCCATTGAAAGGGATATTGTGACCCCAGTCCCTTCTTCCCCCTTTATTTCTCTCTGCTTCTCAGCAACTAGGAGAGGCATAGACTTCTTCAACTATGCACTCCCCACTGTGATGTACTATGCCACCACACACCCAAAGCAATGGGCCAAGCAAACATGGACTAACTCACACTCAAACCCTGGGCCAAAAGAAATCTTTCCTAATTATAGTTTTATCTCAGATATTATGTCCCAGTGATAGAAAAGTAAGGAGCAAGGGAGGGCAATGTGAGAGGAGAGGAGAGGAGAGGAGAGGAGAGGAAAGGAGGGATGAAATAAAATTAAGTGATAAGAGAGATCATACAAGTTCAATATCACCAGCATTAATATTTTAAAATGGTTAATTTTTATCATTGTCAGGAGGTTGTCTGATTAACTGTAGGATGATTCTGGCATCAACCCACTAGATTCCCCACACACACAGTTATGACAACCAAATATGTCTCTAAACATTGCAAAATATCTCAAGGATGAGTTGGATGAGACAAAATTATCCTTCTACCAGTTTAAATTCATAGTATGATATTACAATATTTACTACACATTTACTTCTCTACAGATTGGTGGTACAGAAAGGAACTTTAAACAAGCATCTGTGAAACATAACAAACAACTGCTGCTTGTGGGATGGTACCAACTTAAAGAGAACTATGGTTATAGTAGGTACCTATATCTTCCATCAACAAGTTGGGTTAAACTGTTTTTCATATCCTTTTGATTATCATTTTGTGGTGACAACTTGGTCATCCTGTCACTAAAGCTTAGTCTCATCCAGACTTACTAATCATTAGCCATTATGTGGAAAAAAATCAAGTTAGAGATTTTAATTTCTCAGAAACTATGAATCACAATTCATAAATTAAATTTATATAAATCATTTAAATTATTCAAACTTTCACATTGTCAAAAGTAAAAAACTAGGGACAGGGGTTGTGGCTCAGCAGTAGAGTGCTTGCCTTGCATGTGTGAGGCACTGGGTACAATCCTTAGAACTTCATAAAAATGAAAAAAATAAAGGTATTATATCCATTTACAACCAAGAAAAAACTTTTTAAAGTACAAAAACTAGTATTTACTTTTCATTTCTAATTTATATAATGTAATATGCAAAAATAAAGGTATCTACAAGAAGTGAAATTTTATGAACTATACTTAAATGTCTGGTATATTCCACAACTGGCTATACACATTGTTATTTACAAGAGAAAATGTCCATATATTAGTGCTCTTACATTAAAGGAGCTTTAAAATTCACTTGTAGGATCTAGGATGCTGTTTCACATCATCAATATTAGAGTGGTTTCTCTTATTTTTAAATATGACTTACAATCATACCTGCTTTTCTGGGAGCTATCTAAGAGAATCAAACAATCATCAACTGAGTCTGAAAGTAAATTCCACAAAATCTGTATAATCAACAGGGCAACTAGTTATTTCCACTTTATACAATATATAGGTATCTGATGTTCTTAGGAAAGCTAGCTGCAAAAGTGGTATAAAGAAATGACAACCATTTCAAGTCTATTTCATTATGGAAGCTACACAATTAAAACTCTGAAGTGTAAAATTAAATGGCACACTTTTACCTTTATATCTGTGGAGAGTTCCTGTTGGAGTGATGATGAACTTGGTTATACAGATCTACTCCCCCATTAAAAACTTGAAAACCTAAACAAAATATAATTTTATGCATTACAATAAAAAATATGAAATTAATTATAAAACCTATTGTTGTGAAATTTCAAATAATTTTAAGGGTGCACATTTTAAATACTCATGATAGTGAATGATAAAATTGATGCAACTGTATTCGGGTATGCCTGAAAATGATCTTTAGAAATAAGACAAATTGGGGAGGGAAGGGGTCTCTAGTCTAGTTTTACTGTGTTCCAGATATAAGATAAGCAAACTTTAACTTCACCTGCGACATATATTGTCAGATTACCTTTTTACAACAAAAATGTATCTCAATATTAAAGAATATATCAGAAAAATTCAAACACATTACAATATGTAGAAATTTATTGTGATACACTTAAGCTAGTGGAAACCTGCTCAACTACTTCACACACATTACTTTCTATTGTGCAAGCTGCAATAGTTCAAGCCTACTCCCTTATTTCACTAGTGAGCCCTGTCAACACCAAAGTAACAGAACTGGAAAAACTCATTGCGCCATAATGATAGTCAAATATTGCAATTTGTTTCATTTAATAAAAATCATATCAGAGCCAAATAAAACTAATGCAAATGTACTAAAATATGCAAGACTTTTAGTAATTATTTTGTTGAAAAAGACTCTTTGGGACCTTAACGTTTTATGCAATTGCTTAGGCATTCTTTTGTTCCTTTCTCCTTTTCTTGCCCCATCTCTCAAGTCACTAGGTGGGGAAAGAGCTGTATGGAAAACAAGAATAAACCAATAAGCACATATTTATGCATTTATTCTACTTTAATTTTAATCCCTATAGGTTTTTTCTCATATTGTGCTCCTCCAAGAAGAGCACTATATTCACTTATCTCTGAACCTAACTAAATACCCTTCATATAAAGTCACCCTTAACAACTACTACAGGGTGGACAATACATAAGGACTAGAGCAAGAGAAGTTAAAGAGAAACCTCCCCTCTTGGAAGTTACAGTGGGGGGATAAGTGGGGGAAAAACTGATTTTGCCTGCATGAACCCAATCAAGTAATGAAAAACCTATCAGTACAGCCCCACTCCTTATGTACTTTTCTTCCACTACCAACCTAGGCTAAGGTAAGGAACAAAAGCAGGTTTTCCCTTCAGAAATATAAATGTATCTTCAACTCTGACCATTCCTCAGTTCTATATTCATATTTAGTCATACTCACCACATCCACGCAGAGGAAATCACAGGGATTAACTGCATGTACTCCAAAGCCAGAGATGCTTGGGTGTGAATCAAGTTTTCCCACTCACTAATGGGGAGAGTTAAGAAGGTTTCCTTTTCTCGTCTGTAAAATAGAAACAAAAATAGCTTCTGCGCTATACAACTCTCTTGAGGATTAATTGAATTAATATATGCAAAAATACTTAAAAATTTACATTTACCTTATGATTAATATTATTACTAGCATATATATTATCATCACTATTTCTAACAAGCATCTAAAACTTATCAAAAACTAAGTTTATACCTTTCCTCCCAAATAATGCTCTCCATGTCCGCTTATTTTAGGAAAGAGGACCTCTACTCTCCTGATTGTTTCAGCTTAAACTCAGAATTTATTACTTCTCCCTTTCCTCACACCCAACACCAACTATCCTGTCAGTATGTTATAAATCCTAACAATTATAAAATATCCACAAATACCTGCCCCAATCTAAAATAACCACCATCTGCCCCCAAGGTACAGTAATAGCATTCTATTTCCTCATTTTTATTTCACTCACACACCATGACTCTGCAGTTAATTCTCCACACAATAAAGCTTAAATTATATGCCACTCCCTTGACACAACCTTTCCAGCAGTTTTCCATTAAACCATGAATATTTTTACTTTGTCACAGCCTACAAGGGTGCCCCCTAGCTTAGCAGGCCTTGCAACCTCATCTGCCACCAATTGCCCCCTTACTTACAGTGCTCTGAAGGAAGTCACCAGGGATCCAAATTTTCCTATGCCATGTGCATCAAGGTGGAGCAAAACCCAGCGGCCTGGTATGCATAACAAGGTGGAATGAAGTCAGTCAGCCTGGAGCAGGGGAAGTCCCGAAAGGCTCTGACCCCAGTGCAACAGCCACAGAGGCACAGGGTCTTAGGACCTCCCATCTTTGGTGCAGCCTGCCCCACCTCCCACTGGCTCGCCTCCCCACCCCTACCAAGCCCTGGGTGCAGGCACAGATGGCCTGGGCTGCAGTTTGCTAGAGACAGGGTCTCATTGAGTTGCTTAGCACCTCGCCATTGATGAGGCTGTCTTTGAACTCAAGATCCTCCTGTCTCAACCTCCCCAGCCACTGGGATTATAGGCCTGCACCACTGGGTCCTGCAAAAAAATTATGGTTTTGTTTTTAGAAAATAACATACTTTTATACCCCCGCCCCCTCCCCTGTGGTGAGCCGCTTCTGCCGTTTGTGCAGACTATGGTCACCATTACAAGATGGCGCTGGCTCCGCTGTGGTCTGTGACAAACAACTCCTTATTTGGGAGAGTTGGCACATGGTTTTTCACCACCCTATGAGAAAGCTCCACGTGGCAGCTTCGCATTGGGGCTTGAGATGCTTTATTAAGGCTGGGAGGGGCATCCGAGAGAGAGAAGAAGAAATATCAAGGGCCTGAATAAACTGCTGAAAGAAGATTCCTGAGTTGCGTCTTCCTTGCGGGCAAGGGGTCGCGACAAGTGGTGCCGAAACCCGGGAACCAGAACTTTCAGCAGTCAGGGGTGGTGCACCGGTTAGTCCCAGGTAAGTGGGATCCGCGACCAAAGCGGGGTTAGTCCCAATAAGTGGGATCCGCGATCAAAGCGGGGTTAGTCCCAGGTAAGTGGGATCCGTGACCAAAGCGGGGCAGCTCCTCTGTAAAGAAAGAGAGAGCATTACATTTTATTGCAGCTGCACTGTGTACTTTCGCTTCTACTTTCGCTTTTGTTTTCTGTGTTTCTTTTGTTGTGTCATTTCGCTTTTGTTTTTTGTGCTTCCTTTGTTGTTGTGTCATGGGTGCCGCATCTTCAAGTCCGCTTCTCCTGGCCCTAGATGGCCTGTTACGTTCCAAGGGCCTGGAAGTGAGACATAGTACTCTACAGAGATTTTTACAGAAGATAGATATCGCTGCACCGTGGTTTGCATTTTCGGGCAGCCTTACTGTACCCCTAATCTTGGTTTCCCCCCAACATTTACGCCTTGTCAGGATCATTCTTGGGAGAAATATCAAGTTGCTAAAGGTTTCTCCCTTTCCCCCTCTCTTAAGAGGCATGTTTATAACTTTAACAACAGTGCCAACTCCTCTACAGGAGTAGGTTGGTCCTGGTTTCAATGGCTGATTTCCAATGAGAAGGGGGCTTCAGCCCATATTTCTGCATTGGCTCAATTGCTGGGAGCCAAAAGCTGGCTGGCTAATGTTTCTGGCACTGTTAGGGAGAGTGAACGAGGTAATAGACTTACATCTGTTTCGTTCAACTCTCTGCTATATAATGCCACATTGCCCCCTGCAATGGTCTGTGTCCAATCCCCGTTCTTGCTCCTTTTGGCTAATGACACCTCGTCGGGGATGCTGGATTGTTCTAATGTTACCTGTCTCTTATCTGAGTGTTGGAATGGTTCTTGGACTGTAGCAGTGGTTATGAAAATTCCAACTTTTGTCCCGATCCCAGTTACTGCGGATCCAGAGTCATTTCCTATTGTTGAACTGATTAGAGCCCATAGAGATTTTGGAATTACCGCAGCTATAGTGACAGCTGTGGCAGTGTCTGCTGCTGCAGCGGTTACAGCCGGAGTGGCCATGGCCAGCCAAGTACAAACTGCTGCCACCATTAATCAAGTTGTTCAACAAACTTCCACCATACTTAATTCCCAAAATACAATTAATCAACATATTTTGTCAGGGATTTTAGCTGCCAACCAAAGAATAGATTTACTCCAAGCTCAGGTAGAAGAATTGGCTGACTTGGTGCTTTTGGGTTGTGTTGACCAACGTGCACATTTATGCATAACCTCTGTCCGATTTAATGATTCCAGGAATGCCTCCCGCATCATTGGCGAATATTTGGCCAGAAATTGGTCCATGGCAGCGGAAGACATGATCCAGTCTCAACTAACCCAGATAGCTGTCTTGAACAGTACCCGTGTTGATCCCGTGACTTTGGGTCAATTCACCGATTGGATATCTTCTGCTTTTTCCTTCTTCAAAGAGTAGGTGGGGGTAGGCATTTTTGGTGCAATGTGTTGCTTCGGTATGTTCCTCTGTTTGTGGTTTCTCATCGCCTTAAGGCCCGCAGTGCTCACGATAAGGCTATGATCATACAAGCTCTTGCAGCTTTAGAAAATGGTAACTCACCTCAAGTCTGGCTTGTGCATCTTAAACAGTAAACCTTTGACATGGTCGTTACACCCCAAGTTATTATAACATTGCACTGGGATCGACATGACTTTCCTTGGTATTCTCTTAGTGTTGGAAAGCCCTTGCACTCTGCCGGTCTTACTGCCATTGCATGCAGATGGGTTTCCACATTAGTGCTTTTCTATCATCTTGAAGTCCGTGCCTTTCTTTCAGGGTGCTGTCAACTTGTTTGTCATTATAAACAGCCACAGTTCAGCCTCAGCTATCCCCCTTCGTCCACCATCATCACGATACAGGATGCGAGGCAAGGCACTGCACTTGAGTGATCCTTGACGAGGACCTCAAGGAGAGCATGTCCTATTGCATGCGGGTTAGACGCGTCCACGCCCCGCCCCACGAAAAAAGGCATCGGCTGATATGGCCTCAGATCTGGGGAAGGGCCCTCCTTAGGACTGAGCCATACTATGCAGCCACTTCTGCACAGTGGGATAGGACCTCTACTCTCGCCTGTATTGTTTTAAGAAAACAGAAAGGGGGAACTGTGGCGAGCCGCTTCTGCCGTTTCTGCAGACTATGGTCGCCATTACAAGATGGTGCTGGCTCCGCTGTGGTCTGTGACAAACAACTCCTTATTTGGGAGAGTTGGCACATGGTTTTTCACCACCCTATGAGAAAGCTCCACGTGGCAGCTTCGCATTGGGGCTTGAGATGCTTTATTAAGGCTGGGAGGGGCATCCGAGAGAGAGAAGAAGAAATATCAAGGGCCTGAATAAACTGCTGAAAGAAGATTCCTGAGTTGCGTCTTCCTTGCGAGCAAGGGGTCGCGACACTCCCCCCCACACACATAGCAGTTGTTTAGGCTCTATCACCATCACCAGCCAGGATGGGACCTAGTTGTATTTTTAAAATTCTACCAGTAATTCTGATGCCTATCCAGGGTTAAGAACCACAGTGTGCAGTGATTCAGGGCACATTCATCACTCTCCCCCTCCCTTTGGAACCCAGGTTTTTATTTCTCATGCACAGAGTCTAATGGGCAATGAGGTTGCAAGATTTCATAGAAGATACCTGCTCACTGCTTTGGCCTCTCATTTCAGTCTGCTTTCCCAGGAGAATCAGGAGATCTGGAACAATACAAGCATCAGTTCTGCCCAAAACCCACCTCTCTTTCTCTAATTAATTGTAATGATTGTTCACAAGGGGAGCCACCTGAAAGGTGGCTGAAAAGTTACTGTTAACTAATGAGTGTTAAACATATGCTACTATCAGGGCAAGATAGGTCTGGTGCACGTGAAGAATGTGTTGGTGGTCAAAACAGCCAGGCACAGCCTGCTGTCAGGCCCCAATTTGAGCACCGCAGTGCAGTTGGAGCAGATTCTCACACTCAGAAAATACCTCGCCTACATCTTCGCCTCAGTGCCGACTCTGCTGATGCAAAACATCAACAACTGGTGCTCCTTCCCCCATGCCCTGGGCTACTGGAGCCTGCTGTTCATCTTCTTCTGTTGGGTGGAGCTGGACAGCTGTGTCCTGGAGAAGCTTTAGAGGACTGTAACCACCCCAGAACAAGGGATAGAGAAGTTCTTCTAGAAGGAGCTCATGAAGGCCTTACTAAAAATGGATTACCAGGGCCTGGTGGTCAGGCTCATCCAGGACATTGTGCTCCTGACCACAGCTGTGAAGGTTGAACAGTGCTGGCAGGAGCTGGCTGAGTAGCTTGCCAAGGTCTCCAAGCAACAGATGGACACATTTGACTCTCCCCACTGCAACAGGAATGGGGTGGTGGACCGTGAGGCCACGTGGATGTCTTGCTCATCTGGAGCCACCAATTTGGGGACAGCTTCCAGGACATCATCTAGGAACTGAACATAGGCATGGACAAGATAAAAAAATCACCAAGCACTGAAGCACCTCGTGGTAATTCTGATCCTGGTGAACTCGATGGACATCCTGCGAGCAGCTACCTTAAGCCCTGCCCACCATAATGACCTGGTGATCTAAAAGGGTTCCCTGAGACCAAGCCTGCAAGCAGCTACTGCAAGCATGGAGACCTATAATGTCACCCTGGGAGCAAGGAAGGCCACTCCCACAGAGGACCTGGATGTGTAAGGCTCTGTTTCTCTCTGCATCCAGGGACAGCCAAGGATATGCTGCAGATTCTTGCCAATCAAATACCTTTGTATTTAAGTGTAAATTAAACTGAAAATCACTTTTTAAAAAAAGACCAGGGAGGTGAAATGAGAAAGTTCTTATCTAATTCTTAATGGATTATAAAGATTTTTTTCTAAAATCTTAGTAGGGACAGATGCTGTTGAGATTTTTATGTTGTTAAAACACTTTTTAAATTATGTTACAAATGTATATAGGTATTTAAAGGCCATGGTGCTTCTGCTTCCCAGCCTGTATTTCACACCCTGCAAGGAATGCATTGTCAGGTGTGGTACCTTCTCACTTCCTGTGCCATGACAGGCCGGGGAATGAGTGGAAGGGTGGGTCTTCAGTGAGTGGACAGTCCTGTGGCTCTCTCGCCTGCCTGTGGGCACTCTATCCTCATTTCTGTTGCCCTCTGCCTTTGCCTTTTCTGTAGTCAATTATCATCCACAGAGCATGTGAGTCTTTTGTGAGCTTCAGTGGGCAGTTAAACCCCACAGCAGCTGGTAGGTGCCATTGAGATGTGTCTACTAGTAGATTAGAGAGTAGCTGGAAGGTGATGTTCCTAGGTCTGTGTGCAATTAGTCATTGAAAAGAACAGTGCCACTTGAGGGTGAGGAGGTCCTGCAGCTCTTGTCCATTCTTTGGGGGCAGGGGTGCTCTGTAGTTCCTGGGTAGAGAGAAATTCTCACCACCTAACCAGAGCTGGGAGGCCCCCAACTTTCTGCACCCATTGCAGAGACCCAGGTTTCCTACCAAGCAATGCAGTGCACAAAAGTGCAGAGGTAACAGCTGCTAAACTATACAATTCATTTTGTCTAAGTTGAATGTTTGTCCCCTCCCAGTGCACCCATGTCTCCTCTGAAAAGTATTGTGTAGGGGGGGATCCAACATGGTGGCGAGTGGGGAGGCAGTGCTTTCAGTACCTCCTCAATAACGGGGTCAGAGAGATGCATTGATATGCTTAGATTCGACCTGCTGAGAAACTCCTAGCAAAATTCCACTGACAAGAGACCAGCCGGGAATTGGTAGGATTTTTGGACGTGACAGTTTGCCCCAGACGAGTGAATCTCTGCCAAGCGGCGCAGAGGTCAAGACCCGCCAGCCGCTGCCCACGCGACTCAGTGACTGTCAGCTGCCAGCCCATGGCCCCCGTGACTGGGCGGCTAGCCTCCGAGGCGCAGCACAACAGAAGTGGATCAGGGAGTCTAAGAAGAGGTCTCTAGCCAAGCCTTCATGAAATAGCAAACCGGGAGCAAAAACCAACCAGAAACAGACCAGTCCCACCCCTCCCTTTGGACACTCTGGTAAGGAGCCTGGGGCCCGCCATAGCAGAGAGGTGACATCACCGGAGTTCGACCAACGGAATTCCTTCCCAGTGGAATCCACTTTAGCAGGTGTGTGAATCCCACCCCCTCCAGATACAAGCAGACAGGAAACCTCGGGAATCTCTCCGGGAGCATGTCTGTAGTGAAGCAGAGGGGATTCCCAATCCCCAACTGCCCTTACCACCAGCGGCAACACCCAAGGTCTTAGCTGCGAGTTTCCGGGGGCATGCCCACCAAAGGGGTCCGGAAAAATTAAACTGTTGGTTCCCAGATCACTGCACCACAGTACTGGGGCTTAGATGAATGACACAGAGGGTGCTCAGTCTTTTGGGATATAGGACACGCGGTGGGGCTGCAAGTGTAATCAGATCCTTGGGGAACCGCCTCGGATGAAGAGGACATGGCTGGCTGGCTGGCAGGAGGAAGGGGGGAGGAGCCAGAGAAGTGAAACAGCTCTGGACTAACAGGATTGAGAAACTCCCAGGAGCTGCCTTACAGGGATTGCTGGCAGCACATAGAGGGCAGAAGCTTGGCTCGGAGGGCACAGCTCTGCCAACTGGAAGAGAATAAAATGAATCTCTAAGACTTCAATTTTTTCTTTATTTTTTATCTTTTTGTTCTTTTCTCCACTTTTCCTTCTTTCTTTCTTTCGCATTTCAAGTTTTATTGTTCTTTCCATTCTCCTCTAATCTATCTATCTCTCTCTCCTTCTTTCTTTTTAAGAGCACCTTCCTTCCCCTACCCCCCAACTTTCATCCCAAGATTACGTCTTCCATTAGGTGTAGTTGTCTAAATGCACATAGGTGAATGTCTCGAGGCTGTCTATAGGGCTCCTAAATACCTAGCTACTACCAAACACCCTGATCAAATCGCCTGTTAATATCCCCCTTCAGTAGAGCAATCTTTTAAAGTAGCCAAGACATACTAACCCTCATACCATCATAGCACCTAACCTAAAGTCCTAAGAACAAACAACAAATCACTATATGCATACAGAATCCAGAAGCCTTTTATGAATTGAATGAATCAGCTTTAAAGTACAATAAAGCCCAACATTTCTAGGCATAGTCTCCCACCACAAAGGAGAGACAACAGAGATATACAAAACCAAAACAAATTTATAGGAGAAAGCAGAAACACAGCAGTTAAACAGAGCTGGAAATTAACGTGAACAACATGAAAAAACAAGGGAAAACAGGATTACAAACAATGCAGGACAACTTAAATCTACAAGAGGAGCTAGAGGCATCAGAAAAATGGACAGAGAAAGAACTCAAGGCATACCTAACTCAGATGGAATGGAATATTAGAGAAGACATGAGACAGCAAGTCCAAGCATTGAAACTATATTTTGCAAATGAACTAAACAAACAAATTCAAACTGCAAAGAATGAGCTTTACCAGGAGATAGAGATTTAAAAAAAATCAAACAGTAATCCTAGAAATGCAGGAAACCATAAACCAAATTAAAAACTCAAACGAGAATATTACAAATAGACTAGATCAAGAAGAAGTCAGAACATCAGATAATGAAGACAAAGTTTATCAACTTGAAAAGAATATAGTCAACACAGAAAAGATGCTTAAATCTCAAGAGCAATCTATCCAAGAGATATGGGATATCATAAAAAAAAAACAAACTTGAGAGTCATTGGAATAGAAGAAGGTATAGAGGTTCAAACCAAAGGAATGGACAACCTATTAAATGAAATAATCCTAGAAAACTTCCCAGATATGAAAGGTGGAATGGATTGCCAAATCCTGGAAGCCTACAGGACCCCAAACATTCAAAACCATAATAGACCAACTCCAAGACACATAATTATGAAGATATCCAACATAGAGCACAAGGAGAGAATATTAAAAGCTATGAGAGAAAGGAGGCAGATTACATTCAGGGGTAAAAAAAAATGGGTTAACGGCTGATTTATCATCACAGACGTTGAAAGCGAGATCCTGGAACAATGTATTTCAAATGCTGAAAAATAATGGATTCCAACCAAGAATACTGTATCCAGCAAAATTAAGCTTCAAATCTGACAATGAAATTAAAATCTTTCACAATAAACAAAAGCTAAAATAATTCACAGCCAGAAAACCAGCAATGCAAGGCATTTTGAGCAAAATACTACAAGAAGAGGAATTGAAAAATAGCACCCAAAACTAACAGTGGGAGGTATCTCAGTAAAGGGGGAGAAAAATAACCAAAGAGGAAAAACTAGCCAAACTAAAATAAATAAATAAATAAACATGACTGGAAGTACAAACCATATTTCAATTGTAACCATAAATGTTAATGGCTTAAATTCACCAATCAAGAGACATAGGCTAGTAACCTGGATTACAGAAAAACAGATCCAACAATATGCTTCCTTCAGGAGACTCATATGATAGGAAAAGACATACACAGGCTGAAGGTGAAAGGTTGGGAAAAATCATACCACTCACATGGCCCTCGGAAGCAAGCAGGAGTGGGCATACTCATATCAAATAAAATCAACTTCAAACCTAAGTTAATCAAAAGGGATAAAGAAGGACACTATATACTGTTAAAAGGAACCATCCACCAACAAGACATAATAATTATCAATTTCTATGCACCAAACAATGGTGCTGCAACATTCATAAAACAAACTCTCTTCAAGTTCAAGAGTCAAATAGACCACAACACAATAATTATGGGGGACATCAACACACTGCTCTCTCCATTAGACAGATCCTTCAGACAAAAGCTGAATAAAGAAACTATAGAACTCAATAATACAATCAATAACCTAGACTTAACTGACATATACAGAAAATATCAACCATCATCAAGTGCATACACGTTCTTCTCAGCAGCACATGGATCCTACTCAAAGATAGACGATATATTTTGACATAGGGCAACTCTTAGTAAATATAAAGGTGTGGAGATAAAACCATGCAACTTACCTGATCATAATGGAATGAAACTGGAAATCAATGATAAAAGAAGAAAGGAAAAATCCTGCATCACCTGGAAAATGAACAAAATGTTACTGAATGATCAATGGGTTACAGAGGACATAAAGTACGAAATCAAAAAATTCTTAGAAATAAACGACAATACAGACACAACATTCCAGAATCTTTGGGTCACAATGAAAGCAGTTTTAAGAGGGAAATTCATTTCCAGGAGTTCATTCCTCAAAAAAAGAAAAAAACAACAAATAAATGAACTCACACTTCATCTCAAAACCCTAGAAAAGGAAGAGCAAAACAACAGCAAATGTAGTAGAAGACAAGAAATAATTAAAATCAGAGCTAAAATCAACGAAATTGAAACAAAAAAAAACATTGAAAAAATTGATAAAACTAAAAGTTGGTTCTTCAAAAAAATAAATAAGATCGACAGGCCCTTAGCTATGCTAACGAAGAGAAGAAGAGAGATAATTCAAATTACTAACATACAAAATGAAGAAGGCAATATCACAACGGAAGCTACAGAAATACAGAAGATAATTAGAAAGTATTTTTAAACACTATATTCCAATAAAATAGAAGATAGTGAAGATGTTGATAAATTTCTTAAGTCATATGATGTGCCTAGATTGAGTCGGGAAGACACACACAATTTAAAAAGACCAATAACAAAGGAAGAAATAGAAGAACCCATCAAAAGACTACCAACCAAGAAAAGCCCTGGAATGGATGGGTATACAACGGAGTTTTACAAAACCTTCAAAGAAGAATTAATACCAATATTTTTCAAGCTATTTCAAGAAATAGAAAAAGAAGGAGCTCTTCCAAATTCATTCTATGAGGCCAACATCACCCTGATACCTAAACCAGACAAAGACACTCCAAAGAAAGAAAACTACAGACCAATACCTCTAATGAATTTAGATGCAAAAATTCTCAATAAAATCCTGGCAAATCGAATACAAAAGCATATCAAAAAAATTGTGCACCATGATCAAGTAGGATTCATTCCTGGGATGCAAGAATGGTTCAATATACGGAAATCAATAAATGTTATTCACCACATCAATAGACTTAAAGATAAGAACCATATGATCATCTCGATAGATGCAGAAAAAGCATTTGACAAAGTACAGCATCCCTTTATGGTCAAAACATTAGAAAAACTAGGGATAAGAGGAACTTACCTCAACATTGTAAAAGCTATCTATGCTAAGCCTCAGGCTAGCATCATTCTGAGTGGAGAAAAATTGAAGGCATTCCCTCTAAAATCTGGAACAAGACAGGGATGTCCTCTATCACCACTCCTATTCAATATAGTCCTCGAAACAATGGCCAGAGCAATTACACAGACGAAAGAAATTAAAGGCATAAAAATAGGAAAAGAAGAACTTAAATTATCACTATTTGCGGACGATAAGATTCTATAGCTAGAAGATCCAAAAGGGTCTGCAAAGAAACTACTAGAACTAATAAATGAATTCAGGAAAGTGGCAGGATATAAAATCAACATGCATAAATCAAAGGCATTCCTGTATATCAGCAACAAAACTTCTGAAATAGAAATGAGGAAAACCACTCCATTCACAATATCCTCAAAAATAAAATAAAATACTTGGGAATCAAACTAACAAAAGAGGTGAAAGATTTATTCAATGAAAACTACAAAACCCTAAAGAGAGAAATAGAAGATCTTAGAAGATGGAAAAATATACCCTGTTCATGGATAGGCAGAACTAACATCATCAAAATGGCGATATTACCCAAAGTTCTCTACAGGTTCAATGCAATGCCAATCAAAATCCCAACAGCATTTCTTATAGAAAGAGATAAAGCAATCATGAAATTCATATGGAAAAACAAAAGACCCAGAATAGGAAAAGCAATTCTAAGCAGGAAGGGTGAATCTGGAGGTATAGCGATACCAGATTTCAAACTGTACTACAGAGCAATAGTAACAAAAACAGCATGGTACTGGTACCAAAACAGGCAGGTGGACCAATGGTACAGAATAGAGGACACAGAGACCAATCCATAAAATTACAACTTTCTTATATTTGATAAAGGGGCTAAAAGCATGCAATGGAGGAAGGATAGCATCTTCAACAAATGGTGCTGGGAAAACTGGAAATACATATGCAACAAAATGAAGCTGAATCCCTTTCTCTCGCCATGCACAAAAGTTAACTCAAAATGGATCAAAGAGCTTGATATCAAATCAGAGACTCTGCGCCTGATAGAAGAAAAAGTTGGCTCCGATCTACATATTGTGGGGTCGGGCTCCAAATTCCTTAATAGGATGCCCATAGCACAAGAGTTAATAACAAGAATCAACAAATGGGACTTACTTAAACTAAAAAGTTTTTTCTCAGCAAGAGAAACAATAAGAGAGGTAAATAGGGAGCCTACATCCTAGGAACAAATTTTTATTCCTCACACTTCAGATAGAGCCCTAATATCCAGAATATATAAAGAACTCAAAAAATTAAACAATAAGATAACAAATAACCCAATCAATAAATGGGCCAAGGACCTGAACAGACACTTCTCAGAGGAGGACATACAAACAATCAACAAGTACATGAAAAAATGCTCACCATCTCTAGCAGTCAGAGAAATGCAAATCAAAACCATCCTAAGATACCATCTCACTCCAGTAAGATTGGCAGCCATTATGAAGTCAAACAACAATAAGTGCTGGCGAGGATGTAGGGAAAAGGGTACACTTGTACATTGCTGGTGGGACTGCAAATTGGTGCGGCCAATTTGGAAAGCAGTATGGAGATTCCTGGGAAAGCTGGGAATGGATCCACCATTTGACCCAGCTATCGCCCTTCTCGGACTATTCCCTCAGGACCTTAAAAGAGCATACTATAGGGATACTGCCACATCAATGATCATAGCAGCACAATTCACAATAGCTAGACTGTGGAACCAACCTACATGCCCTTCAATAGATGAATGGATAAAAAAAATGTGGCATTTATACACAATGGAGTATTACACAGCACTAAAATATGACAAAATCATGGAATTTGCAGGGAAATGGATGGCATTAGAGCAGATTACGCTAAGTGAAGCTAGCCAATCCTTAAAAAACAAATGCCAAATGTCTTTGATATAAGGAGTGCAACTAAGAACAGAGCAGGGAGGAAGAGCAGGAGGAAAATATTAACATTAAACAGAGACATGAGGTGGGAGGGAAAGGGAGAGAGAACAGAAAATGTATGGAAATGGAAGGAGACTCTCAATGTTACACAAAATTACATATAAGAGGTTATGAGGGGAAAGGGGGGGAAACAAGGGAGAGAATTGAACAACAGCAGATGAGGTAGAGAAAGAAGATGGGAGGGGTGGGGAGGGGGTAGTAGGGGATAGGAAATGTAGCAGAATACAACAGTCACTAATATGGCATTAGGTAAAAATGTGAATTTGTTACCGAAGTGATTCTGCAATTTGTATTTTGGGTAAAAATGGGAGTTCATAACCCACTTGAATCAAATCTATGAAAGATGATATGTCATGAGCTTTGTAATGTTTTGAACAACCAATAAAAAAATAATTGTGTAGGTAAAAACAGTTTGGGCACAATGTAAAGCCATCTGTGCAGGCTGAACATTTTCCCACATGCAGTCAGGAGCTTGGCTGTCATGGAGCTTGGGTCATTCTGGATTGAATTCCGCCATTTCCCAGTAGATGCAGCCTCTTATGAGGAGAAAGAGGCTGGACCAAAACTGATGGATGGCAGAGTGATGGCTCCAGTAAAGGGCTGGACACACACTTTGTCTTCTGAAGGGCATCTGCCTTCAGGATGCCAATCCTCATTGTTTTCTGAAGCATCTTAATTACTTAATCAATATGTCATCCCATGTTCAGGTGGAACATTGTTATACAGCCACTTATAGAGGTACTAACAACCAACTGGCCAAAATACAAACACTACGTACATTATGTTGTAGGAATCAAACCACAAAGTATGACCTTACATTCTGCCTCTCCACACCTCACCTTTATTTGTCCAGAGATTACTTCTCACCTTTTACTCAAAGAAGAAAAAACAGTGGCACCTTAAACCATGGACATTTCTCCTCAGAGACTTTAAATAATTTCCTATGCAACATGTCTTGTAGCAAAAATAAAATTCTACAAAAGTTTAGAAAATTTTATTTGGATATTTTAACATGTTAAGTGTATTCATTTTTTCTGTACCCACCCAATTGAACAAAAACAAAACCTAGTATTGAAAAAGATAGCTTTGAATGAGACTGTGATGCAGTCACCATGCATTTTCAGTTTACACCTACAATCTTGCTAGTCCATTCATGAAGCAAGCTTGAGCTCACGTTTTAATCATCAGATCCTTAAGGATCTTTCATGTGGTTGTCAGTGTGTATTGAGGGTGATACTGGTGTAGTAATAGTGAACAACATGGAGATTTTGTGCAGATTTTTTGTGACCCCTTGCCTTGTTTGGGCATAATCCCAGATATTCTGGCAGAGTTTACCAATGGATTGTTCATTCAATAATGTGACACAGTGGTTCTGATAGAACCAAGATCATGTTGAGTTGCTTTGGTCACAAGGTCACTCAGTGTCCTGTGGTTAGGTATTCTATCTAAGGTTCCCATAGCATGCCAATGATGTTGCTTAATGTTGTAGGATTCTCTGCTTAGATAGTGTATCCTTGGTCTGGAAGTTTGGGTGTCTACATTTGTGATTTTTTTCGCTGGGGTTTGCCAAAAATTCAACATGGCATCTTTTCCCATCAAAGATCAATCCAATACAAAAAGATCTGCAGGGCCATGTGGTCCAAAAGACATTGCTACTACAGCTTTGACCCAATGCAGGATCGATTCTTTTTCTGGTCCACTTTTAAAGTCATTAGATTTTGAATGATATCCAGGTTGAAGCAGTATTCCAAGGTGTAGAATATGCTGCAAACTGTAGATCCAGGTAGGCTCTATATTTGTTTTAATTTTATGTTCACCATCTCTTGTCTACCTCTTTAATGTCAAGAAAATTCACAAGGGGAGATCCAACATGGCAGCAGGCAGAGAGGCAGCGTTTTCAATACCCCCCCCCGTGATGGGGTCATAAAGACGCATACATAATGCTTAGATTCTACCAACGGAGAATCTCCTAGCAAAATTCCACTGAAGAGAGACCGGCAGGGAGCTACTAGGATTTTTTGAAGCGACAGATTGCCCCAGACGAGCGAATCCCTGCCAGGAGATGCAGAGGTCCAGATCCACAAGCCACAGTCCACGCGCTACAGCGCTGCTGCCGGCCTGTCCGCCAGCAGCAAACGTGACTGGGTCCTGCTAGCCTCCGAGACGCAACTTGGCAGGAAGAAGTCTTTAGCCACGCCTTCATGAAATAGCGAGCTGGGAGCTGAAGCCAACCAGGGACGGACCAGTCCCACCCCTCCCTTTGGACACTCCGGCAAGGAGCCTGGGGCCCGCCATAGCAGAGAGGTGATGTCATCGGAGTTTGGCTGATGGAATTCCTTCCCAGCAGAATCCACTTTAGCAGGTGTGTGACTCCCTCCCCATCCAGATACAAGCAGCCAGGAAAATTCATGGACCTCTCAGGGGTCGTGTCAGTAGGGAAGCAGAGGGGATCCCCGACCCCCAACCCCCATATCACCAGCGGTGACTCCCAAGGTCTTAGCCGCCAGTTTACCACAGCACTGGGGCTTAAATGGGACACACGGTGGGGCTGCAAGTGTAACTAGATCTCTGGGGAACAGCTTTTGGTGAACAGGAACTGGCTGGCTGGCTGACAGGAAGAAGGGGGGTAAGGGCCAGAATAGTGAAATGGCTCTGGACTGACAAGTCTGAGAGACTCCCAGGAGACGCCTTACAGGGATTGCTATGGGCAGGTAGAGAGCAGAAGCTCCGTTCAGAGGGCACAGCTCCACCTACTGGAAGAGAAGAAAATGGATCTCTAAGACTTCAATATTTTTTTCTTCTTCTCTCTCTGTTCCTTTCTCCCCTTTTCCTTCTCTCTTTCTTCCCTGTTTCAAATTTTATTGTTCTTTTCATTCTCCTCTAATCTATCTATCTCTCTCTCTCCTTCTTTCTTTTTAAGAGCACCTTCCTTCCCCTACCCCCCAACTTTCATCCCAAGATTACGTCTTCCATTAGGTGTAGTTGTCTAAATGCACATAGGTGAATGTCTCGAGGCTGTCTATAGGGCTCCTAAATACCTAGCTACTACCAAACACCCTGATCCAATTGCCTGTTAGTATCCACCTTCAGTAGAGCAATCTTCTAAAGTAGCCAAGACATACTAACCCTCGTACCATCATAGCACCTAACCTAAACATATAGTCCTAAGAACAAAAACAAATCACTATATGCATACAGAACCTGGAAGCCTTTTATAAATTGAATGAATCAGCTTTAAAGTACAATAAAGCCCAACATTTCTAGGCATAATCTCCCACCACAAAGGAGAGACAACAGAGATATACAAAGCCAAAACAAATGTATAAGAGAAAGCAGTTACAAAGCAGTCAAACAGAGCTGGAAAGTAACATGAACAATACGAAAAAACAAGGGAAAAAAGGACTACAAACAATGCAGGACTACTTAAATCTACAGGAGGACCTAGAAGCATCAGAAACATGGACAGAGAAAGAACTCAAGGCATACCTAACTCAGATGGAACGGAATATTGGAGAAGACATGAGACAGCAAGTCCAAGCATTGAAAGTATATTTTGAAAACGAACTAAACAAACAAATTCAAACTGCAAAGAACGAGCTTCACCAGGAGATAGAGATTTAAAAAACAAAACCAAACAGTAATCCTAGAAATGCAAGAAACCATAAACCAGATTAAAAACTCTAACGAGAATATTACAAATAGACTAGATCAAGTAGAAGTCAGAACATCAGATAATGAAGACAAAGTTTATCAACTTTAAAAGAATATAGTCAACACAGAAAAGATGCTTAAATCTCAAGAGCAATCTATCCAAGAGATATGGGATATCATAAAAAAACCAAATTTGAGAGTCATTGGGATAGAAGAAGGCACAGAGGATCAAACCAAAGGAATGGACAATTTATTAAATGAAATAATCCTAGAAAACTTCCCAGAGATGAAAGATGGAATGGATTGCCAAATCCTGGAAGCCTACAGGACCCCAAACATCCAAAACCATAATAGACCAACTCCAAGATATATAATTATGAAGATAGATAACATACAGAACAAGGAGAGAATGTTAAAAGCTACGAGAGAAAGGAGGCAGATTACATTCAGGGGTAAACCAATTAGGTTAACGACTGATTTTTCATCACAGACTTTGAAAGCAAGAAGATCCTGGAACAATGTATTTCAAATGCTGAAAAATAATGGATTCCAACCAACAATACTGTATCCAGCAAAATTAAGCTTCAGATCTGACAATGAAATTAAAATCTTTCACAATAAACAAAAGCTAAAAGAATTTGCAGCCATAAAACCAGCACTGCAAAGCATTTTGAGCAAAATACTACAAGAAGAGGAATTGAAAATAGTGCCCAAAACTAACAGTGGGAGGTATCTCAGTAAAGGGGGAGAAAAATAACCAAAGAGGAAAAACTAGCCAAACTAAAATAAATAAATAAATAAACATGACTGGAAGTACAAACCATATTTCAATTGTAACCTTAAATGTTAATGGCTTAAATTCACCAATCAAGAGACATAGGCTAGTGACCTGGATTAAAAAAACAAATCTAACAATATGCTTCCTTCAGGAGACTCATATGATAGGAAAAGACATACACAGGCTGAAGGTGAAAGGTTGGGAAAAATCATACCACTCACATGGCCCTCGGAAGTAAGCAGGAGTGGCCATACTCATATCAAATAAAATCAACTTCAAACCTAAGTTAATCAAAAGGGATAAATAAGGACACTGTATACTGTTAAAAGGAACCATCCACCATCAAGACATAACAATTATCAATTTCTATGCACCAAACAATGGTGCTGCAACGTTCATAAAACAAACTCTCCTCAAGTTCAAGAGTCAAATAGACCACAACACAATAATTATGGGGGACCTCAACGCACTGCTCTCACCATTGGACAGATTCTCTAGACAAAAGCTGAACAAAGAAACTGTAAAACTCAATAACGCAATCAATAACCTAGACTTAACCGACATATATAGAATATATCAACCATCATCAAGTGGATACCCGTTCTTCTCAGCAGCACATGGATCCTACTCAAAGATAGACCATATATTATGCCATAGGGCAACTCTCAGTAAATATAAAGGTGTGGAGATAATACCATGCACCTTATGTGATCATAATGGAATGAAACTGGAAATCAATGATAAAAGAAGGAAGGAAAAATCCTACATCACATGGAAAATGAACAATATGTTACTGAATGATCAATGGGTTACAGAAGACATAAAGGAGGAGATAAAAAAAATTCTTAGAGACAAATGACAATACAGACACAACATACCAGAATCTATGGGACACAATGAAAGCAGTTTTAAGAGGGAAATTCATTTCTTGGAGTTCATTTTCAAAAAAAAGAAAAAAACAACAAATAAATGAACTCACACTACACCTCAAAAACCTAGAAAAGAAAGAGCAAAACAACAGCAAATGTAGTAGAAGACAAAAAATAATTAAAATTAGAGCAGAAATCAATGAAATTGAAACAAAAAAAACATTAAAAAAACTAAAAGTTGGTTCTTTGAAAAAATAAATAAGATCGACAGGCCCTTAGCCATGCTAACGAAGAAAAGAAGAGAGAGAACTCAAATTACTAACATACTGGATGAAAAAGGCAATATCACAACAGACACTACAGAAATACAGAAGATAATTAGAAAGTATTTTGAAACCCTATATTCCAATAAAATAGAAGATAATGAAGATATCGATAAATTTCTTAAGTCATACGATCTACCCAGATTGAGTCAGGAAGACACACACAATTTAAACAGACCAATAACAAAAGAAAAATAGAAGAAACCATCAAAAGACTACCAACCAAAAAAAGCCCTGGACCAGATGGGTATACAGCGGAGTTCTACAAAACCTTCAAAGAAGAATTAATACCAATACTTTTCAAGCTATTTCAAGAAATCGAAAAAGAAGGAATTCTTCCAAATTTATTCTATGAGGCCAACATCACCCTGATCCTGAAACCAGACAAAGACACTTCAAAGAAGGAAAACTACAGACCAATATTTCTAATGAAGTTGGATGCAAAAATTCTCAATAAAATCCTGGCGAATCGAATACAAAAGCATATCAAAAAAATTGTGCATCATGATCAAGTAGGATTCATCCCTGGGATGCAAGGATGTTTCAATATATGGAAATCAATAAATGTAATCCACCACATCAATAGACTTAAAGACAAGAACCATATGATCATCTCGATAGATGCAGAAAAAGCATTCAACAAAGTACAGCATCCCTTTATGTTCAAAACACTAGAAAAACTAGGGATAACAGGAACTTACCTCAACATGCTAAAAGCTATATATGCTAAGCCTCAGGATAGCATCATTCTAAATGAAGAAAAACTGAAGGCATTCCCTCTAAAATATGGAACGAGACAGGGATGCCCTCTATCACCACTTCTATTCAATTTAGTTCTTGAAATACTAGCCAGAGCAATTAGACAGACAAAAGAAATTAAAGGCATAAAAATAGGAAAAGAAGAACTTAAATTATCGCTATTTGCAGATGACATGATAATATATTTAATAGACCCAAAAGTGTCTACAAAGAAACTGCTAGACTTAATAAAAGAATTCAGCAAAGTGGCAGGATATAAAATCAACACGCATAAATCAAAGGCATTCCTGTATATCAGCAACAAAACTTCTGAGATGGAAATGAGGAAAACCACTCCATTCACAATATCCTCAAAGAAAATAAGATACTTGGGAATCAACCTAACAAAAGAGATGAAAGAGTTATACAATGAAAACTACAGAACCCTAAAGAGAGAGATAGAAGAAGATCTTAGAAGATGGAAAAATGTACCCTGTTCATGGATAGGCAGAACTAACATCATCAAAATGGTGATATTACCCAAAGTTCTCTACAGGTTTAATGCGATGCCAATCAATATCCCAATGGCATTTCTTGTAGAAATAGATAAAGCAATCATGAAATTCATATGGAAAAACAGAAGACCCAGAATAGGAAAAGCAATTCTAAGCAGGAAGTGTAAATCTGGAGGTATAGCGATACCAGAGTTCAAACTGTACTACAAAGCAATAGTATCAAAAACAGCATGGTACTGGTACCAAAACAGGCAGGTGGACCAATGGTACAGAATAGAGGACACAGAAACCAATCCACAAAACTACAACTTTCCTATATTTGATAAAGGGTCTAAAAGCATGCAATGGAGGAAGGATAGCATCTTCAACAAATGGTGCTGGGAAAATTGGAAATCCATATGCAACAAAATGAAACTGAATCCCTTTCTCTCGCCATGCACAAAAGTTAACTCAAAATGGATCAAGGACCTAGTTATCAAATCAGAGACACTGCATCTGATAGAAGAAAATGTTGGCTACAATCTACATACTGTGGGGTTGGGCTCCAAATTCCTTAATAGGATGCCCATAGCACAAGAGTTAATAACAAGAATCAACAAATGGGACTTACTCAAACTAAAAAGTTTTTTCTCAGCAAGAGAAACAATAAGAGAGGTAAATAGAGAGCCTACATCATGGGAACAAATTTTTACCCCTCACACTTCAGATAGAGGCCTAATATCCAGAATATATAAAGAACTCAAAAAATTAAACAATAAGATAACAAATAACCCAATCAACAAGTGGGCCAAGGACCTGAACAGACACTTCTCAGAGGAGGACATACAAACAATCAACAAGTACATGAAAAAATGCTCACCATCTCTAGCAGTCAGAGAAATGCAAATCAAAACCATCCTAAGATACCATCTCACTCCAGTAAGATTGGCAGCCATTATGAAGTCAAAGAACAATAAGTGTTGGCGAGGATGTGGGGAAAAGGGTACTCTTGTACACTGCTGGTGGGACTGCAAATTGGTGCGGCCAATTTGGAAAGCAGTATGGAGATTCCTGGGAAAGCTGGGAATGGATCCACCATTTGACCCAGCTATCGCCCTTCTCGGACTATTCCCTGAGGACCTTAAAAGAGCGTACTATAGGAATACTGCCACATCAATGATCATAGCGGCACAATTCACAATAGCTAGACTGTGGAACCAACCTAGATGCCCTTCAATAGTTGAATGGATAAAAAAAATGTGGCATCTATATACAATGGAGTATTATGCAGCACTAAAAATGACAAAATCATAGAATTTGCAGGTAAATGGATGGCATTAGAACAGATTATGCTAAGCGAAGCTAGCCAATCCTTAAAAAACAAATGCCAAATGTCTTCTTTGATATAAAGAGAGCAACTAAGAACAGAACAGGGAGGAAGAGCATGAGGAAAAGATTAACATTAAACAGAGACGAGTGGGGGAGAGAAAGCTAGAGAGAAGGGGAAGCATATGGAAATGGTAGGAGACCCTCAATGTAACACAAAATTACATATAAGAGGTTGTGAGGGAAAAGGGGGGGAACAAGGGAGAGAATTAAACAACTGCAGATGAGGTAGAGAGGGAAGATGAAAGGGGAGGGGAGGGGGGATAGTAGGGGATAGGAAAGGCAGCAGAATACAATAGTCACTAATATGGCATTATGTAAAAATTGTGAATGTGTAACTGATGTGATTCTGCAATTTGTATTTGGGGTAAAAATGGGAGTTCATAACTCACTTGAATCAAATGTATGAAAGATGATATGTCATGAGCTTTGTAATGTGTTGAACAACCAATAAAAAAAAACAAAAAACAAACAAAAAGAAAAGGTGTAAAAGTAAAAATTCTCTTGAGAAGACGAGTGGCACGACTTGCTTGTACAGGGCAGCCTAGGAAGTGTTTTTACCATGCTCAGCCACTCAGGCTGCTGCAGCTATGGGTCCCTGGAAGCTTGGCTACTGCTAGAGGTGGTTGTTGACTTTGGCATTTACCATATTGTGCTGGTTCTTCAGGAATACAATATGCTGGAGTTAGGAGTTCATAGAGGTTTCTATCAATATTTCAAAGGAATGCCTGGGAGACCAGACAAAGTGCAGGTGGGTTGGAGTCCCTGGAGGCTACCCCTGAGAGGTCAATGCCCAAGAATAAGAAATGCCAGGAAAGTGGCAAGTCTATCAAGAAAAGCTGCAGAAGTCAGCACTGACAACCAAGAGAGGGGCCATGTGGATTGCAATCAGCAAAGCCCAAGGGGTAGAGCTACTCAGGGGCTCATTCTGAGTTTTCCTTCAATTTCAGAAGAGACTTTGGACTTAAACGTTTGGGCCATGTTGGAACTGTTAAACTATGGGCATTTTTGGTAATGTACTAATGACATTTTGCATTGTATGATGGAAATAAGCTTTTGGGAACCAAGGGGAGAATGTTATGTTTTAAATATTAGTTGCCTCCCAAAAGTTCATGTGTTGGTCAACGTAAGAAGGTTTAGAGAAGATTTAATCTAACCAGTGTATAAATTCCCTGATAAGGATTAAGTGAGGTGATAACTATAGGCAAGTAGTACATAGCTAGAGGAGATAAGTCATTGAGGATGTGTCTTTAATAAGGTTTATATTTTGTCCCTAACTGTGGAGCACTTGGGCTGGGGGTGTAGTAGCTCAGTGGTAGAGCACTTTCCTAGCACATGTAAGGCACTGGGTTTGATCCTCAGCCAACATAAAAATAAATGAATAAAATAAAGGTATTGTCCATCTACAATTAAAAATATTTAGAGAGAGAGAGAGAGAGAGAGAGAGAGAAGCTCTTTCTGCTCCCTGGTAATGTCCTGAGCTGCTTTCCTCCACCTCTTTTTCACCATGATATTCTACCTCATCTGGAACCCCAAGGAATGGAGCAAGCCTTCTATGAATTGAGATTTCTAAAACCATGAATCCTAAAATAAACTTTTTCTCTGCTAAAAAAAAAGAAAATAAGAAAATTCACAAGCAGATATGAAGTCAGAGAATTTCTAGTTTTAAATAAATTCAATAAAAGGTCTGTAAATGAAAATTTAAAAAAAATTATAACACTTAAAAATTATAATTTTGTAATAACATTTAAAATTTTGTCACATGGTAAAAGCCTAAAATGTGACTTTGGGACATTTGGGCTATATGATTAAAAAACAGATGTAGCCACTTATGTATTATTAAGTTTTTTAAACATTTTTAATATTTATTTTTAGTTGTATTTCCACACAACTCCTTTATTTCATTATTTATTTTTATGTGGTGCTGAAGATTAAACCCAGGGCCTTGTATGTGCTAGGCAAGTGGTCTACTGCTGAGCCACACACCTAGCCTGTGTTATTAAAATTTTTTAAAGGCCTTACACCAATCTTTGCTTGTTTGTACACTTAAACTCTATAAGCAGAGGGAGATAAAATGAACAAACAAAAACTTTGGAGGAAGTTAAATATCTGACTTGGAAAAATAAAATAAGGGTAGGTTAAAATTAGTAGAACAAAATTTCATGGCCAAAGTTTCTGAGCTAACCCAAACTGCAGACTCCATTAGGGTCCCAGTGGGATTGAAGTGGACATCATGATTGGCCACTTTAAGATCCACTAGATCCAAAGTAAAGAGACATGTAACCACATGATACAGCCTGGATCTTGAATGTGTTAAGGATTTGATTCCTAGTATGGTGATTTTGAGAGGTGGTAGAATTTTTAAGAGGCACTGGGGACATGCCCTTGAAGGGTATTGTGGGACCCCAGATCTTTCCTCTTTCTCTCATTTCCTTCCTATGAAGTGAACAGTGTCTTACTTTGCTGCTGCTCCTGACATGTGTGTGTGCTGCCTCACCACATGCCTAACAAGAACTTATCCATCTGATAATGCTTTGGGACTTTCAAAACCATGAGTCAGTATACACCTTATCTCCCTATAAGTTAATTATCTCAGGTGTTTTGACATGTTGACAGGAAGTTGACTCAATAAACTGTTTCATACATGTAATTGGAAACTCACATAGCAAAGACAAGAGTGAACTCTTTTGCATTTGGAAAACTGAAGTGAAGGGATGTGAAGATAGTGTAGACATTATAACTTCCTTTATTTAAAAAACAATATAGTCAAAAATGACTGCAACTTAGCCTGTCCTTTCCACCCATTCCAAGACAGCAGCTCCTGAGACAAAACCTTGAGTGAAAATATTTATCAGGCTGTGTGAGCCAGCAAGTAGGAGAAAGAGACAAGAAGTATGAAGCATAGAAGGATGGAAAACCAATACAAGGATGAGTTGGGAAGTTGGCTAAAGCTCCCAGAGAATGGCTTCTGACTCCTTCCTGGCTGTTTTAGGTATTGTATAAAAGATGTTTCAAGATTGTTTGGAGGAAGAGAGAAAAGCAGTTTTTCAGGAGCATATGCCATATTGGTCAAAGGTCCACTTCTAAAACTTACGCCCCCATACTTCTGGGACAGACAATGAACAGGCCTCATAGGGTTCAGAGAAGCTCCAGGAAACATTCTGAAAGCACTAGAAGAGGTGGGAGACATGGGCACCAGGCAAAATGCTGGCAAGTTGCACTCACAGGAAGCTGTGAGAGCCATCAGCAGCAGCTGGAGTAAGGAACAGGGGACCCCCAAATGCACTGAGGTGGCGTCCAAGAGATGTCTAATGCACACACCAGGTGTAAAACTGGTTGTTGCTTTAAAAGCATCTTTTTAGACTCTTTACATTACTAGCAAATTGCTGATCCATAAGCAGAAACCTCTTGTAAAAATTAAATGAAATAAAAAGACTTTTGCCAAGCACTCTCCTGGACATTGCTCTCTCTATCCATGAGAATAGCCAACATTTAAAAAGAAATGTTATTCATTTCCAGTGTCAAAGTAGGAATAAGATCTGAAAAACATTTACTCCAAGGATCTGGTCTAGAAATCTCTGCCTAGATTTATGTCACGTGCAGAAAATGAGTAATCAAATAAAACTCTTCCTTTTTTATACATGGGTAAGAAACCATTTCCACAAATTTTGGGTCACATCTAGCTGTCCAGAAACAGCTTTTTTAGGTGTTGCCATTTAATTTGCAGTTTTAAAGCAATGTGAATTTTCACACTGAGTTCAAACACAAAGTTCCTGAAAATGCTACTTCTTTGAGAATCTAGTACTGATTCTTTTATGGTCAAATTAGGCTGCAGCAAACAGGTAAAATCCTATCTACTCTTTCACTTACTGAAAGACTCTAAATAATAGTTTTCATTGGATCATAAACCTGTCAGCTGAGGAGACAAACACTGGCTACAAAACCAGTCCTTGGGAGACTATAGGCAGTTTTTAAATTATTATTATTATTATTATTATTATTATTATTATTATTATTATCATCATCATCATCATTATTATCATTATTATTTTAATCCTGGCATACATCTGCTCCACTCCTCTCTGGGAATAAAGTATCATGAAATTCCACCCTAACCTCAGAGGGAAGAGCTTAGTGAAGACTATTAAAAGAATTGGAATACTTCTTGCCAGAAATGTCATGGTAAAGGTGAACAGTGCTTTGCTGGAGCTCAATGTCAGCAAACAGGGAAAAGCTAGGCCTTAAGTCTAGTCTTCTGAGAGCCCTTTGCCTAGGTTAATGTCACATGAAGAAAATGTAACAAATTAAATTAATGAGACAACTTAAAGCTTAGAGATCAGATATTTAATTTTAATTAAAATATTATCATTAAAATGTATAATTATAAGGATTCTCAGAAGACACAGGAGCTTTGAAATATCTCAACCCAGTTAAGTTATATACTATTACCGCTATTCACAAATAAAGCACCCGAGGCTCAGAAATAGGAGGCATTTCTTTGAAGTAATAAGCCAAGAAGTGTGATCGGACTGGATTTAAACTTGGGCCACACTATATCATCATCTGCTTATTTGTGGCTTCTCCTTTTGCATTTTCAATTACCCATGGTTAGTTAAAGTCTGGATATTTTAGACAGAAAATTAAAGCAATAAACAGTTCATAAGTTTTGGATAACATTTATTATAGCATATTGTTACCATTGTAGTTTGTGGTTTTCAAAGAGGCACCTGCTTCTTCCAAGTTCAGCTCTCTGAGTGTAGGTTTTGTTGTGTTCCCTTCTGTAGCAGTGGAATGTGCAGGGACATGTCTGGTTTGCTCCAGGTGACAGTAACACATTTATTCTCTCTTTATGTGTCCTGTTGTTATATATTTTCATTTTCATTTGATTATGTGAATTTTAAAAATGTCCTTGGTAGCTTCCTCATTGGCTCATGGTTATACAGAATGGTTCTGTTTAATAGTCACATTTGAAGATTTTCCTGGGGTACTGTTGTTTACTCCTAGTTCATTTTATTATGGGAAGAGAACATTCATTTCTCATTGCAACCCTGATTTTTCTGAATCTTTGACGTTTCCTTTGTGAACCGGTACACAGTCTCTCTTGGTGAGTGTTCCATGTGAACCTGGAGAGAATGCATGTTCTGATTGTTACACAAAGCAGTCTGTGAGTGTGAATCAGATCCTGCTGATTATAAGACTGTTCAGTTTCACTGTCCTTACTGACTCCTGCTTGTTTAATCTGTTTACTAGACATGTCAATTACTGATGCAAAGTGTCCAATGCCAATATCTTTAAGTCAGAGTCTTCAATTCTAATAGGGATTTGATCTGTTTCTCTGTTCAGATGTGTCATCTTTTGTCCCTGTGGTTTGCAGCTCAGTGGTTTGGTAGACACCTATTTAAGAAAGAATGTCTTCCTGGTGGAGCCCTCCTTTCCTCCATACATGGGGTCCCTTGCTGACCCCAGACATTTTTTTTTTGCTCTAAAGTCTACTCATCTGAAACTAATGTGGCCACTGTTGCATTACCAAATTAGTATGACCCAATGTAACTTTACCCCTCCTTTACTGCCAGCTCCCATGTCACTATGCTTGAAGTGAGCTTCCTGCATACAACATGTAATAGCCTTGTATTTTTTTAATTGACTCTACCATTGTCTCTCTTGTTCAAATGGTATATTTAGATCATTGATATTTTAGTATTGCTATATTAGGGCTAAGGACAGATGATTTATTATTTATTTTCTATCTTTTCTTCTGGGGTCTTGCAAATCCATTTTGACTTTCTGGAGCAGTTGCTTGTGTATTCTTCCCAGAGTTGCCTTGGTACCACAGCGTGCACTTCAGGCCTGCTGTGGCACAATTTTAGAAAGCACTGAGACCTTGGGTGAGGCCACTATTCTTCTCACTCCTAAAATAGAGTTATCTTAAACTTGCTTTTCACACATTGAGCATCAAATAGAATTTGCACTTCAGCTGTCCCATATCACTTAAAAAACTGAGCAGTAAGAAATAGTTTATTATATTTACACACATTTTTAAACTCATCTCAAAATTCTTTTATTTCTGAAATTTCAAGAACATTCATTTTTTTTTCTGCCTCCACAGTTACAGTTGAAGAGAGTTCCAGATGGACAACATATAAATTACCTGCCAATGTCTGCTTTTTGATTAATAAATTTAGACCATTATTATTTAATGTAATTGATTTACCAGCATTAAAGTTTTTCATTTTATGTTCTTTTTTTTTTTTGAGGAGGTCTGTTCCTTCTAGTATTAATTATTACCTTTCAGATACTTGTTCAGTTGGTTTTTGGTCTTCCTGTGAGTTCCTTGAACCTTCTCTAGAGTTCTGCTTTGACACATCTATGGCATTTTCCAGTGCTTCTCCATGTGCTGTTTTTTGGTTGCTGCTATAGATAATGTCATCTATTCATGTCTTGCCCTACTAGTTCAAATGAGTTCAGAACTCTCACCTCCAACATTGTGGGTGTTCTTGGATCTGCATAATCCCTATACCAGGGCTCTCAACCTTGTTGCTATTAACATTTTGAATCAGATCTTTCAGGGCTGTGGACAGGAGGCAGGGGCCTGGAACCTAGAAGGAGAGACCAGGAATGCTGCTAAGCATCCGACAATGTGTAGAACCCTCCCCCACCCCACGCATGACTACAAACTTTGGAGATGGGAACCTTGGCTTTCTAGTCCAGAGAACAAGCAAAGTAATCAGATTCTCCCAGGTCCTGACCCTGCCATGTTTCCCCTGTGTGTGGGAAAGTGCTGAGCCACTCTGCAGCAGTTCCTTCAGGAGGAAAATTAGAGTAATGACAGTCTCTCCCTCAGTGCTGCCTGTGAGGTACCAGAGTGTAGTATCTAATGTGGGAAATGGCAGTGAGAACATATTTAATAAGATAATGGCAATATTAGCCAGCTTATCCAGTTCTTGATATGTATCAAGCACTGTCCAATGTACTTCCTATGCATCAAGTCATTTATTCATTTCAATGACCAAGGAAGTCAGTGCCATTACTGTCCCTGTCACATACAGGAAGATTGTGAGGAACAGAGGGATTAGGTGACTTTCCCAGTACCCTGGGGCAGCATGACAGGATCTGGGAGTGGAGGGGAGCCCCTAGAAGTCTTATAGTGAGAGGCCACAAGTGGGAGGGTTTGTGGGCCATAGTGATGGAGTGGGAGTGGCAGCCCCAGGAGCCAAGGTCTCAAAAGAGGAGCTGTGGCCCCATAAGTATCAGCAGGCATAGTGGGCACCTGTTGGCCCATCTCTCTCCTGTTGCCCAACATCATAAGCATGAACAGGGCTAAAGAGCCTGGGGATATGTCTGAGGGTAGTGCACAGAATGTAACAAGAATTGGGAGAAGAGACTGGGTGGGAGACATAAGCAAAATACCCAGGGCACGGTAGTCCCATCAGCAGTGCTTCTGCTGGTTCCAGTCCCAGAGCTTCTGATACAGAGAATCAGAGTGGCTGGTACCTTACTAGGGACCCATGGAAGAGGCTGAGGAAGAGTGCCCATGATGTAGGCCTCTGACCTAGGTATGGCACTGTGCCCCTCACTCTGCAGAACCCAAAGGACTTTAACAGAATCTCGACTCCTTTATTTAGCTAAACTTTTAATGGCACCTATGATGTGCTATGTGTTATGCAAGGTGCTGGACACCACACTGTGACCAAAACAAACCCTCTCTCTACCTTTGTGAAGCTGAGCTCCAGTATGGGTACCAAGTAATAAGTAGGATGTAGCAGTGAGTAAAGCAGAAGACTAAACCCAGTGAGTAAAGCAGAAGACTAAAACCAGTGAGTGCCTGGGGCATGGGCACCTGCTTAGGTAGTACGCAGGGCAGGCCTCTGAATGGGTGGAATTTGTGCTTAAAACTGGCAGAAAAGAGTGACTATTTATACAACCCTGAGGGAAAACTCTGTCAAAGAGTCCAGCAATAAAAAGAAGCCTGTAGTGGGGCTGGGTAGAGAAAACAGGAGAGGTGGGCAGGGACCAGGTTACACTGCTGCAGGGAGTTTGCCTTTATTTTCTAAGCTGTGAGCAGGGGGTGAGGACTGGGGTTCAGGGTGTAGAAATGGAATACTGAAGGGCTCCAGTAGGTGAGACATGTGCCTTGAACTTTCATGGCCTGGGAGTGAGTTCCCCTCTGATTTTGGACCCTGCTGCTCTTACCCTAGTCCAGTCCCTGTTGAGTGGTCTTATTTTAGAAACATCCCTCTGGCTTCCCTGCAGAGAATACAGGATGGGGCAAGGGCATAGGGAGGTGGTGAGAACCCCAGCTTTGTCACAGTCCCCAGGTGAGGGGATGCGGGCAGCATCCTGGAGCCCTTGCTGAATGCCCATGCTGGGGTTCTAGGGTGGTGGCTGGGCTTTCCCCATGAATGAGAGGGAAAGATATTCTCCTTCAGTGTCAGAGCAACCATAAGAAAGCTTGGCTGCAAGGTATGTGGTCTCCTCCCAATCCCTCTCTTTCTTGCTTAAAACAAAAGCCTGTTGCTGAATGGATGTCATTGGTGCAATAAAGGAGGAGGACTGTGGTCTTCTGTCTTGGGCAGCCTCCTGTGCTGTCTAGAGAAGAGCCACCCAATCCAGCACTCCCTGACCTGGGACAAAGGCTCTGGAAGTTCAGCAGGTCATCAGGATGCCTAGGGTGTAGCGAAAGTCCAGTGTCAGTTCTGGTGGATCTATTCTTTGTTGGCCTGGGGACTCTGAGAAAGTGATTAATCATTAGGGAGCTTTTGTTTCTTTGGTTACAAATGAGAAAACAGGTAAACAGGACTATGCCTTCAGAGGAGTCCCACAAAGAATACACATCAGACTCCTTCTCTGGTCTGGGAGGCAATGGAGAAAAGACAAGGCTGGCCAAGCCCTGCTCCCAGGGAGTTCAGAGGACACAGGCCTGAGGTTTGCTGTTTTACCAAAGCACCCATCTGTGACAGGCAAGTGTTGAGAGACACAGCTGAAGGGGCCCCAGCAAACTTCCAGCTGCCAGCAAACTTCTAGCTGCCAGCAAACTTCCAGCTGCCAGCTGATGATTGGCTCACAGCGGCCCCAGCAAACTTCTAGCTGCCAACTGATTGGTTCCTCTGTGGTGATGCTCATTGGGCTGTTTCCCAGCCCTTTCAGACCACGGAGCTGCTCATTGGGGGATTTTTTTGGCTCTGCCCACGCAACCCAGACAATCAGCCTCAAGAGCAGGAGGAGTGGGGGAGGTTGAGAGGCTTGTGGGAAGCCAGTGGTGGCAGTTGGGCTCTGAAGGTTTTTCCTGAGGAGCTGTGAGGTTTTCTGTGTGTGTTCGAAAAATAAAGTTTGTTTCTTTTGACAAGTGGCTCCTGAATTGTGCCCAGCCAGACTGTGGCATTTGGTGGCTCGCACGGGGAACAACTGAGGGTAAGTGATAAGGTAAACTGCTAGCCCCTGAGGGCAGGGCGAGAGGATGGGTAGCCATTTTAAGATTCTTCTTTTGTTTTGCTTCACTTTTGTTTTAAGTAGCCTGTCCCTGGAGATGTGTAAGATGGAAAAAAAACCACTCACATCTGAGGAACAGATAGGGAGAAAGGACGGATGGATATTTCAGGAGGATAGAAAGGCTATAATGATTTTTTGTTGTTCCAATTTTGTTTCACTATGTTTCAGTTTTGTTTGGTGTTATCTTCTTGGGTTGTATTATAGTTATAGTAGAAATGTTCAAGTAAAAGAGAAGGTATCGTGAGCCAGTCAGACAGAGAAAGAAAGTGTAGAGCAGAAAAAGCCATCAGGGGGAAAGTTACAACAGGAGACTTCTACTAACACCTTTCTATCAACAGAGGTCATAAGTGTCCAACTAAAAAGGCCACCTCCATATGCTGGGAGGGCCCAAACCCCTGCAGTTGATAGTTGGGATCCTGAGACAGGATCTCAAATATTAACATGCCCTGTATTTGAGGCAGGAGGGCAGCGAATTCACAATGCTCTAAATTTCAAAACAGTGAAGCAGCTAAAAGAGTCTGTAACAACCTATGGTCCTCAAGCACCCTTCACTGTAAGCATGGTCGAATCCATTAACAACTTGAACATGATGCCAGCAGATTGGGCTAATATGTGTAAAGCTGTGCTAAATGGAGGACAATACCTGTCATGGAAGGTTGCCAATGAGGAATTTTGCAAGGAGACGGCTAGGCAAAATGCAGCAGCTGGTAATCCTCAGAGAAATCTAGATATGTTGTTAGGAAAGGGACCTTATGAGGATCAGCAGCAACAAATTGCAGATGATCCTGGTGTATATGCACAAATTGCTGCAGATGCAGTTAGGGCATAGAAGACTTTACAAGGACATGGGGGTTTACAAGGTCAATTATCTAAGGTAATACAAGGAGCTAAAGAATCTTACACTGAATTTGTAGATAGGCTTATTCAAACAGCTACCAGAGTTTTTGGGAATACAGAACAAGCAATGCCATTAATAAAACAACTGGCTTATGAGCAAGCAAATCGTTGGTGCAGAGAAGTCATTAGACCATGGAAACATGAAGATTTAAACACATATATTAAATTATGTAGAGACATTAATGAACAAGAGCAAGTCGTGGCAGCTGCAGTAAAACAGGCTTTAGATGCCAGGCCAAGAACATGCTACAATTGTGAACAAACAGGACATTTTAAAAGGAATTGCCCCATAGGAGGATGGTTTAACAAAGCTAGGTATCAAAGGAGTAGAATACCGGGTATTTGCCCACGATGCCATAGAGGGAGACATTAGGCTAATGAATGCCATTCTCAAACCACCATAGAGGGTAATCCATTATCAAAAAATGAACAAGGACCAGGTGTTCATCCACGATATCTTGGAGAAAGGCATCAGGCTCCATTGCCAAAAAATGGACAGGGGGGGCCAATGCTCCGGGCCCCAAGACCACAAATATATGGAGCACTAGAGGCACCCAGCAACCCCATCAGGGTAGTGCCCAGGACACATTGTCCATCAGATCCCTCATCAGACAAACCACAGGGAGCGCAGGGTTGGATATCTGCACTTCTGCCAGATCAGTACTAACTCCAGAGATGGGAGTTCAAATCATTCCCACAGGGGTAAAAGGACCTCTTCCCAAAGGAACAGTAGGCTTATTATTGGGACACAGCTCTTCTACTTTAAAAAGACTTATGATAATTCCTGGGGTAATTGATCCCGATTATGAAGGTGAAATAAAAATTATAGCCAATTCTCCAAAGGGTATATCAGTAATTTCACCAGGAGATAGAATAGCACAGTTACTAATAATACCCAGCCTACATGATAAATTTTCCAGTCGTGCTGTAGAAAGAGGTTCCAAGGGATTAGGCTCCACAGGTGTAGATCGGGCTATGCTTTCTTTAAATTTAGATTCTCGCCCCATGCTAAAACTAAACATTAAAGGACATGAATTTAAAGGTGTACTGGATACAGGTGCAGACCTTAGCATCATCTCTCATCAAGAATGGCCAAAACATTGGCCATTACAACAAGCCACTCAAACGCTTCGAGGCCTAGGAGTGGTGACTAATCCCCATAGAAGTGCAATGGTATTAGATTGGAAGGATCCTGAAGGATGTGAAGAAACTATACAGCCATATGTATTGGATCATCTTCCTATAAATTTATGGGGATGAGATGTCCTAGATCAATTAGGTTTGACATTAACAAATAACATCAATCCTAATGTGCCCACTACTAGGGCTAGACAAGGCTTTAGGAAAGAAAAAAGATTAGAAAAACAAGAACAAGGCATAGCAGCACCAATACAAATAGATCAAGGAATGGACAGACATGGGTTGGATTTTCAGAAAGGGCCATTGAGACAATAAAAATTACTTGGAAATCAGAAAGACCAGTATGGGTTCCTCAGTGGCCCCTGACTAAAGAAAAGATACAAGTAGCCCATGACCTGGTCAAACAACAATAGCGGAAGGACATATACAACCTTCTGTATCTCCCCATAATACTCCCATTTTTGTCATCAAAAAGAAATCTGGTAAATGGAGATTATTGCAAGATTTAAGAGCCATTAATAATGAGATGGTTATTATGGGACCTGCTCAATCAGGGATTCCTCAATTGTCTGCTTTGCCAAAAACCTGGTATGTTTTAGTTATAGATATTAAAGATTGGTTTTTTTCAATTCCAATTCATCCTTAGGATAGTCCATGTTTTGCATTTACTATCCCTGCACTGAATCATGAAGGTCCTGAAAAGAGATATGAATGGAAAGTACTCCATCAAGGGATGGAAAACAGCCCAACTATGTGTCAAATTTATGTTAACAAAGTAATCCAGCCACATAGAAATCAAAATCCTGAACTACAAATATTTCACTATATGGATGATGTATTATTAGCACATAAAGAAAAAACCACATTTCTAGAATGTTATGCCACACTTACAAACTTATTAAAATTATAATCTAGAGATAGCAATAGATAAGGTACAATTAAATTTTCAAATTAATTATTTAGGAGTTCTATTATCCTCAACCACGGTCCGTCCACCAAAAATTCAAATACGAGTAGATCAACTCAAATCACTTAACGACTTTCAAAAGTTATTAGGAGACATAAATTGGATAAGGCCTTATCTAGGTATACCAACAGGAGAGTTGGGACCTTTATTTGATATCCTAAAAGGTCCATCAGATCCAAATTCACCCCAAATGTTAATACCTGAAGCAAGAAAGGCATTAAAAATCATTGAAACATATATGGAAAATATGCATTTGGATAGAATTGATATGGTTGCCTTTATTATTTATTGTGCTACCAACAAAAAATATTCCTACAGGAGTATTTTGGCAAGAAGGTCCATTATTATGGATACATTTATCTTATTCTCCTAACACTATTCTTACTAGGTATCCTGAGGCTGTAGGACAATTAATACTCAAAGGAATAAAAGCAGCAAAGGGAGTGAGTGTTTGGAATTTCTCCCAATAAAATTATTACTCCATATACTATGGATCAAATTGATGAGTTAGCTAATGAGTTAAATACTTGGGCAATAATCATGTGCAAATCTAGTGTTTCATTTGATAACCACTTACCATCTAATCCTGTATTGTCTTTTTGGTCATCGCACCCTGTAATTTTTCCAAAAATGACAAGAAAAACACCTATCATGAATGCTCCAAATATATTCACTGATGGGTCAAATAATGGTACAGCAGCAATAGTTACACCTGATCAAACTTTTACATTTTTAGTACCCAAACAATCAGCTCAAAAGGTAGAGCTTAATGCAGTATTACAAGCTTTTGTGATGTTTAAAGATTCTGTATTTAATTTATTTTCCGATAGTCAGTATATAGTTAATGCTATAGTATCCCTTGAAGATGCTGGTAGGATTTCCCCTTCCTCTACTGTTTTCTCTTTGCTTTCCACTATACAAAACTAATCTGGAACAGAAAAGATCCATTCTTTATAGGACATATCAGGGCACACAGGATTGCCTGGAGCCCTTAGTTTGGGCAATGATTTAGCAGATAAAACTACACATGACATACATATTTTCTCTACACTAGAAGAAGCTATAAATTTTCATAAAAAGTTCCATGTCAATGCTAATACTTTACAAAAGCCTTTTAAAATAACTAAGGAACAAGCTAGACAAATAATAAAACAATGTCAAAATTGTGTGACCTTTTTACCACAAGTTAATCTTGGAGTCAATCCTAGAGGATTGATACCTAACCATGTTTGGCAGATGGACGTCACACAATTGCCAGAATTTGGAAAATTAAAATATTTGCATGTTACAGTTGATACTTCTTCAGGATTTTTGATGGGCTCCCTTCATGCTGGAGAAAAAACTAAAGATATTATAGCTCATTGCTTACAAAATTTTGCCACTGTGGGCGCTCCAAAACAGTTAAAAACAGATAATCGTCCTGGCTATACCTCTACCTCTTTGAAACAATTTTGCTCATCATTTGGCATTACTCATATAACAGGAATCCCATACAATCCACAGGGACAAGGCATAGTTGAAAGAGCTCATCAAACTATTAAAATGTACTTATTAAAGCAAAAAGAAGGAATTGGGAAGGGGTATATATTCCCCAAAGATAAACTTAAAATAACCCTTTTTACTCTAAACTTTTTAAATTTGGATTCATCAGGACTTAGTGCTGCAGAAAGGCATATGTGTCCAAAAAATGTGCATAATCCCAAGGCACTTTGGAAGGATATTCTAACAGGACAATGTAAAGGTCCTGACCCATTAATTGTCTGGAGTCGGGGATCTGTTTGTGTGTTTCCACAGGGAGAACATCAGCCAATTTGTATTTCAGAGAGATTAACTAAGGTCCTGACCCAGTGATTTCCTGGAGTCGGAAGTCTGTTTATGTGTTTCCACAGGGAGAATAGCAGCCGATTTGGATTCCAGAGAGATTAACTAAAGCGATTTCTACAGACCAAAAAGAAGATGATTTGTCTCAAATCCATAACAGCTGATATCCAAAACTCCAGTTTGGCTATCCTTACATCTGTGACAGAACCAGGATGCTTTTTTCAATATCTATTTTATTATTGCCCTTTCCCACATCATGAAGTTCTATTTTGTTTTTTGAGCTCATAAGGACCTAGGTTAATGTTTTGCTGATCAATTCTATTTTTTGACTATAGTTTTTAAACATTTCAATGGAGATTTCACCTGTAAAAAGTTATAAGGCCTTTACTATTATGTTATGTGTTGTATGTATTATATCATATGTGCACACATGTGTTTTGTGTTATATGTTTGAGTGAACATATGTCCATATATCATATATGATGAGCGCTCATGAAAAAATGGATCCAAATTTTTTTTTAATTCACGTGATTTAAATGGTTTAATTTAAATTAGGTAAACAACTGTTGAGGATTGTTTTAATATGTGAACAAAAAAGGAGGTTAACAGATCTGTTTGTGTACTTTCACCTTTCCTTTTCATTATATTTAATATTTCTCTTCCAGATAATGTAAACTGTTAAGAAAATTGTTTTCTTTTAGTGCCTGCTGGAATGTTACATAATTTTTTCTTTAGCCATTATTGCCAGAATTCCTATCTTTATCCCAGTGCTGGTGAAGACAAAGATAAAACCAATCTACAGCTTCTGCAATAGCCATCACTGAACTGCTTGCAGAACTTGCCTGGACTATGTATCACTTGTATGCATTGTGAACTCACCTGTATGCATTGTGAACTATCTGTTGGTGCAGCGACTTGTGGTAGTGTTGGGGTATTTTTGCTGATGATGTCATCAGTGGTACAATTTTTCCAAAAGGAGCCGTCAATTGACTTGGTGTATCTTCCTCCCTTCTGCTTGTCATGATAGTTCAGCTAAAATTTGGGGGCCAACAGAGGTGAGGCAAAGAACCTCACCCCACCCCAGCTGGTACAAAGACCTCTCCACATGTGTGGCTGTATACTGGACCGGTAGTCAGTGACGAGTAAGATCCAATTACAATGGTACCAACCTAAGACAGGAGGCTGACGCCTTGAGGACAGCTCATCCGATAAGGGGTAAGGACAATATGTACTATTGGACAACCTAAGGCAGGCACGGTCCCTAAGCCACATGCTTGTTGTTTAAACAGAGAGGGGGAGATGTTGAGAGCCACAGCTGAAGGGGGCCCAGCAAACTTTCAGACTGCCAGCTGATGATTGGCTCACAGCGGCCCCAGCAACATCTAGCTGATTGGCTCCTCTGCGGTGATGATCATTGGGGTGTTTCCCTGCCCTTTCAGACCATGGAGCTGCTCATTGGGGGACTTTTTTGGTTCCACCCACACGACCCAGCGAATCGTCCTCAAGAGCAGGAGGATTGTGGGAGGTGGAGAGGCTTGTTGTTGTGAGAGAGGCTTGTGGGAAGCCGATGGTGGCAGTTGGGCTCTGAGGGTTTTTCCTGAGGAGCAGTTTTGTTTGGCATGTGTGGTTCTAAAAATAAAGTTCGTTTCTTTTGACAAGTGGCCCCTGAATTGTGCCCAGCTAGACTGTGGCAGGGGTGGAAGGTAATGATATTATGGAGGGAAACCAATTCCTCCTAGGGAAGCACATGCACAATAAAACTTCATTTTAGTTAAGCAACATGCTGTACACCAAAATCAAGCATTTCTGGGTGGATTTCAGACAGTTTAAAAAATGAGGGGAAAACAAAACTAGAAGTAAAAGTGAATAATTTTTCAATTTCTGCTTGGGAGCTGGTTCTCACTGTCAGATCACACTGCTCATGCTGGAGATCCTGAATATCACATGAAGTGAGAGATGTACAAACACATCCCTAGTTACTTGTATTGATGTGACACAGCATATTTCTTTAGTCTTGTATGAGGGAAAAATTGCAAATTTCCTTTAATTATCACTCCTAATGAATGCTGTGCAAGGGCTGTTATGCCTAAGTCATTAAAAACCTGGGCTTTGTGCAGAGGCATCCAGATTTTTAGAAAAAGGCTAATCATCAGAGAGAGAGACTCACATATCAAATCAGTTGTCATAATAGGACTCCACCGAGACTATAAATGTTGAGCAATCACTTCTGGTTCTGAGGTTTTAGTGTCCATGCTGCCTTTTCACATGGTGGTCTTTAACTAATAAGCTGGCTTTTGACATTGATATGCATGAGGACACCACAGTTGAGGACTTGGGGATGGTGGAGAGCCTGTCTGCAGTGGAAGATGCATTGGACCAATGACCTCGTGGGTAGAGTCAGGAAAAAAGTGCTCTCTTTCTTGAAATTTTGATAAAGGGAGGAAGTGTGTATTTTTCCTAATGCAATCCCCATGTAATTAGTTGGATATTCAAGTTAGGTTTCAAAGTCTATTCTGCCATGAGTTTGGAGGAGAAAACTAGTACTTACTATCCAGCTTACTGGATGTTAATTATTGTACTATGCACTGGTTAGTTTATAAAATATCACTGCATATCTCTCATTTTAATCAGATTTTAAGTATACACATAGAAGGTACTCAACGTCAACATTTAAAGAAAAAGTAGAGAAGGAAAACTCCTTTATTTCTCTGCCCACAGGGCATTGTGCTGACTATCTGTTAAGGAGATTTACATTTCCATGTTTTTAAAATTTAAAATATATATATATATATATATATATATATATATATATATATATATATATTAACACACTATCCTCTTGGAAAGTCAAAATAAGAGACGTATTCTCAGTTCTCTGAGAACTTTACACTTATTTTATAATAGTCTGTAGAGTATGGCTCTTTTGTTTTTTACAAAGAGTATGCATGACTTTTGTAATTAAAAAGACATGAGACCAAGTAGAAAAAAGAATGGAAGTAGTCCAAATTTGTTCATGGTCCAAATTTGTTCCTTTCAGTAGAGGATTGAGACATTCTCTTAATCCTTCCAGAAATGCTCTCTGGAGGGTTGATATGGTAGAGCAGTTGCCCAGTGCAAAAGGCCCTGGGCTCAGTCCCTTGTGCTTTAGAAATAAGAAAAGCAGAACAACAGCAAACAGGGCTGGAATTGTAGCTCAGTGGTAAAGCACTTGCTTAGCATGTGTGAGGCACTGGATTCAAATCTCAGAACCACATTTAAATAAATAAATAAAATCAAGGCTCATTGACAAACAAACAAATAAATAAATAAAACCCAACAGCAAATATTTTCTGGAATGCTGCTGCACATTTGGGTGGTCAATATTGATAACAGTTAGATATGGTATATTTCAGCTAGCTAGAAGAAAATAGCCCACGGGTTTTCACCATATACAAAGGAGAAATGTTTGAGGAGGTAGGTGTCTTTAACCTGATTTGAACATTTTACCTTGTTTGGTGTATCAAAACATCACATGGTACTCTATAAATATGTACAAATTTTACATTTTATATATCAGTTAGCTATCAATTTAAAATATTTCCCATATTTTCTGAAGTTTTATAGACAGAAACTGGATAAAAACTTATTTATGAATCTCATTAAATAACTTCTGAGAATCGTAGGCAATCTCATTTTTATTTCATTTTCTATAGGCTCGGTAATACTTCTGTATTTTTTCTAGGATTTTGGTATTCTTGTTTAATATATTTTGGCACACTATTAAGTGAAAATAAAAGTCAAGTTTTCCCTTCAGCAAACATATAGGACAGGCTCTGGAACTTGTGTTCCTATGCTGAGATGTTAGGATGACATAGTCAGTCCCTCTCCCTGCATCAGGTCCCTTGTGATACTCTGCCATCCCCCATAGGTCTACTTTTTTCTGAATTACTGAATTATTTATTGTATTTATTATTTGTTGTCTGCTTCCCTTCATCAGAATGACACCCACAAGGCAGGTGATTATTTTTCTTATTTATTGATGTATTGTAAGCTGCTGTGAAGCAGTTCTTGGCAAATAGTGGGTATAGTATAAATTCTTGTGTGAGTGAATGCAAAACTACCTACAACTCTAAAAATGTGGATCTGGTAAGATAAGGAATTCTGCCAAGTGACCTGCAAGTAAGACTGATTGTGTAAGGAAAGCAGCATGAGGCACAGGCTACATATTGACTATAAGGATGCTTCAGAAATATTATTGGATTCTTCCTTCATTCACTCATGCAAAATTAACTTTTATTGAGTGCATATGGTATGTTACTTGGAGCTGGGAAAACCAGGATAGTTGCCCCTGAAGGACATGAGATTTTCTACCTCAGGGCCAAGTATTCTGGGATAAAGGCCAAGGGAAGGTGTGGATCCCCATCCACATTACTCATTTCCTTGGCTCTGAATGTAGATTTAAATGAGGAAATACATGAAAAATGAAATCCCTTTTTCTTAAAAATAAGATAACTGTGACTCAGTGGTTCCCAAAGCAGCAGATTTCTGGGCTCACCAATCAACTAACAATGTGAGTTGTGGGGAGGAGGCAGCTGCATTTGTCACTGGGATCAGTTCCCCCACTCCCAGGGCAGATGACTGCAGACTCACTATGGCCCACCCTGTAGCAACTGAAGCTGTAGGCAGCCTTCTTGCCAAGAGCACTTTTCTAGTTTATGATCTGGTGACACAGGGGAAACCAGGACTCTCCTGGTATCTAGACTGCTAGTGCTCCTGGACCAGGTAAATGCTGGTTGTGCCTGCATTACCTGCTAGGCTCTGGCTGGGTACCCTCAGCTAGTGGGAGAATAGAAACAAAGTTAAAGTCACCTGCCAGGGACAAGAATGCAAGCCAGGGGAAATGGGACTCTCATTGCTACAAAGCATATTTCCATGACATCTACCTGCATATTGCTGTTTCACCCCAGGGGTGACCAATACCAACCTAAGGTGAAAGAGTTTGTTATTTTCGGGTTGGCCACACTGCTCACCTGGGTTGCAACAAAGGAAGGAAAAGCACAGGCCTGACCTTGTGTCCCCTATTTCTTTCTTTTAAAAAAATTCTCTTGTGCTTTTGGAGATGGAATCCAGGGCCTCACACATGCCAGGCAAGTGTTCTGCCAGTGATATAAACCCTGGTTCTATCTTCTCTTTCTTTATGCTAGATCCAGTTGTCCACAGATGTGCTGGTTCTTACTTCCAGTGCATCCAGAACATGGCCTCCACTCCATTCCTCCAGTTCTCTGTAGACTCCTATCAGTAGGAAAAGACCAGTGGAGGCTATACTTCCAATCCTTTCTTTTTAAAATTAAGCACTGCCACTACTAACGTTTGAATTTGGGATGACCCCTACAGGCCCAGGTGGGAAAGCTTTTGTCCCAACCAGAATTGCTATTGGGAGGTGGTGGGACCTTTAAGAAGGGAAGCCTAGTGGGAAGTTTCCCTATTTAGGGGTCTGCTTTCAGGGGACTGTGGAACCCTGGTCTCTTCATTTCTCTCTCTCTGCTTCCCAGCCACCATAAAGTGAGTCACTTTCCACCATACACTCCTGGGGTGACATGTGGTTTCACCTTAGGCCCAAGAGCAACAGGGTAACCAATCATGGACTGAAGCCTGCAAACAGTAAGCCAGAATATACCTTTGTCTTTCTAAGTTGATTACCTCAGATATTTGTCACAGTGATGGAAAGCAACACAGGTACCTGCAGGGGATGGGACCACAATGAAAAAGGTGTAATTTAGTGAAAAATCATGTGAAACACCCTAGAACCAAGTCAGGAACAGCATCTTGCCAGCATCCTGCATGGCTGCATCCAAGCCCTCGTCCCTCCTCTCTCCAGAAGTAACCAGCCCCACGGCCCACATGCTCAAAGACTGAATCAACCCATGCACCATTTGGTACATCTTGGTACGGGTCTTGGTTTTAGGTTCCTCGCCATGTGTGTCTTTTCCTTGGACTCTGTCTGTTACAGTGGTGGGCCCTGTGACCCATGGAGGTACGCACATCTGGATAGTCCACACTTTCCTTTCTCTTTCCTCCATATCTCTTGCACAATGGCAGATGGATGTAGAAACTGGTTCACAGTGATCTCTGATGCTGAAAAATGTTCTGAATTGTAAAGTAGATATTATGACCTGAGGGAAATAACATTAGAAAGGAGACCATGATGCCAATGTCTACCAATTGAAGTTCACCAGGCTGTCACCTGTGGTCAGAGTCAGTATACTTAGATTTCCAGTGGCTCCACAGACACAGAAGCATCTCAGAAAGAAGCATTGAGCAGTGTCTCTTAGGGGATTCTGGCTTCTATTCAATGATCCCAAGATGTGAGTCAGAACAGGGTGAAGAAGTGAGGCAGCTTGGTGATTGGGCATCTTAACTACTTTTATCTCAGTGGTGGGAAGATTAATGGAGAGTCACAGTCCATGTTGGTAAAGAGGCAGCTGTCACTCATGTTAGAAAAAAAGGATGGACTCGGTGATTTCTGTGGCCTCAGAGTCAGTCTCCTCCTAGTTTTCAATATGACCACTATGTGGTCCTGCCTGAGGCTTTCATTCCATTAGCATTGCTTGTGTTGACTTGGGGAGGTCATGGACGAGCACCTACCATCAGGAAGATCATTTTTCCCTTTCTCAGTTTCTCTCAGGGACTAGATGGAAATGGCACTGATTTTATTTTATTAATGGCCATGTTGCAGAAGGCCTTGACTTTCAGTGTGAGGAGGTTTATACCTAGTATGATAGATGATATTTAGATAGGAGGTATCTCCAAAAAGCTCATGTGTGTGACAATATGGAATTGTTCAGAGGTGAATGATTATATCATGAGAGGTCTAACATAATCAGTAGATTAATTTATTTGGTGGGTTAATTATTTGAAGGGATTAATGGTTGATAATTAAACATGAGTAGGATATAAGCAGGTCATTGGGGGTGTACCTTTGGGTTTATATTTTGTCCTTGGCTCCTTCTCTCCCTCTCTTTCCTGGTGGACATGAGCTGAGAAGCATTCCTCCACCTTCCACCATGATGTTCTGCCTCACCTCAGGCCCAGAGTGATGGAGTCAGCCAAGCATGGACTGAACCAATGAAACCATGAGCTGAAACAATCTTTTCCTCCTCTAAGTTGTTTGTTGGTTATTTTGGTGACAGTGATGGAAAGCCAACTTACAGAGTGGATAAGAGAGACACCAGGACATTTGGTGCTGGAGTGCTCAGCTGAGCATCATGTTTGAGGGATCAGCATCAGTCAGTCTTTGAGGAGACAGATGATCTGAGGCAGGTCTAAGAAGAGGTAGTTCCAGAGGTACACCTGAGGGGAGGAAAGGACAAGGCTTCAGGAGAGGCAGGAAGATGGCAGAGAAGGGAGCAAGTGGGGAAGCTGAGGTCTGCCTCTGGACCACTCCCTCCTCTCTACCTGCTGCATAGTTTTTCTAGGCAAAATGAAAAGGAATGGTGAGCTGACAGAAACAGTCCTTGCTCTCCCACTCACTTGGTTAGTTGCCTTGTGAGGGCTGCCCATGACCTCACTCTGGCCAATGGTGTCCTTTGAAAGTTTCTTATATCTTTTAGGAGTATAAAGAGGCTGCTCCCTAAATGGAGCATTTCCCCTTGTTCTGGGCAAACCTAGGGTAGGTAATGCCTGGTGTCATCCTTCCAAGTTTTGTTCTAAATTTCTCAGCATTTTCAGAACTTACTTAGTTGGGAATGTAGTTCCTTGTAGCCCAAAGCATCCCAATCGCACTGCCAGAGACAACTGGACTGTCTGAGGTGGCAATACACCTGGTTATAGAGCCTGAAGAGGAATAGGGAGCTGGTGGAGGAGTTGTACTGGGGGTGGGTAAAGAAAAAGTTTTTTCTTTACCCACTCCCAGTTTTAAATTGCAAATTTAAATATATAAGGAATCCTATAACAAATGTGAAGGAGTGCATGCTTTTTATTAATTTCTCCTTGTACACATTGCATCTTCTTTGGCACACAAGGAGATCCTATTGCCTTAATTAAACTTGCTTTGTATCTAAGAAACCTGAGTGTGTTTACAATTGGATAAACATTATTGTGAATGCAATCAGTCTGCATGTGAACTGTAGAGCAGGGGAGGGTCTAGAATTTTGAATGTTTGTGCATATTTGAGGCTCAGATGTGTGGCTATCCAAGATTTCATACTATAAAATATTTCTGAGAATCCTGCTATTGTATGAGGTTGACTGTGAAGAGGTAACTCAATATTTATTTTAGAATGAGGGAGATATAGGTATAATGATTTAGATGTACATTTTTAAAGGAAAGCTAAAGCATTTTAAAGCATCATATTTTTGTCTTAGTTTCCATCTCCAAATAGAAATTACCAACATGATAATAAAATACTTCCTTCTCAGATATTAAGACTTCTTAAAAATTATGAGCTTTTTTTAAAGCTTGGGTGTAAGTGCAATTTGATACTGCTTTTATAGAAAATTGGAACTATTATCTTTTGAATGTTAGAGAATAGCATGTGTCCTGAAACTGAAGATTCTTAGAGGTGACCTGTCTATATGTCACAGGTTTATTTCTTGCCATATTTTTTATGTGGTAGCTGAGAACTGATTGCTGGGGAAAGTTGAAGCAAGAGTAATATTTCAATATTACCATTAAAACAAAATCTTCCAGTTATACATTCAAAATAATTCCCCTGGTCCCTGCCACATTGTTTTAATTAGTTCTGTAAGAGGGAATACATAACTTGGTCTGAAACCTCATTTGTTTGACATCAGATATAGTGCCAGCTGTTTACTTAAAGATGTAATCATTTTCAGAATACAAGGGGTGTGCTCAGATATTAAAACTTCACTACTGTTTAGGTGGCACATCTCAGGTTTGAGAGAAGAGCAAACAATGTGATATTTTTGCTTCCTTACTTATGCTCACTAACTGTGTGTATGTACCACGTTTCTCATTTGGCCTTGCCAAACTGAAGCCTGAGAAGAGATGAACAACAAAACAGAACCAAAAATGTCATGAGCAGCATGTGTTACACAGTTATTTTTAAAAACAAACCATAAATTTACTGTCAATGATATCTATTGGTGAATTTTGTTTAAGACATCAGCTATTTTGATAGTTTAGTAATTTCCATATTAACCAATTTGGAACTTTTAAATTATGATTTCAAGATTGGGGGTTTAAATGACTGCTTCAAAAGGCAAAGACAAGTTTTTTTTCCTGTGTATTTTTAATCAGCTCCTTACCTTAGTGAAAAACCATAGTCCTGGATGCTGGCATATTCAGATATCAGCAGCATACACCACTTGGATGTCAGAACCAGTGCTTCCAAGATTATGCAAAGTGTCACCACTGATTTGGTTTTCTTTTGGCTTTGGAACACAGACAGGTAGAGAATGAACAGGACAGAGGCAATGAGGTTTGTGGGTTGCAGAGGTCACCCATCCTGGTTGAGATGAAACAGAACAAAGTTCAGTGACCAAATGGTCCAGTCTAAGTCATCTTTTTTGACCAAATTTATTTCCTCTATGGGTTATAAAGTTTAAACAAAAAACAAAGGATTGAGAAACTAAATTTCTGTGCTTAGAGATGGCTGAACTAGCAACTTTTCCCAGTGTATAAAAGTAGAAATACTTTGGTAAATAGTAATCCCAAGGTCTGCTGAGACTGCGGGTCATGAAGTGCACCCTCTTCTGTGGATATTTCTGGAAAGTTTCTGTCTGACCAATTGTTCTGATTTCATGTCCAAGGATTGGTTAGTGTAGTTGGAGCTCAGACTTCCCTTACTGTGGAAGAAAGCTCCCTGCCTTGTCAGAAGCCTTAATCACAAACTATCCATTATTCATAGCCCCTCACGATTTCAAAGACTGGTTAGTTATCTCTGTTTCCTGAGAATGTTAGCATCCTAATTAAAATTAAATGTGAAAATGAAAACCATTAAATAAAGGGTCTTATGGAATTGGGCTGAGCATCTGTGAGAAGGATTTTATTCGGTTTGGACTGGGCCATGGTTTGTAGTCCCACCCTCATCCCACTCCATTGTGGTAAAAATCATCACCTCTATTCAAAGGAGGTACATGTGACTCTGCTCAGTTGCTCAGGATCTGGAGTTTTTTATGGCATGGGTTTAATTGCCATGTGGGTTAATGTGACCAGTTTCACATTGGTAAAATTGAATGGCATCCTATGCAATCTGCTGGGGATTTCATGAATGCAGTTAAAATAAGCATATAGAAGACTATGATTCTCTAAATAAAACCTAAGGACTGTACTTTGTAATGAAAAGAAAGAACTTTAAATAAATTTTACATTATTTCATTTGTTTTCTTATTTGTTACCTGGACAGAGAATAGCTCTGTTTTATAAATGCACATCGTGGGAGGTTTCCTTGAACTATATTTTGAATTTGTAAATCCTAAGGGCTTAATGTATGCATCTTTTGATTTGAATCTAAATAGAGGTTCCCCCCTTTTTTTGAAACACTAGAAAATTAAGTGTCAGACTTACTTGAGAAAAAAGAGAAGTTCTGGGATAGCTGATATCATATTTTTCAAGTATTCTTTTCCTTGTTAGCACTTTTAAATAGAGACCCCATGACATCTAGAGCACTGAAGGCGACTGCAAAGGATGCCAGAGAAGGCCTTTCTAATACCTTTTCTGATGTGCTTTAACTTTTCTTTTCCACAGATCTGTGGAGTGAATAAAGAAGGCAAGTGTCAAGGATGACACTTACTTTATAGTCTTTGTAAAGCAGACCTTTTTGTAAAAGAAATTTTTGACAGTTTCAAGATGCTAAGTCAGTTTTAATTTCAGACTATGTAGAAAATGGAATTTTTTTTTCTTCAAATGATGTAAAATTTGAAGGCTAGTGACTACTCAATTTCTAATAACATAGGGTAAATAAATACTGTCACACTGTTGAAAAATGTACTAGAACACAGGCTCAGCTAATGACATTCACCACAACATATAATGGAGATATTCTTTCTAAATGTTTTTATTTGTTACCATTAGAGGTAAATATGATGAATCAAATACACATGATTCCAAAATATATATTTTAGCAGTCCACAAATTATTGTATAAAGGTAATCATTTTACCCTTTCAGTCTTTTAAAGAATTTCCTGGTGAGGCTGTGGCTATGGCTCAGATGTAAAGTGCTCGCCTACCATGTGTGAGGCATGGGTTCAATCCTCAGAACCATATAAAAATAAAATGAAGATATTGTGTCCATCTATAACTAAAAAAAATAAATATTAAAAAGATTCCCTGGGGGAGTGACCTCTAACATAATTTAATATTGGATGGCTTTCTTCAAAGTTTAATAATAGTCAAATTAGAAACAAAAGATTAAATTTTGAACCACAGCATTAGAACCATGTCTGCAATTGATCTTTCCCACTTGCATTTTGTTTTATTTTTAATCCATGTTCTGAGCTAAAACCAGGCCCCTGAAAGCCCTGCTGACCCTCTTCCATGTTCCTACCTCAGCAATTTCTTCTTTTCTCTCCTCCATCATCAGTGATTGCTATTTGGTGCTGGATAAACCACAGCATCCTGCCATTATTTTCTCCATTGTAGAGAAAAAATTTCCCTTCCACTTATGAACTCATTTTCTCTCCTCCACTTCACAGCAAACCCTTGGATTCCTTTCTGTTTGCTCCATTTTTGTTTCTCTCTTGAACGCCCTTTAATGAGTCCTGCTCCACAAAGCCTGCTGCTGTCCACGTCTCTGATGCCCTCTGCATTGGCAAATCTGTGTCTATCCTCCTCCCTCCTCTCGTCAGCAGACATGCTCCTTATGTTGATCATTCTTCTTCTCTGGGATAGCTCTGCTGGATTCCTTCCTTCACTGCCCACTTCATTTGGGTATTCTTGAGTAATTCTGTTTCATGCTCTGCTCAATCTTTAGTTCCCTCATCCTCTTCTTTGCTCAATAGCACAATTTTGATATGCTCAGGAAACAGAACCTTTGGGCTCTAAATACAATCTATAGGCAAATGACTCCCAAGTTCTCGTCTCCTGCCTGTGCATCTTCTTTGAACTCTAGATCTCTAAATCCAGTCTTCTTCTTGACATTCTCATGAATGTTGACTGGATAGCTGAAACATTATGCAAATCCACCTCAGTTCTGGATAGTCCCTGAGTTTTTCTCCTTCATCATCCCTGTCTCAGATAATGGCAGACTCGACTCACTTGTTCAGTTGGTTAATTCCAAAATGTTAGAGTAATCCTTGACTGTTTTACCCCGCCCCCCTTATACAATACATTTGATTTGTTAATGTACAAAAGTAAAACCCATTTGGTCTGTTTTCAACCCCTGTCTACAATCCTAGGATGTTTTACTCTCCACCCTGCTGACATAGTGACCACTAATGACCAACATTATCACCCAACAAAATCAGAAATGTGGGGCAAGAAGTGATAATGGGAAACCGTCTAAATTAACTGGGAGAAGGGAAATAGAGAACCCTTATTATAGCAAGTAGGAATATTGTGGTCCAAGCCTCCAGCCTGTTCTCTTCCCAATTTGGTCAGTAGCCATTCAACTATGCTCCCAGATGCCACTTTTTTTCCCCAAGATGTACTCTTTTTAATATTTATTTTTTAGTTGTAGTTGGACACAATACTTTTATTTTATTTATTTATTTTTACGTTGTGCTGAAGATCGAAACCAGGGCCTCAAACATGCTAGGCAAGTCTCTACCACTGAGCCACAACCCCTGTCCCCCAAGCTGTACAGTTTACACTATAGCCCAAAGTCACAATGTGTCCTTTCTCCAACCCCCACTACCCAAAGCCTTCCAAGTCATTCAGACTCAAAGTGGAAATCTCAAGTCATCTGCTGGGAGCCACAGAATGCCCCTATCACACCCTTTATGACCGCATTCCCACTACTTTCTCTTTTGCTATCTTTGCTCTGCTATCAATTGGCTTTCTCTTTCCTGAACTTGTCCAGTCCACTAGAGTCGGTTCCTTTGCTCATATATCTACCTGGAATATTCTTTTCTTAGATATCCATGAGTTCATTCTCATTCTTTAACATCTTTACTCAAGTGTCAGCTTATCAGGGGGATCAATCCAGAATTGCAAATTGCACTTCCTTCCACCATTGTTAGTCCCATTTTGGGGCATTATTTTTTCTCATTTACACTTGCTAAGAGACAATATGTCCACTTATTTGGTTGACTACTAAGTTGACAATAGCAAAGAGTGTTATTGCTTTTCTTTTTTCCCAGATCTATACCTGGCAGACTGGTGCATAATCAGTACACAGTAAATGCAGCAGATGCTGGTGGTCTGAACTTCTTAAATTGCCTCTCTGGAGTCTTAAAAAGAGCTTTGCTCCTCTGACTGTGCTTCTTGGAAATGCCTGCAAATAACCCCTCCTCAGAGTAGCTGTCAACCAATGGTTCATGAAAGCCAGTGTAAATGTATCCCAGTCCTCATGGCCTTTAAATTTATATTTCTAGGCCATAAGTTCTACATCCTTAGCTAGAAAAGGGTCATCCTCAGACTAGGAGCATGACACAACCAGGGAGCCTGGCAGAAAAGCAGAATCAGGGCTAGGGTTACAGCTCAGTGGTAAAGTAGTTGCCTAGCATGTGTGAGGCACTGGGTTTGATTCTCAGCTATATATATAATCTCCTCTGACCACAAAAAATAAATAAAAGAATCACAGGCCCCACCCACACTTGCCAATTCAATGCTAAATAACATTGCCCTATCAGTGTTTTCCATAGACACAAAATATGATGGTCTAGGATATGAGGTCAGCTGGGGTAAGATCCTGTCCCTAAAAGAAGTCAGAATGATTCTCTTGCTCCTGTGTGAGTGAGTTGGTTAAAGAGTGAGTTGATATAATGCCTCCTCTGCTCTGAAGCCATAGGCATGGGCAGGTCACTTGCCACTTCTGCCTTACCAACAGGGGACACTCAATAGCTTTATCTTTTTCCTGCTGGCCTGGGATCCACATACTGTTGAGTCATTTGGGACTAGCCCCCTCTTGCAGTTTGGAATCTTCTTGGAATCCAATGAAATGTAGATTGACAGGGTGATGACAACCTCACCTCCTTGGTTTCTCCTTCCATAACATTTATGATATTTATATTGTAACTTATATTCTCTTTCTCTCAATGATATTTATATTGTAATTTACATACTCTTTCTCTCATAACAGTTTTAGTCTTTAGAAAAGAGAAAACTTATGTTCTCTATTCATACACAGTAACAGAAACATTGAAATAAATTGATTTAGCTACTTAATGTGTTCCAGCCTTCCAGTTAATTTTATGTTTCTGTAAATTATCACATAAAATAGTTACTGTTTATTAGGTACTTGTACGTGCCAGCATACAGTGATATATAATTCACTTAATCCTCACAATACACCTGTAAGGATGGTTGCACTTGAACAAAGAGTAAACTGAGGCTCAAGGAGATTAAGCCAGTGAATCACATAGCTGTTTGTCATAGAGCTACTAAGAGGTGAGGTAAGGATGTGAAACCAGGTTTCTGACTCAAGTCTGTGCTCTTGACAAGTGTCTTCCATCTTTTGCTCCTCTTTCCAGTGGGGACTGCAAAATGTCATTTTATGTCATATCTTCTTTCCCTGTCAATCAAGGTTCTAATAGGAGGAGGAGTAGGAGATTAAATATTGGGTAGCAGCTAGCAGAACCTGCTGTGGATAACTTATTGATAAGAACTTTTCTCTTTACCTCATGGTTTCTAAAGAGTGGCTTTGGGCCTCTGAAGCACTGTCAAGTTGTCATGTACCCTTTATCATCATTCTTGATTACCAAAATGTTTTCTTTTTGCTTAAATAGGAGTTTTCTGCTTTTCATAATCAGCCTCTTCTTTTCTGATTCATCCAGTGTTTCTGCAATCTACTGCTTAGCAAATCAGTGCACTTCCATGGCAGCGGCATTTCTTAAAATGTCACTAAAATATGTAAGACACTGCAAAGGAAGGACATGTTAGAAGTGACTTACTTTTTTTGTTTGTTTCACTTGTAAAATGGAGATTGATGTATTAAAAACTATGGCCAGAAACCAGGAGCCCAGAAGTACAAAAAACAAATGGCTGAAGTGTGCTCCTTGATATTTTACACTTTGATTGGGTGTGGGCAGTATGATATGCTTCTGCCACTGCCTGACAGCATTTGCATATACCAGGACCAATGATTTTAACATTTCTTTTTTTTTTCTGGTTCTGCACATATATTTCTTTATTGATATTATCACATCCAGTGTTGGAAATGGTAGTAATTTTCTTTTTTTATTGGTTGTTCAAAACATTACAGAGATCTTGACCTATTATATTTCATACATTAGATTCAAGTGGGTTATGAACTCCCATTTTTACCCCAAATACAGATTGCAGAATCACAACGGTTACATATCCACATTTTTACATAATGCCATATTAGTGACAGTTGTATTCTGCTACCTTTCCTATCCTCAACTATCCCCCCTCCCCTCCCCTACCATCTTCTCTCTCTACCCCATCTACTGTAATTCATTTCTCTCCTTGTTTATTTTCCCATTCCCCTCACAACCTCTTATATGTAATTTTGTATAACAAGGAGGGTCTCCTTCCATTTCCATGCAATTTCCCTTTTCTCTCCCTTTCCCTCCCACCTCATGTCTCTGTTTAATGTTTATCTTATCCTCCTGCTCTTCCTCCCTGCTCTGTTTTTAGTTGCTCTCATTATATCAAAGAAGACATTTAGCATTTGTTTTTTAGGGATTGGCTAGCTTCACTTAGCATAATCTGCTCTAGTGCCATCCATTTCCCTGCAAATTCCATGATTTTGTCATTTTTTAGTGCTGTGTAATACTCCATGGTGTATAAATGCCAATTTTTTTTATCCATTCATCTATTGAATGGCATCTGGGTTGGTTCCACAGTCTAGCAATTGTGAATTGTGCTGCTATGAACATTGATGTGGCAGTATCTCTGTAGTACACTCTTTTAAGGTCTTCAGGGAATAGTCTGAGAAGGGTGATAGCTGGGTCAAACGTAGGTTCCATTCCCAGCTTTCCCAGGAATCTCCATACTGCTTTCCAAATTCACCACAACAATTTTCAGTCCCACCAGCAATGTACAAGTTTACCCTTTTCCCCACATCCTCGCCAGCACTTATTGTTGTTTGACTTCATAATGGCTGCCAATCTTACTGGAGTGAGATGGTATCTTAGGGTGGTTTTGATTTGCATTGCTCTAACTGCTAGAGATGGTGAGCATTTTTTCATGTACTTATTGATTGATTGTATGTCCTCCTCTGAGAAGTGTCTGTTCAGGTCTTTGGCCCATTTGTTGATTGGGTTATTTGTTAACTTATTGTCTAATTTTTTGAGTTCTTTGTATACTCTGGATATTAGGGCTCTATCTGAAGTGTGAGGAGTAAAAATTTGTTCCCAGGATGTAGGCTCCCTATTTACCTCTCTTATTGTTTCTCTTGCTGAGAAAAAACTTTTTAGTTTAAGTAAGTCCCATTTCTTGATTCTTGTTATTAACTTTTGTGCTATGGGTGTCCTATTAAGGAATTTGGAGCCCGACCCAATATGTAGATCGGAGCCAACTTTTTCTTCTATCAGACGCAGAGTCTCTGATTTGATATCAAGCTCCTTGATCCATTTTGAGTTAACTTTTGTGCATGGCAAGAGGAGGGGATTCAGTTTCATTTTGTTGCATATGGATTTCCAGTTTTCCCAACACCATTTGTTGAAGATGCTATCCTTCATCCATTGCATGCTTTTAGCCCCTTTATCAAATATAAGATAGTTGTAACTTTGTGGGTTAGTCTCTGTGTCCTCTATTCTGTACCATTGGTCCACCCGCCTGTTTTGGTACCAGTACCATGTTGTTTTTGTTACTATTGCTCTGTACTAAAGTTTGAAATCCGGTATAGCTATACTGCCTGATTCACACTTCCTGCTTAGAATTGGTTTTGCTATTCTGGGTCTTTTATTTTTCCATATGAATTTCATGATTGCTTTCTCTATTTCTACAAGAAATGCCATTGGGATTTTGATTGGCATTGCATTAAACCTATAGAGAACTTTTGGTAATATCACCATTTTGATGATGTTAGTTCTGCCTATCCATGAACAGGGTATATTTTTCCATCTTCTAAGATCTTCTTCTACTTCTCTCTTTAAGGTTCTGTAGTTTACATTGTATAAATCTTTCACCTCTTTTGTTAGGTTGATTCCCAAGTATTTTATTTTTTTTTGAGGATATTGTGAATGGAGTGTTTTTCCTCATTTCCGTTTCAGAAGTTTTGTCGCTGATATACAGAAATGCCTTTGATTTATGCGTGTTGATTTTATATCCTGCCACTTTCCTGAATTCATTTATTAGTTCTAGCAGTTTTTTTGTAGACCCTTTTGGATCTTCTAGGTATAGAATCATGACATCTGCAAATAGTGATAATTTAAATTCTTCCTTTCCTATTTTTATGCCTTTGATTTCTTTCGTCTGTCTAATTGCTCTGGCCAGTGTTTCGAGAACTATATTGAATAGAAGTGGTGATAGAGGGCATCCCTGTCTTGTTCCAGATTTTAGGGGGAATGCCTTCAATTTTTCTCCATTGAGAATGATGCTAGCCTGAGGCTTAGCATAGATAGCTTTTACAATGTCGAGGTAAGTTCCTGTTATCCCTAGTTTTTCTAATGTTTTGAACATAAAGGGATGCTGTACTTTGTTGAATGCTTTTTCCGCATCTATCGAGATGATCATATGGTTCTTATCTTTAAGTCTATTGATGTGGTGAATAACATTTATTGATTTTCCTATATTGAACCATCCTTGCATCCCAGGGATGAATCCTACTTGATCATGGTACACAATTTTTTTTTTTGATGTGATTTTGTATCCGATTCACCAGAATTTTATTGAGGATTTTTGCATCTAGGTTCATTAGAGATATTGGTCTATAGTTTTCTTTCTTTGAGGTGTCTTTGTCTGGTTTTGGAATCAGGGTGATGTTGGCCTCATAGAATGAATTTGGAAGAGCTCCCTCTTTTTCTATTTCCTGAAATAACTTGAAAAGTATTGGTATTAATTCTTCTTTAAAGGTTTTGTAAAACTCCGCTGTATACCCATCCAGTCCTGGGCTTTTCTTGGTTGGTAGTCATTTGATTGCTTCTTCTATTTCATCCATTGATATTGGTCTGTTCAAATTGTGTGTATCCTCCTGACTCAGTCTGGGCAAATCATATGACTTAAGAAATTTATCGATGTCTTCACTATCTTCTATTTTATTGGAATATAGGTTCTCAAAATAATTTCTAATTTTCTTCTGTATTTCTGTAGTGTCTGTTGTGATATTTCCTTTTTCATCTCGTATGTTAGTCATTTGAGTTCTCTCTCTTCTTCTCTTCATTAGCATGGCTAAGGGTCTGTCGATCTTATTTATTTTTTCAAAGAACCAACTTTTAGTTTTTTCAATTTTTTCAATAATCTCTTTTGTTTCAATTTTGTTGATTTCCGCTCTGATTTTAATTATTTCTTGCCTTCTGCTACATTTGTTGTTGTTTTTCTCTTCCTTTTCTAGGGCTTTGAGATGAAGTGTGAGCTCATTTATTTGTTGGTTTTTTTCTTTTTTTGAGGAATGACCTCCAGGTGATGAATTTCCCTCTTAAAACTGCTTTCATTGTGTCCCATAGATTCCGATATGTTGTCTCTGTATTTTCATTTATCTCTAAGAATTTTTTGATTTCCTCCTTTATGTCTTCTGTAACCCATTGATCATTCAGTAACATATTGTTCATTTTCCATGTGATGTAGGATTTTTCCTTCCTTCTTTTATCATTGATTTCCAGTTTCATTCCATTATGATCAGATAAAATGCATGGTATTATATCCACCCCTTTATATTTACTGAGGGTTGCCCTATGGCATAATATATGGTCTATTTTTGAGAAGGATCCATGCGCTGCTGAGAAAAAAGTATATCCACTTGATGATGGTTGATATGTTCTATATATGTCAGTTAAGACTAGGTTATTGATTGTGATATTGAGTTCTATAGTTTCTTTATTCAACTTTTGTTTGGAGGATCTGTACAATGGTGAGAGAGGTGTGTTGAAGTCACCCATAATTATTGTGTTGTGGTCTCTTTGATTCTTGAACTTGAGGAGAATTTGTTTCATGAATGTCACAGCACCATTATTTGATGCATAAATATTGATAATTGTTATGTCTTGTTGGTGAATGGTTCCTTTTAACAGTATATAATGTCCTTCCTTGTCCCTTTTGATTAACTTAGTCTTGAAGTCGATTTTATTCGATATGAGGATGGCCACCCCTGCTTGCTTACGAGGACCGTGTGCATGGTATATTATTTCCCAACCTTTCACCTTCAGCCTGTGTATGTCTTTTCCAATCAGATGTGTCTCCTGGAGACAGCATATTGTTGGATTTGTTTTTTTAATCCATGTTACCAGCCTATGTTGCTTTATTGGAGAGTTTAAGCCATTAACGTTTAGAGTTACTATTGATATAGGGTTTGTACTTCCAGCCATGTTTGATTATTTATCTTTTTTTTTTTAATTTGGTTTGTTTCTCCATGATTAGCTTTCCCCCCACCCTCTGTCTTTACTGAGGCACTTCCCACTGATGGTTTTGGTTATTGTTTTTCATTTCTTCCTTGTGTAGTGTTTTGCTCAAGATGCTTTGCAATGCTGGTTTTCTGGCTGCAAATTCTTTTAGCTTTTGTTTATCATGAAAGATTTTTATTTTGTTGTCATGCCTGAAGCTTAATTTTGCTGGATACAGAATTCTTGGTTGGCACCCATTGTCTTTCAGTGTTTGAAATACGTTGTTCCAGGATCTTCTCGCTTTCAGCGTCTGTGATTAAAAATCTGTTGTTAACCTTATTGGTTTACCCCTGAATGTAATCTGCCTCCTTTCTCTTGTAGCTTTTAATATTTTCTCTTCGTTCTGTATATTGGATGTCTTCATAAAAATGTGTCTTGGCGTTGGTCTACTGTGATTTTGTATGCTCGGTGTCCTGTATGCATCTACAATTTGTATATCCGTTTCCTTTTTTATTTCTGCAAAGTTTTCTGTAATTATTTCATTCAGCAAGTTACTCATTCCCTTGGTTTGAATCTCTATACCTTCCTCTATCCCGATGACTCTTAAGTTTGGTTTTTTTATGTTATCCCATATCTCTTGGATGTTTTTCTCATGATTTTTTACCAGCCTTTCTGTGTTGGCTAGACTCTTTTCAAGATGATATATTTTGTCTTCATTATCTGACGTTCTGGCTTCTACTTGCTCCACTCTGTTAGTGATACTCTCATTTGAGTTTTTAATTTGGTTTATAGTTTCCTTCATTTCTAGAATTATTGTTTGATTTTTTTATAATCTCTATCTCCTTATAAAGATGCTTAACTTCTTCTTTTATCTGTTTATGTAATTCAATTTTAATGTGTTCTTTCACTGTTTGAATTTGCTGTCTCATATCTTCTTTAAGGTTCCATTCCATCTGTTCTTTATATGACCATTTTTTCTGATGACTCCAGGTCCTCCTGAATATTTAGGCTGTCCTTCATTGTTTGTACTCCTTTTTCTTCCTTGCTTTTTCATGCTGCTCATGTTACTTCTTGTTCTGTTTGACTGCTGAGTTATTGTTTACTCCTATAAATTTATTTGATGCTGTCGCCGCTGGTTTCAATGGAGTTATCTCCTCCGCCGCATTCTGGTGATGTCAGTTCTCTGCCATGGTGGTATCCCATGCAAATGGTGACAGTTCATTTCCCTTTGCCCGGTGACCAATGCAACGGGTGTGTCCTGACTGGCTCTCCCAAGCCCCGTTTCAATCCTGTGTCCACTGCCTATGAAGGCTCATTTGGCATTTACCTCCGTAGGTGCAGAAGGGCTGACCAGTTGTATCAGTGGCATTGTTTAGTGCTGAGTCACAGCAGTTTGTTTGCGAGAAGCAGGTGAACGGGAGCTTGAATTCAGCCGATCCGTGCTCGGTGTGTGTTCTGAGAGGCCCAGACTGTTCGCCCCAGATCCACATCAGCTCAGCATTGCCTCGTGATTCTGAGCAAACAGCATTTAGACGGTTTATGACTCCCTATGCCCACGCAGCTGAAGAGGTCAGAGACTTGATCTCTCTGCGCCCGCCGCCATGTTCCTGTCCTCTTTTCCATTTTTTAAAGACTCTTTTAAGTTTAAAAAAATTTTTTATAGTAGATTCATTCATAAAAGTAGCCCCAAATTCCCATACTTAGAATGAATGAATGGGCTGGGAAGCAGCTCAATGGCAATGCGGCAAAACTCTTCTCTTGCATTCCCAAATCTGTGGGTTCGATCCACGTTCCAAAAAGAAAAAGGAAAAGAAAAAATAATTGACAGATAAATGAATGCCAGCAAAAAAGAATATATCAAACTTTATCACTATATAAATCCTTTTTCAAAAGCATACTTCTCTGTGTTCTGCAGGATCTCTGTCAGGTGACCCCTTAACTTTCACCTCTTCATAACAATTTTTCCCAAAAGTTGAGAGTTATGGACCATGTCTTAATCATCTCTCTTCTGCAGGTGTGACAGAGGTGACGTGGATTGTGGGAGATAATCCGGCTGAGGATCAAGGTGTAATCTGGGGCCATCTTGGGAAGCATTGCTGGTAATATCACATATTTTGTTAAAATTCAAATACATGAATGAACAAATGATGTAGAACCAAAAGATTTTATGATTAAAGATCAGGAAATAAATAAGGTTGGGGTTTTGATTCAGTGATAGAGTGCTTGCCTTGTACGTGTGAGGTGCTGGCTTTGATTCTCAGTATCTCATACAAATAAATGAATTAAATAAAGGTCCAGAGACACCCGCTTGAGCTCAGGCTGGTCACAGATTCGCCCCACAGACACTCCTGGACACTGAACCCAGAGTAGCCCGGTTTCATCCTGCCACCAGCAGAATGCTCAGACCCAGCCCAAGACCACTTCCACTCACTGGCAGATACTCGTCAGAGCTCATGTATAGTCCAATCTTCCCTGCTGACCTGCATGGGAGGCCAGACACAGCGTAGGACGGCGTCTATCCCTCAACCTGGAAACCTTCATGGAGCTTAGGTCTGGCCGAGGACTGCCTCTGCCCATCAGCAGACACCCGCTGGAGCTCAGGCTCTGAACAGATCAGAGTTGCCAACCTGCATGGGAGCCCAGGAAAGGGTAGGTCCTGGTCCATCCTGCCACTGGCCGACCCTTGCCAGAGCTGAGACTCAGGTCAGGACCGGCAGACCCCTGCAGGAGCTGAGATTAAGTCCAGAGCCAACCCGAGGACCTGCGCGGGAGCGGGGGCCCAGGGTAGCAGGAGTACATCCAGTCAACGTGAGACTGGACCCCGAGCATAGGTTCGGCCTGGAACAGCCTCTGCCCTCTAGCAGCTCCCTCTGCAGCTCAGATTTGGACCAGGACATACTGCTCCCCAACAGATACTCCCCAGTGGCCAATCCCTGCCCAGATCAGCCTCGATGACCTGAGTGGGAGCTGGAGCCCAAGGTAGGCCCAGGTCCTTCCCTACACCTTCAGTCCCCTGGCCAAATCTCAGGATCCAACCAGATAAGCCTTGCAGATGTGCACAGGAGCCAGGACACATGGTAGCCCTGGGAACGTATGGCCACCACCAGACCTCCACCAGAGTTCAGGCGCACCCCAGGACCAACTCCGCCACAGGCAAGACACCCTCCAGAGCTCAGTCCGCAGCCTCGGCCTAGGTCCACCTCGATGATCTGTGTGGAAGTCCCAACAAGTATAGGCCTGTTCCATTCCTCCACCAGCCCATCCATGCTGGAGCTCAGGCTCGGCCCAGGACCACCTCCGCCCATGGACAGACCCCTGCCTGAGCTCATACACAGCCCAGATCAGCCTTCCTGACATGCACTGTATCCTGGGCAAGGGAAGGCCAGGTTCCATTTTGCCACCTGCAGAACCCGGCCAGAGCTCTGCCCAGACCCAATTCCACAACCTGGCAGGAGACAGAGCCCAAGCTGAGGGTAGCACAAGTCCATCCAGTCACTTCGAAACTGGTACCCCAGCTCAAGCTCTGACCTGAACTGACTCTCCGCCTGCCCTCTGTCAGACAATGGCCCAAGATCAGCCCCAGCCCAGATCAGTCTAGATGACAGCCTGGCCCATGGTAGTTAGCCCTGGGACCAACTGCCACAAGTAGGCCTGGAGCAAAACTCAGGCCAGATACAGAATTGCCTTGGCCCACAGGCAGGCCCATGCTGGAGCTCATAGGCAATCCAGATGTGCCTTGCTGACCTGCCTGGGAGCCCAGGCAAGGGGAGGCCTGGTTCCATCCTGCCACCCAAAGAACCCTGCCAGAGCTCCAGCTCTGCCCAGATGCAACTCCACAAGCTGGAAGGAGACAAAGCCCAAGCCCTGGGTAACCCAAGGCTATCCAGTTACCTTGAGACTGGCACCAGAGCTCAGGCTCTGCCCAGGACTAACTCTGCCCACTGTCAGACAGTCCGTGAAATTCAGCTCCAGCCTAGCTCAGCCTTGCAGACTGGTGTGGGAGCCGGGCCCATAGTAGGCCTGGGACCAACTGCCACAAGCAGGCCCAGAGCAGAGCTTAGGCCAGATACAGGACCTCCTCTGCCCACAGGCAGAACCCTGCCAGAGTTCATACATGGCCCAGAGCCACCTCACTGACTTGTTGGGGAGCCCTGGCAAGGGGAGGCCCTTTTCCATCCAGCCACCTCAGAAGCCCGCCAGAGTTCTAGCTCTGTCCAGATCAAACTCGACAACCTGTCAGGAGACTGAAGCCCAGCCCAGGGTAGCCCAAGTCCATCCAGTCACGTTGAGACTGGCACCCCAGCTCAGGTTCCACCCAGGATTGACTCTGCCCACTGTCAGACAGTGGCCTGAGTTCAGCCCAGATCTGCCATGCCAATGTGCATGGGAGCCCAGGCACAGCATAGGCCTGAGTTCATCCCATCATCCTGCCACTGACAGACCCCTACCAGAGCTCAGGCTCAGGTCAGGACGCAGTCTGCCCACTGGCAGACCCCCTCTGAAGCTCATCCAAGGCCCAGATCTGCCTCACCAACCTCTGCAGAAGCCAGAACCCAGATTAGGCTAGGTTCCATCCCACCAGCCAGCAGACCCACGTGGGAGTTCAAGCTCTACCCACATAGGCCTTGCTCACATGCATGGGAACCCTGGCTCACCAGGCCCCCACTGGAGCTCAGGCTTGGCCAAGGACTGAATCTGTCCAGCAGCAAACCTCTCCAGAGCTCAGGCTCAGCCCAGATCAGACTGGAAGACCTGCATGGGAGCCGAGGCCCAGGGTAGCCCAGGTCCATCCAATCACAGTAGACCCCCTCCAGAGCTCAGGCTCAGCCCAGAACTGACTCTTCCCACTGGTAGACACCTGTCAGAATTCAGTCCCAGCCGAGATTAGCCTTGCTGACAGGCATGGGAGCCTGGTCTAAGATAGGCCTGGGTCCATCCTGCCACCAGCCAACCTGTACCAGAGCAAAGGACAGACCCAGGACTGCCTCTGGTCACAGGGAGACACCTTCTGGAGCTCAGTCTTGTCTCAGATCAGCCTAGTCCACCTGCACAGGAGCCTGGGCAAGGGTAGGCACAGTTCCATCCTGCCACTGTTTGATCACCACTGGAGCTTAGACTTGGCTCAATACCACCTCCACCTATAGGCAAATCCCTGACAGAGCTCAGGCCCAGACCAGGACTGTCTTGCTCACTCACAGACACCTGCTGAAGCTCAGGCTCAGACCAGATCAACCTACTACCTCTGCAGGAATCCAGATCCTGGGTACAACCAAGTTCATCCCACCACCTCCAGATTGCTGTGGGATCTTAAGCTTGGTTCAGGACCACCTGTCCAACTTGCACAGGAACCCTGTCAAGGGTAGGATTGGTTCCATCCCGCCACCTAACTCCTCCACTGGAGCTCAAGCTCTCTGCTCAGAAGCCAGGCCCCAGGGAAGGCTCTGATGCTACTGCCACCACCTGATGTCCTTAGGTCCTTAAGCTCTGCCCAGAACTGCCTCCACTGATAGGCAGGCATACTTGGGAACTCAGGATTGCCCCTGATCTGAGATGATGTCCTGCAGTGGAAGCCTGGACACAGGATAGCCACAGGTCCATTCTGCCACCGACAGACACCTGCTGGAACTCAGGGTTGGCCCAGATCCAGCTTGCAAACCTGCAAAACAGCCCAGGCTCAGCATAGACCTGGGTCCATCCCTCTAGCTGCTGAACACCAACCTGAGCCCAGGAGCCTGGCACCAGGGAAGGCCTAGGATCTATCCACCACCACGACCTGACACACCATAAATCCTGTGGCTTGGCCAAGGACTGCCTCTGCTCATCAGCAAATATCCTTGGGAGCTCAGGATCAGCCCAGATATCCCAGAAAAACATGAGCGGGCAGCCCGGGCACAGGGTAGTCAAAGATCCATCCGGCCACAGGCAGACCCCATATAGGAGCTGCGACTCAGCCCAGGACTTGCCAACCTGCAATGGAGCTGGGGCCCAGTAGAGGCCAGGCTTCCTCCTGCCACCTCACAACCCAGCCTGAGTCCAGGCTCCACCCAGGACCACTTCTGTCCAGGGACAGACACCCGTTGGAGCCTTGGAAAACCTTGGACTTGGTTTGCAAATTGAGATGAAGAACCAGAATTCTCAAGCTGGATAAGGGCTCTCTGAAAGAGGCAAAACTACTGCCAGTTGCTGGAAAACAGTATTTGGGGGATGTTCCTGTGCATGTCTGCACAGCTCACCAGAACTTAATCATATACCCAGCTCCTACAAGTCAATTAGGAGAAACAAATAGCCAATAAAAATGGGAAAACACAATATTGGCTGTTTATAAAAGATGACATACCAAAATTTGAGATGCCTTTCTACGTCACAATATAGTAACCCAAAGGAAACAGAAAGCACATGTATCTTTTTGTCTATCATTTACAAAGAATGAAAAGAGTAAGAAAAATCTAATGTTGACAGTGATTGAAAATGGAATTGTCAAGCTCTGATAAATGCAATACAAAATTGTCATAACTCTCCTGAAGAGAAGTTTCAGAAAATAGGCCCAAATTTAAAGTGCATGCCTAGCTTAAGCCCAAAAATTTCAATTGAAATAAGTTATTTATTGTTATTGTGGCAATTTTTAAAATTTTACCCTGAAGGTGTCCATTGTAATCATTTCACATATATTTTCACTAGATTTTTGTTGTTCTTGTTGTTGTTTAAGAAGGGAGGGTGTAGTTGGACACAATGCCTTTATTTTATTTATTTATTTTTATGTGGTGCTGAGGATCAAACCCAGGGCCTCTCCCATACTACCGGAGCACTCTACCACTGAGCTACAACCCTAGCCCCTCTAGTGTTTTATTTCTTAAAAAACACTTTTACATATCTGTTTACATATTCCTAATAATTATATATCAGAGATGTTTTTTGAAAAGTTACCACAAGGGCTGGGACTGTAGCTCAGCTACAGTACACTTGCCTGGCATGTCCAAGGCACTTTATTCCATTCTCAGCACCATTTATAAATAAATAAAAAAGATCTATCAATAACTAAGAAAAAATGTTAAAAAAGAATGTAGATGGTGCTTTCAAAAATAAAAGGTAACACAGCTTCAGTTGTACATGTTTGTGACATGAAACAATTAACAAATAAATTTTTTTAAAAGAAGAATATTTCTATGGCACCAAAGAGAATCACATTATTATGCAGCCATCACCATCATTTTCCATCCCCAGGACTTTTATACTCATCCATTCAACCTGTCCTCATTAAATACTATCTTGCCACTTGTTCCTGTTGCTAATCCCAGGAACCACTCTACTACTACCTGCCTGTAAGAAATTGATAATTTCATAGATTTATCTGAACACCAGAAAAGTACAAGAGCAATATGTGCTGCTGTACACATGTACACATGCACACATACTCCTCCATATAAATAGAAAACATGCATTAGTAACCAAGTTTACTTTCTTGCTTCCCACATTTATGTTTAGAAATCCTCCTATATTGTGTAAACCTTCATTTGTTTTGGTCCTGGCCTTTGATGACTTACACATTTAATGTATAAGAGCCTCTGGAGTTGATTTTGATGTCAGTAATGAGATAGGGATTGGATTTCATGTTCTTCCCTACATTATTAGGTATCTTCAAAATGGTCCCAATACTTTGACTGAATAATTGTTCTTTCTCCAAATAATGGAAATGTGACCTTTGTGATCTTATAGAGTGTTTCATCTTTGCAAGTCTTTCCTGATCTCTGTTTGGAGTTCTGTACTCTGTTTCCAGTTCCCACACTTCCCATATTACAATTCTCTATGTGAAGATACCGCTGGGTGCTAAATCCAGGACTTTTTTTTTTTCTAAAATGATCCTTTGGTGTTGGGCATGATGGCCTATGCCTGTAATCCCAGTGGCTTGGGGGACTGAGGCAGGAGGATTGCAAGTTGCAAGCCAGCCTCAGGAACTGTGAGGCACTAAGCAACTCAGTGAGACCCTGTCCTCAAATAAAATACAAAATAGGGCTGGGGATATGGCTCAGTGGTTGAGTGCCTCTGAGTTTCAATCTCTGGTACCAAATAAAATGTTTAAATACACACACAAATGCACACACATGCGCGTGCACACACACATGTATACTTCTGGGACTTAATATTTCAAAATGACTTTAGACCTTTGTTTCCCTCATGATACTTCTAGAAGTAAGATTTTATATAGATTGAAAAGAGGAAAATAGATAGCTGGTCAACACTGGCCTCTCCCTGAAGTAATAGACTTTATTTATTGATGTGATTCTTTATTTTCTTAGTTTTATTTATGTGGAACCCAAAGACTTAGGAGAACAACATATGAGTGCTGCATATAGCTGTTTAAATGGATTTCAATGGGATCTTCCTCTCTGGGTTCAACCACATTATTTATTTTTATTTTATTTGGGATTGAACTCTGGGGAGGTGAACCACTGAGCCCCATCTCCAGCCCATTTTTGTGTTTTATTTAGAGTCAGGGCCTCACTGAATTTCTTGTGGCCTTGCTAAGTCGCTGATGCCAGCTTTGAATTCCTAATGCTTCTGCATCAGCCTCCATGTGACAGGACACCAAGCTCTAGCATTTTCTTATAAATCCACAAGACAATTAATTTGTGCATCCACATGCTCCTGTCATCTTTGTCTTCTTTCCAGACTCAACACCAATATGGTAGAGCGAGCTTTTCCTAAACGTCCTGCCTTTCCTTAAACTCTTAAGGTCCCCAAACTGTCCTCCTGTTCATAAGGCTGTTTTCCTGGAGGACTGAGCCCGAGCCAACCTGGGGGCTTCTGTATACAATTACAACATCCGAGTACAGTCATGATCTAGTTTTCTGAATATGGTCATGATTTTCTGATTCTCTGCATGACCCCAAGCTGAAATCTCGAGTTGGGTTGTGCTGGTTGCACAAACCTTGTCATTTTTCCTGTGCTAAGGAATCCTCAGGGATATGAAAGAGGAAAACCGGTAAGGGGCCAAGCAATTTACCAATTGCACCACAGTACAGAGAACCTCAAGCAGCATGATGAGCACTGTGTGACTGCCACAATTCTGGGCTCTGCAGACACTGAGCATTATTATCCCTACCCTCATGGAATCCAGATGACACCCTTGGAGAAGAAATGGCAGGCACTAGAGCCCTAATGCTGCAAGGGGGCTGGCATGGCCCTGCAGGCTCCCAAGGCAAGTTGTGGAATAAATAGTTTCCGGTGGCCCTTGAGGGCCGTCCTTGGTTTTTGGGTTTTCTATGGAGCAAGAAGAAAAATCCCTGTAAAATTTCACATTACAGGGTGAGATGATCTGTCTTCTTTTTTTCGTTTGTATTGAACATTAGTTTATTCTGACCACATGTCGACCAAAGTCCTAACTGCTGATCTACTTTTTAAACATTTTAATTTGCTTTAATTAGTTATACAGGACAGTAGAATGCTTTGATGCACTTTGAGAGCTCCTATATGAATTGGGTTTGTATTTAAAAGGCCCCTTGGGCTGCTGGTTAAGGAGCAGAGTGAGGAGGCCTAGTAAGACCTGGAGAGGGACAGGAGGATGTTCCCACATGATGCTGGAGGCGGGATGGAGCCAAGCCTACATTGGGCTCAAGCTCTGCCCAGGAGCCTGGCCCCATGGAAGGCCCAGTTTCTAGCAGCTAACTCCTAACAAACTTGGATCCTTCTGTTCACATAAAGACTGGCTCTGCTCACCAGCAGACATTCGTGGGAGCTCAGGAACGGCCCAGATTTCCTACTACGACATGAGGCGACAGCCCAGAAAAGGTAGTCCCAGGTCCATCCCACCTAGGCTAACCCTCACAAGACCTTAGACTCAGCCCAGGACTGCTACACAGACTGTCAGATGCCCACCAGAGCTCAGGCTCTGCCCTGCACTGACACCACCTATTGGAAGACACCTGCCAGAGTTCAGCCCCAGCCCAGGTCAGTCTTGCTGAAAGGCCTGGGAGCCTGACCCAAGGTAGGCCTGTCTCCCTCCCGCCAACAGCTGACCACTCCCCGAACCAAGAACTCAGGCCAATTCTAAGCAGGAAGTGTGAGTCAGGTGGTATAGCGATACCAGATTTTGAAATATACTATAGAGCAATAGTAACAAAAACAGCATGGTACTGGTACCAAAACAGGAGAGTGGACCAATGGTACAGAATAGAGGACACAGAGACAAATCCACAAAATTACAACTTTCTTATATTTGATAAAGGGGCTAAAAGCATGCAATGGAGGAAGGATAGTATCTTCAACAAATGGTGCTGGGAAAACTGGAAATCCATATGAAACAAAATGAAACTGAATCCCTTTCTCTCGCCATGCACAAAAGTTAACTCAAAATGGATCAAGGAGCTTGATATCAAATCAGAGACTCTGTGCCTGATAGAAGAAAAAGTTGGCTCCGATCTACATATGGTTGGGTAGGGCTCCAAATTCCTTAACAGGACACCCATAGCACAAGAGTTAATAACTAGAATCAACAAATGGGACTTACTCAAACTAAAAAGTTTTTTTCTCAGCAAGAGAAACAATAAGAGAGGTAAATAGGGAGCCTACATCATGGGAACAAATTTTTACTCCTCACACTTCAGACAGAGACCTAATATCCAGAGTATACAAAGAACTCAAAAAGTTAAACAATAAGAAAACAAATAACCCAATCAACAAATGGGCCAAAGACCTGAACAGACACTTCTCAGAGGAGGACATACAATCAATCAACAAGTACATGAAAAAATGCTCACCATCTCTAGCAGTCAGAGAAATGCAAATCAAAACCACCCTAAGATACCATCTCACTCCAGTAAGATTGGCAGCCATTATGAAGTCAAACAACAACAAGTGCTGGCGAGGATGTGGGGAAAAGGGTACTCTTGTACATTGCTGGTGGGACTGCAAATTGGTGCGGCCAATTTGGAAAGCAGTATGGAGATTCCTGGGAAAGCTGGGAATGGAACCACCATTTGACCCAACTATTGCCCTTCTCGGACTATTCCCTGAAGACCTTAAAAGAGCGTACTACAGGGATACTGTCACATAGATGTTCATAGCAGCACAATTCACAATAGCTAGACTGTGGAACCAACCCAGATGTCCTTCAATAGATGAATGAATAAAAAAAATGTGGCATTTATACACAATGGAGTATTACGCAGCACTAAAAATGACAAAATCATGGAATTTGCAGGGAAATGGATGGCACTAGAGCAGATTATGCTAAGTGAAGCTAGCCAATCCCTAAAAAACAAATGCTAAATGTCTTCTTTGATATAATGAGAGCAATGAAAAACAGAGCAGGGAGGAAGAGCAGGAGGATAAGATTAACATTAAACAGAGACATGAGGTGGGAGGGAAAGGGAGAGAAAAGGGAAATTGCATGGAAATGGAAGGAGACCCTCCTTGTTATACAAAATTACATATAAGAGGTTGTGAGGGGAATGGGAAAATAAACAAGGAGAGAAATGAATTACAGTAGATGGGGTAGAGAGAGAAGATGGGAGGGGAGGGGAGGGGGGATAATAGAGGATAGGAAAGGTAGCAGAATACAACTGTCACTAATATGGTATTATGTAAAAAATGTGGATGTGTAACCGCTGTGATTCTGCAATCTGTATTTGGGGTAAAAATGGGAGTTCATAACCCACTTGAATCTAATGTATGAAATATGATGTCAAGAGCTTTGTAATGTTTTGAACAACCAATAAAAATATTCAATTCACAAAAAAAAAAAAGAACTCAGGCCAGACCCAGGTTTGCCTCGCCCACAGGTGAACACCTTATAAAGCTCAGGCTTTATTCGCCGATGCCAGCTGCACGGGAGCTTGGGCAAGGAGAAGCATACTTCATTCGTACCTCCAGACGACCCCTAAGGAGGTCAGGCCCAGGCTTGATCCTCCCAGCTGAACTGCACCGGCAGCCTCGGCAGAGGGTAGTCACAGGTCCATCCTGCCTCAGGCTGACACCTGCAGGAGCTCAGACTCAACCCAGGAATGACTCCGCCCTCTGTCAGATGCCCTCCAGGGCTCAGGCTCCGCCCAGCCCTGACTCCGCCTACTGGAAGACCACTGCCAGAGTTCAGCCCCAGCCCAGTTCAGCCTCACTGACAGTGTGGGAGCTAGTCCCAAGGTATCTTGGCTCCTTTCTGCTACCAGCTGACCCCCACCAGAGCTCAGGCTAGACCCTGGATGGCCTCTGCTCACAGGTGAACACTTTCCAGAGCTCAGGCTCCTCCCTGATCAGCAGCCACGGCCAGCTGCACAGGAGCCTGGGCAAGGGGAAGCTCAGTTCCATTCTGCTAAACCCTGAGGAGCTCACGCCCAGGCATGATCCACCCCATTCAACTGCAAGAGAGCTGGATCTAAGGTAAGCCAGGCTCAATCCCACCACTGGCTGAATTCCACACAGCCTGGGCTCTGCCCTGACCAGCCTTTTCGACCTGTGTGGGAGTCCTTACCTAGGGTAGGCCTTGGTCAATGCTGCCACAGGCTGACCCCCTACAAGGCTGAGACTCCGCCCAGATTCAGCTTGCCTGAAGTGCAAGGGAGCCCATTCACAGAGTATGCCCTACTTCATCCTGCCACCATCCCATTGCTGCTGTAGCTTAGGCTCACCTCAGGACAACCTCACCCGACGGCATGGAAAATCTGACCTTGGTACACAGGTTCCATCCTGCCACCAGCTGATCACTGTTGCAACTCCTGTTCCGCCCAGGAGCCAGGCCCCAGGAAAGGCCCAGGTTCTGTGGGTCCTTTTGTTCACCCAGTACTGCCTCCACTCAGCAGCAGACAACCTTGGGAGCTCAGGATCCATCCAGATGTGATAGGACCACTTGTGGCGCAAGTCCAGGCACAGGAGAGCCACAGCTCCTGCCCTCCACCAACACCTGCCAACCATTGTTGGAGCTCAGGCTTTGCCCAGATCCGCCTCCCCAACCTGCAATGGAGCTGGGGCTCAGTAGAGGCCTGCGTTCCTCCTGCCACCTGAACCGCGTCTGGTCCAGGTTAAGCCCAGGACCACTTCTGTCCATGGGCAGACACCCGCTGGACCATTGGAAAGCTTTGGATTTTGGATGCAAATTGAGAAGAAGAACTGCAATTCTGAAGCCGGAAAAGGACTCTCTGCAAGAGGCAAAACTGTTGCCATTTGCTAGAAAACAGTATTTTGGGCATGTTCCTGTGGGTGTCTGCACAGCTCACCATCTCCACAGCTTAATCACAGACCAAGCTCATCCAAGTCAATAAGGAGAAACAAACAGCCGATCAAAAGGGGAAAACCCAATATCGGCTCTTTCTAAAAGATGACATACAAAAATTGAGATGACTTTCCACGTCACAATATAGTCATCCAAAGGAAACCTAAAGTACATGTGTGTTTGCCTATCAAATACAAAGAATAAACAGAGGTAGAAAAATCTAATGCCAATAGTGTTGGAAAATGGAATTGTCATGCTCTGTGAGCAGCAATACAAAATTGTCATGACTCTTCTGCAGAGAAGTTTCAGAAAGGAGGCCACAATTGAAAGTGCATGCATAGCTTTAGCCCAAGCATTTCAATTTCAATAAGTTATTCATTGTTATTAAGTCAAATTTTGAAATTTTACCCTGAAGTTGCCCATTGTAATCATTTTACATGCATATTTTAGATCTGCTTTTATTGTTGTTATTGTTTCCTTTTTCAGGGGGGTGTATTTGGACTGAATTCATAGAATTTATTTCACTCCTTAATTTTTCTGTGGTGCTGTGGATCAAACCCAGGGCCTCTGTCATGCTAGCCGAGTACTCTACTGCTGAGCTACAACCCATGCCCCTCTGTTGTTTTATTTCTTTTTTAAATTATTTTTTGTAGTTGTACGCAATAACATTTATTTATTTATTTTATTTTTTTATGTGGTGCTGAGGATCAAACCCAGAACCTTGCATGGGCGAGGCTAGCGCTCCAAATCTGAGCCATAACCCCAGCCCCAAGTGTTTTATCTCTTAAAAAATACATTTACATATGTGTATGCATATTCCTCTATAATTATATCTCAGACACATTTTTCAAAAAGTTACCACATGGGCTGGAACTTTTGCTCAGCTGTAGCACACTTGCCTGGCATGTCCAAGGCACTGTGTTCCATCATCAGCAACATTTAACATTTACAAATAAGTAAAATAAAGATCTATCAACAACTGATAGAATGTGATTGTTTTTTTTTTAAATGTTAACACAGCTTCAGTTGTACATGTTCATGATATGAGAAAATTAACATGTTAACTTTTGATAAACGGGGATGGTCCTATATCACCAAAGGGAATCACATTATTATGCAGCCATCACCATCATTTTCCATCTCCAGGACTTTTCTATTCACCAATTCAACCTGTCCTCATTCAATACTATCTTGCAACTTTTCCCTGTTGCTAATCCCAGTAACCACCGTTCTACTTCCTGTATGTATGAATTTAATTATTTCAAAGATTTATATTCACAGCACAAAAGTACAAAGCAATGTGTGCTGGTGGATGTGTGTACATGTACACACACACACATACACATCCATGTACATACACAACCTGCATTAGGATCCAACTTTGCCTTGTTGTTTTCCCAATTTTTGTTTAGAAATCCTCCTATGTTGTGTAAACTTTCATTTATTTTTTTTCCTGGACTTTGAAGATTTATGCGTTTAATTGATCAGAGCATCTGGAGTTTATTTTGAGTCCATAGTGAAATCGAGATTGGATTTCACCTTCTGACCTACATCATTAGGCATCTTCAAAATGGTCCCAGTTACCTTTGCTGAATAATTTGTCTTTCTCCAAATAATGGAAATGTGACCTTTGTGACCTTATAGAGTGTTTTATCTATGCAGTTGTTTATTGATCTCTGCTTGCAGTTCTGTCATGCTGTTCACCCAGATCCCACACTTCCCATATTACAAATCTCTATGTGAAGATACCACTGTGTGCTAAATCCAAGACATTTTATTTTTCCAAAATGATCCTTTTGTGTTGGGTATGATGGCCTATGCCTGTAATCCCCATGGCTTGAAAGACTGAGGCAGCAGGATTGCAAGTTCAAAGCCTGCCTCAGGAAGTGTGAGGCACTTAGCAACTCAGTGAGACCCTGTCTCCATTAAAAATACAAAATAGGGCTGGGGATAAGACTCAGGGGTTGAGTGCCTCTGAGTTTCAATCCCTGGTACCAAATAGAAAATTTAAACACACACACACACACACACACACACACACACACACACACATACACATCTCACAGATGTATACTTTTGTGACTTTATTTTTAAAAATGACTTTAGACCTTTTTTTCCCTTTCATGATACTTTCTTGAGGTAAGATTTTATACAGAATGAAATGAGAAAAATAGATAGCTGGTCAATACTGGCCTCTCTTGAATATGATGTGATTCTTTATTTTCGTAGTTTTATTTATGTGGACCCAAAAGACTTAGGAGAACAACATCTGAGTGCTGCCCGTAGCTATTAAATGGAATTCAATGGGATCTTTCTCTCTGGGTTTAACCACATTATTTATTTTTATTTTATTGGGTATTGAACTCTGGGGACCTGAACCACTGAGCCCCATCCCCATCCCTTTTTTGTATTTTATGTAGAGTCAGGGCCTCACTGAATTGCTTATGGCCTTGCTAAGTTGCTGATGCAGGCTTTGAACTTGTAATCCTTCTGCCTCAGCCTCCATGTGAGAGGACACTGGGTTCAAGCCCTTTATTCTTAACACACAAAACACATTAATTGGTGCATCCACTTGCTCCTGTCATCTTTGTCTTCTTTGCAGAATCAACACCAATCGGGTGGAGAGAGCTCTTCCTAAATGTCCTGCCTTTCCTTAACCTGCTAGTGTTCCTTTACTGTCCTCTTGTTTCTAAGGCTGTTTTTCTGGTAGACTGAGCCCAAGCATACCTGTGTGCTTCTGCCTACCATTACAAGATCCTAGTACAGTAATTATCGGGTTTTGTGAGTATGTTCATGATTTGCTGATTTTCTGTCATGACCTTTAGCTGAAATCTTGAGTTGGGTCATGCTGACTGCATTATATTTATCATTCATCCTGGACTGAGGAGTCCTCAGGAATATTCAATAGAGAAAACGAGATGAGTGGCCAAGCAATTTATTCATTCCACTACAGTGCAGAGAACCTCAAACACCGTGATGATAACTGTGTGACTGCCACAATTCTGGGCTTTGTGGACACTGAGCATTATCCCTACCCAGCATAAACTTTCAGGCATGATGTGATTAGCCTTCCAAACTTTTGGGATAAAATATAGTGTTGATGACAAGGTAAGCAATGACAAAATGATTTCTTATATTATTGGAGCTTAAAAAGAAAAAAATCAGTGTTTTAATGAGGTAGTATAGGTGAGACTGTGATGTTCAATTTAGGTAAAAGAAAACAATTAAGAAATGTGCTTTGTGAATAATATCTCAGGCTGCTGAGAATTTCTTTGGAGATACTGACTTCTTATAAATTGACCCTGAGTAAGTTTTTTTCATGTGTAGTTCAGAAAAAAACACTTAAATCCAGGACCCATTAGCAATATAATTAAACTGGGGTGTAAGACGTTTGGGGACATTATTGGACATGTGCTTCCCTTGAGAAGAATATGTTCCTGTACTCTTTTTATGATAACTTCCTAGGAGTGCTGTACTTTCCAAATGGATTATTTTCACTTTTAACAAATTTGAATAGGGTTAGTCATTCAGAAATCAGTCTTAAACCAGCTCCTTTTTAAAAATATTTTTTAGTTGTTGATGGACCTTTATTTTGTTTATTTGTATGTGGTGCTGAGAATCAAACCCAGTGCCTTACACATGCTAGGCAAGTGCTCTACCATTGAGTCACAGCCTGCTCCTTTGGTGTTAAAGGTTCTCCCAATTCAGAATTTTGGGCTTTATTTTATATATTGATATTTATATCTAACCCTTTTATAGCATTCACAATCTGGAACCATTAGGAGCTCAACTGCAAGATTCTATCTCTTTTTAAAGTTTTCTTAAGAAACCATGCTATTTTTATTAGGACTGATTTGTCTCTAGCAAGTATAGCCATAGGCAAAGCCTCATTATTCATCCAGAGATGATTCATGGGCTCCATTCAAATACCATGTGCAAAGAAACCTTTTCTTCCCCCCAGTATTATAGATTGCTCTTAATCACCTCCACCACCTCTCCTGAGTGATCACCTTACTCCATCTCCCACCATTGGAGTTCAAGTCATTAGGTTTGTGGACAGAGGGACAGAGCTGTCCAAAGGCCTTGGCCTCCCTCTGCATGCAGGCAGATTCTGTGGCTTCCTCCTGTTCCCACTGCTTTCTTTCCTATGCCTGTGCAGGGGTCTCCCTAACTCCAAAGTCCATTCTTGGGGAATCAAGAGAGCAGAATTTCCAGTGCACCCCTGAGTGGCACTGCCCAATCTTGAATTTACTGACTGGGGTGAATAATGAGGCCACTTTAGCCTAGGATAATAATCTCCATCATAGCAGGCTCAACAGAAAACAGACTGAAACTATATGTTGGAGTACATTGGAAATTTCCTCCTGCATGTTTTATGTAAACAAGTTCATTCAATGAACATTCAATAAATCCCCAGTTCTTTAAAGGCCCTGTTTATAGTAAAAATATAGAAGCAGAAAGATTTGGATTGGTGAACAGCCAACTCTCCACCTCAAAAGCCATCAAGCTGTTGGAGCATCTTCCCAGGAGCTCAGATGTTTATGTCAAGATGGCATGTCAGCCAAAAGCTAAATATTGTTTTTTGATGAATCAGTCAGATATGTGTGCAATAGACTCATATCTTCAGAAACAAGAAGGCCAGTGTTGTGCAAAAGTTCAGAAGAGATCTGGTGACAGATCTCAGACTTTGGGCAGGCCTAATGACTGCAAGTCTATGGAGCACATTTTACATTTGACAACTTTAAAGCAACAAAGGAAGTACTCAACCTCAGGACCACAACTCCTGATGTTCTTGGGTCTGTGTGCTAGGATCTGAAGGAAAAGAAATCTGCCCCTGCAAGGACTTGAAAGTCAGGTCCTTTCCAAGTACAGTATTTTGTATTTAGTGTTTGCAAGAGCATTGATAAAAAGTAACATTAAGGGAACAGTTTATATGAAAATTGTATCAATCGGGATTCTTGCAATTGACAGGAAACCTAATTCAAGTTACATGAAGCAAGCCTCGAATTTTATTGAGTCATAGATTTGAGCAATATGGGGTATGGCTGGATCCAGTAACTCAAATAAGTCACCATGTGGTTCTGTTTGTCCATCTTTCAAATCTGCATCCATCTGGCTTGGTTACATTCTAGAGTAGATATTGTTCACCTATAGTAAGTTGGCCACCAGCTGCTCCAACACAACACTGTAACTTCTCAGGCACAGAAGGAGACAGAGAATAGCTGAATAGCTGTCTTTAGCTCAAAGCTAAGAAGTGTTTTTATTAACTTTAATTAGGTAAAGTTCCCATATCTTAGCCCATCACAATGGTCAGGTGATTCAAGACTTCTGATAGGCCAGATCCAAGTCACATGCCTATCTCTGAACCCAGCAAAACTGCAGGGACAGAGAGTAGGGGAGGGTCTCTCATCCAAAGAATAAGATTCATCACAAGGAGGAAGGAAAGTGGTTTGGGGGCAAGGAAAACCTTGTCTGAAAAACAAGCCACAGAGGGCTGGAGTTGTGGCTCAGTTGTAGAGCACTCGCCTAATGTGTGTGAGACCCTGGGTTCAATCCTCAGCACCACATAAAAATAAATAAATAAAGGTATTTTGTCCAACTACAACTAAAGAAAAAACATGCCACAGAAAATGATAGAAAGTGCCAGGCATGTGTGGTTTGAGCATGCTCACAGTTAACAATGAATCCGGGAATCTTAAAGGTGGGATCATCCTCCTGGATCTAGAACAACAGTATATTTTTGAAATCAACAGATCTCTTGTCAAAAAAACCCCCAAAGTCTTCAGGAAGATTATGATGAAAACAGGTCAAAGCCAGCTATTTGATTGAGGGAGGGAAGTAGAAGGAGGGGAAAAGGTCAAGATCCTGTCTTCTCTCTTCTCCCAAATCTAGCATTTAGTTTCTCCTTGGAAATGCAAGAAAGACTTTCAAAAAACTACTGAGGGGAATGGAAGATGACCTAGAGGCTGAGGGGACCCTGCATTAAGACAGCATCAACTCACCCCAGTGAAGGCGCTTCCCAAGTCAGTCCTCTTTGACCTTGTTGATTTTCAAGGAGAAAGCCTTTGTGTTGCATTAGCATGATTTAATCAATTTTGTTGTTTTTACTGATACTCATTTGAAACTTAAGAGGTGACTTCTGGTTCAGAATGCCCTTGGGTGACTATGACAGGCTAGAACTATGAATATTTTGTTCTCATTGGTTTTGTTTTTACTCTTTTGTTCTATTAAGAGAAATAGTTCTGATTTTTCCATGTAATAATGGTGATATTTGTGTGTGTGTTCCTTTTGAGTTAAAAATTTTATTGTGGTAAAATACACACATGCAATTTGCTATTGTGAATAGTTTTAGATGGAGAGTTTTGGGGAAGCCCAGGGACCATCACTACCTACCATCTCTCAAACTTTTTTTTAATCTCCTCAGGTTGCAACTGTGTCCCATTAAATGTTGCCTCATTGCCCTCTCCCCTGGTCCCTGGCAAGTACATATTTCTTTAAATACATGTATACAAGGAAAACACATACATACATGTAAATAAAAATATTCAATAAATCAAAGTACAGAAGATGCACAGAGGAAAATATAAAGTTATGGGAAAGGTTTGGCAAACACTGGAAGTGTTCCCCTCACCCAAGATGATAGACTCCTCCCCATCACACTCTTGCACACTCAAACCCAGTGTCACTTTGAGAAGAGTGAAGCAAAGTGTCCTGTTGTTCAATGTGACGTTTTTTCTAAGGACAGGGTTAACTGCTGTAAAGTCCCTTCCTGCCTCAATCTCAAACCTGGGTGTGAGGACTGGCACTGCCCAAAGGATGCTGCTCATTCTCCTTTCATACTGTGGCACCTCAATCTTTGAATCCAGTCAGGTCCCTATTTTTAGTGACAGTGCATTTAAATGCTCACAGATCTAGGCCCAAGAGTACTAGTGACACAGGATGGAATGATGTGAACATCCTGCTGACCTGCTTTGCACTCCATGTGCACACCTTCTGCTCACACTAGGAACCACCCATGCCCCACCTCTTCCTGGTTTAATTTTTTTTCTCTGTGCCATGAAAGACACTGAAATATTGGAATGCTTTTTCTATCACTGAGTTGGAATACTAACTCCACCAGGGCTCTATCTCCCTCACAGATTTCCCTAGGGCCTGCAGCAGTGCTGGGGACATGGCCATCTCTTCATAAATAGTTACTAAACAGGAAAATTAATGGATTTGGGGGTTATAACAGCCAGTGGCTATGAGGGGAATTAGGGGCCACATGGGCTGGCAGAACTGGATGAGCATCTGGGGACCCCATTGACTGCGTGCAGCCCTGCCCTTACCCAGTCCTCAGTCCAGGGGAGGTGGGGGAAAGCCTGCTGTGGTGTGTTCACAGACTGCATTTCCTGGTCCTCTTCTCTGGTTTTGGCCCACCAAACTCTTTGGAGAAAAAATCAGGAATGGCCTGAAGGCGGGGTCTGTTTCCATAGAGTGTGGTTGACATTGGCAGATGGTTGCAGGTCCAGGCTGCAGGGACACCTGCTCCTCATTCACAAAACTTCCTGTGTTCCAACTTAGTCTGTGCTGATGGCAGAGGCTTGGAGTGTCTGATCCAGCAGGGGCATGAAGGGAATCTAGCCTCTTGCCTCCCAGTGAGCAGGTGGCAATTGTCCCAGTGCCCTTGTGGGACTGAAGAGATTTATTGGTGTGGTAGTTGAACTCAGCAAGTGCTGGGCATGCTGATAAAGCTTCTGACCAGTGCTGGCTCTTGTATCTCTTCAGGGGATGCTGCCATGATAATTCTGTCCCATACATATAGCCTCAGGTTCTCTGGAACTCATTTGGAAGGAACTGGAAAGTCTGAAAGCCAGACCTGCTGTGACAGGGAGGCCTGCCCTGACAGACTGGGGCCTTGGGGACAAATTGCATCCATTAACTTTATGTAGAAGTGTTTATCTGCATTTTCCACCCCAAGGATCCAGAGAGACAGTAAGGATGCTGCTCCCCAAATAACCTGATTTCATTTGAGGAGCTACTTAGGCAGAATCAATGAGGTGGACTCCAGAGAAGCCACTGTAGACAAAGGCAGGAAAAGAAGGGCAGAAGTGTTTGGCAGAAGGCAGAAGGGGAGGTTTTGGGTGAAAAGCCTCTGCCCAGGGCCACCCCACTACCTCCAACAGCAGGACCAAAGTCTTCATGGGGTGCCCTTAAGATTTTAGGTGGCAGAGGCAGGTTACACAGCCCTGGGTACTGCACCCCACCAACCTGCCCCAGCCTTCAGCATTGCCACCAGATGACATCATCCTCCAGATGACATCAGCATGAGGAGTCAGAGGGTCCTGAGTTCACACTCCAGTTCTGCCACTGGCTGGCTGTGTGGTCTCTAGTGTGTTCAGGGCTTCTCTGAGCCTCAGTGTTCTCAGCTCTAGAATGGGAATAACTAACAGTCCTCTGCCATAGGGTTACTGTGAGGCTTGAAGACATTACTATGCTCAAGTGCTTAGCAAGTGCCTGTGCCCTTTGAAATATTCAGTGAATCTCTCAGTGGTGGCTGTGTATCATACACCTCTGTGGATAATGGATGCCCGGTGGCTACTCACTTGGGTCTTCTCTCCTAGATTATCCTTCAATGTCATAGCTCCAGCCTTTTTGAGAGTGGGAGGTGGGATAGAATCCTGCTTCTGTCCCAGTCAATCCCAGAGAGGAGTGTGCCTGCAGCAAGGGCTCCAGGTTGAATGCAGCAGTTGACAAGGAGTGGCGTCCCTTGGGGATGAAAGTGTGTGTGTGTGTGTGTGCTCACTTGTGAGTCATATGGATTGTGTGTGTGGGTGTGTGTGGTATTCGTGTGTGTGTCCTTGTGTGGGACTTTCAAAAGTATTTGTGGCTAAGCCCACTATTGATTAGAGTCTCCCAACCCCACCACTCCAAGCCCTGTTAGCCAGGCACAGGAGCTGCCTAGGACAGTGTCCAGGCAGCTGCAGTACCCAGATGTTCTCAATTTCTGCTCACTGGGGTGGTGAACTCTGGTCCATTCTGCACCCCGGAAATAACAGCACATGAGCAACAGTTGCTTGATGGGAAAATTTCAGCAGAGGCCATGCTGATGGCTCTGGGTCACCCAGGTGCTCCTGCCTGGTCCCACTGTACTCCCCAAGTTTAAAGCCCCTGTCATGATGTAGATTAGGGGATTTGTCCCTGGCCTCTATCTTCACTTTTTAACCTTGCTTTCTCCTTGAGGGGCCACTGCCTGTTCCTCCTGCCAGCCTCCCTGGCACAGGGACCACACCCAGAGGCTCACTCTGTATGGGAGGAAGGCCTGTCCCTTTAGGTGGGGACTCTCTGCCCTGATTCCCACACTGAAAGATGACCCTGCCAGTGTGGCTACTGTGACCAACCAAGCTCCCCACAGCCCAGTAGCAGGACATGGGATTATCCCCATCTCCTCTTTGTTCTGTCTTTGTTCTGGAGGATTTGTCCCCTCATCTGTTTTCTCTCTCTGACACTCCAGCTCTTGCCATCTTGGGCCCTGCCACCAGCTGAAAAACATGGTCCCACAGATTCCTGTCCTACTCATCACTGAAACAACCTGGAAAAGGCTGCTTCTTGTTTTTCCTGCATCCTTCTTCTCCCTGAGGCCTAAAGAAACCTATCAGTAGCCATGGCAGGAAACACCAGACCAAGAAAAGGACAAAAAGAGGTGGCACCAAGTTCCTGAGGATCTCCACCAGTCTGTTTCCTCCCGTTTCTTGGCCTTCCCTGCTCTCTTACTCTGTCTTATATCTGTAACTCTAAATTCCCAGAGTTCAGAAATTGATTAGTCACGAGAACACCACGTGCTCCATCTGTTGGCCACTAAATAATTCTCCTTCTTCTGCTGTCACTTTATCTACCAACTCATTGGCTTTACCAAGGGGCAGCACAATGGGACCCTCTCTGGGGGATGCCACCACTGAGTCTTGTCACCTGGTTGGTGTGACACTCCATCTCTCCATGTGGGGCAGTAGCATCAACAAGGGATGTCAATTTTGTAATCATTTAACCACAGGAGATCATTCTAATAAGAACGGATTGGGGTTGGGGTGTGTGGGGCTCGATATCCTTCACAGACTTGTGAAGGTTTCTTAGATGCCAAGGGAGCATTGCTCAGGACCATGACCAAGGTCCCACCCAGACACCCCTTAAAATTGCAGGGTTTTCAATGATCCACAGCTCTGATGTTTGCAAATTATAGCTTTTACTCACCAATGCAAGGGACCTAGGCACAGGAAGGTGGTCTTGCCTGCCGCAGTCTGGCTGGGCACAATTCAGGAGCCACTTGTCAAAAGAAACAAACTTTATTTTTAGAACACACACAGCAAACCACACAGCTCCTCAGGAAAAACCTTCAGAGCCCAACTGCCACCACCGGCTTCCCACAAGCCTCTCAATCTCCCCCACTCCTCCTGTTCTTGAGGCTGATTGGCTGGGTTGTGTGGGCAGAGCCAAAAAAAGTCCCCCAGTGAGCAGCTCCATGGTCTGAAAGGGCAGGGAAACAGCCCAAGGAACATCACCGCAGAAGAGCCAATCAGTTGGCAGCTAGAAGTTTGCTGGGGGCCGCTGTGAGCCAATCATCAGCTGGCAGCTGGAAGTTTGCTGGCAGCTAGAAGTTTGCTGGCAGCTGGAAGTTTGCTGGGGCCCCTTCAGCTGTGGCTCTCAACATCTCCCCCTCTCTGTTTAAACAACAAGCATGTGGCTTAGGGACCCTGCCTGCCTTAGGTTGTCCAATAGTACATATGGTCCTTATCCGTTATCAGATGAGCTGACCTCAAGGCATCAGCCTCCTGTCTTAGGTTGGTACCATTGCAATTGGATCTTACCCGTCATTGACTACCGGTCCAGCATACAGCCACACCTGTGGATAGGTCTTTGTACCAGCGGGGGGGTGAGGTTCTTTGCCTCACCTCTGTTGGCCCCCAAATTTTAGCTGAACGACCATGACAAGCAGAAGGGAGGAAGATACACCAAGCCAATTGATGACTCCTTTTGGAAAAATTGTACCACCGATGACACCATCAGCAAAAATACCCCAACACTACCACAAGTCGCTGCACCAACAGATAGTTCACAATGCATACAAGTGAATTCACAATGCATACAAGTGAGACATAGTCCAGGCAAGTTCTGCAAAGTTCTGCAAGCAGTTCAGTGATGGCTATTGCAGAAGATGTAGATTGGTTTTATCTTTGTCTTCACCGGCACTGGGATGAAGATAGGAATTCTGGCAATAATGGCTAAAGAAAAAATTATGTAACATTTCAGAAGGCACTAAAAGAAAACAATTTTCTTAACAATTTACATTATCTTGAAGAGAATTATTAAATATAATGAAAAGGAAAGGTGAAAGTAAACAAACAGATCTGTTAACCTCCTTTTTTGTTCACATATTAAAACAATCCTCAACAGCTGTTTACCCAATTTAAATTAAACCATTTAAATCACGTGAATTAAAAAAAAAATGTGGATCCATTTTTTCATGAGCGCTCATCATATATGATATATGGACATACATACATACAAACATACAACATAAAACACAAGTGTGCACACAACACATAACATAATAGCAAAGGCCTTATAACTTTTTACAGGTGAAATCTCCATTGCAATGTTTAAAAACTCTATAGTCAAAAAATAGAACTGATCAGAAAAACAGTAACCTAGGTCTGTATGAGCTCAAAAAACAAAATAGAACTTCAGGATATGGGAAAGGGTAATAATAAAATAGATATTAATAAAAGCATTCTGATTCTGTCACAGATGTAAGAATAGCCAAACTGGAGTTTTGGATATCAGCTGTTATGGATTTGAGACAAATCATCTTCTTTTTGGTCTGTAGAAATCGCTTTAGTTAATCTTTCTGGAATCCAAATCGGCTGCTGTTCTCCCTGTGGAAACACATAAACTGACCCCCAACTCCAGACAATCACTGGGTCAGGACTTTAGTTAATCTCTCTGGAATCTAAATCGGCTGATGTTCTCCCTGTGGAAACACACAAACAGACCCCTGACTCCAGACAATTACTGGGTCAGGACCTTTACATTGTCCTGTTAGAATATCCTTCCAAAGTGCCTTGGGATTATGCACATTTTTTGGACACATATGCCTTTCTGCAGCACTAAGTCCTGATGAATCCAAATTTAAAAAGTTTAGAGTAAAAAGGGTTATTTTAAGTTTATTTTAAGTTTATCTTTGGGGAATATATACCCCTTCCCAATTCCTTCTTTTTGCTTTAATAAGTACATTTTAATAGTTTGATGAGCTCTTTCAACTATGCCTTGTCCCTGTGGATTGTATGGGATTCCTGTTATATGAGTAATGCCAAATGATGAGCAAAATTGTTTCAAAGAGGTAGAGGTATAGCCAGGACGATTATCTGTTTTTAACTGTTTTGGAACGCCCACAGTGGCAAAATTTTGTAAGCAATGAGCTATAATATCTTTAGTTTTTTCTCCAGCATGAAGGGAGCCCATCAAAAATCCTGAAGAAGTATCAACTGTAACATGCAAATATTTTAATTTTCCAAATTCTGGCAAGTGTGTGACGTCCATCTGCCAAATATGGTTAGGTATCAATCCTCTAGGATTGACTCCAAGATTAACTTGTGATAAAAAGGTCACACAATTTTGACATTGTTTTATTATTTGTCTAGCTTGTTCCTTAGTTATTTTAAAAGGCTTTTGTAAAGTATTAGCTTTGAAATGGAACTTTTTATGAAAATTTATAGCTTCTTCTAGTGTAGAGAAAATATGTAGTGAAATATTTATAGTTCAGGATTTTGATTTCTATGTGGCTGGATTACTTTGTTAACATAAATTTGACACATATTTGGGCTGTTAGGCATCCCTTGATGGAGTACTTTCCATTCATATCTCTGATCAGGACCTTCATGATTCAGTGCAGGGATAGTAAATGCAGAACGTGGACTATCCTAAGGATGAATTGGAATTGAAAAAAAAACAATCTTTAATATCTATAACTAAAACATACCAAGTTTTTGGTAAAGCAGACAATTGAGGAATCCCCAATTGAGCAAGTCTCATTATTAATGGCTCTTAAATCTTGCAGTAATCTCCATTTACCAGATTTCTTTTTGATGACAACAATGGGAGTATTATGGGGAGATACAGAAGGTTGTATATGTGCTTCCGCTAATTGTTGTTTGACCAGGTCATGGGCTGCTTGTATCTTTTCTTTAGTCAGGGGCCACTGAGGAACCCATACTGGTCTTTCTGATTTCCAAGTAATTTTGATTGTCTCAGTGGCCCTTTCTGAAAATCCAACCCATGTCTGTCTGTTCCTTGATCTATTTGTATTGGTGCTGCTATACCTTGTTCTTGTTTTTCTAATCTTTTTCCTTTCCTAAAACCTTGTCTAGTCATAATAGTGGGTGCATTTTGGTTGATGTTATTTGTTAATGTCAAACCTAATTGATCTAGGACATCTCATCCCCATAAATTTATAGGAAGATGATCCAATACATATGGCTGTATAGTTCCTTCACATCCTTCAGGATCCTTCCAATCTAATACCATTGCACTTCTATGGGGATTAGTCGCCACTCCTAGGCCTCGAAGCATTTGAGTGGCTTGTTGTAATGGCCAATGTTTTGGCCATTCTTGATGAGAGATGATGCTAAGGTCTGCACCTGTATCCAGTACACCATTAAATTCATGTCCTTGAATAATTAGTTTTAGCATGGGGCGAGAATCTAAATTTAAAGAAAGCATAGCCCAATCTACACCTGTGGAGCCTAATCCCTTGGAACCTCTTTCTACAGCACGACTGGAAAATTTATCATGTAGGCTGGGTATTATTAGTAACTGTGCTATTCTATTTCCTGGTGAAATTACTGATATACCCTTTGGAGAATTGGCTATAATTTTTATTTCACCTTCATAATCGGGATCAATTACCCCAGGAATTATCATAAGTCTTTTTAAAGTAGAAGAGCTGTGTCCCAATAATAAGCCTACTGTTCCTTTGGGAAGAGGTCCTTTTACCCCTGTGGGAATGATTTGAACTCCCATCTCTGGAGTTAGTACTGAACTTGTGGAGGCACAGATGTCCAACCCTGCACTCCCTCTGGTTTGTCTGATGAGGGATCTGATGGACAATGTGTCCTGGGCACTACCCTGATGGGGTTGCTGGGTTCTTCCAGTGCTCCGTATATTTGTGGTTTGGGACCCCGGAGCATTGGGCCCCCCTGCCCATTTTTTGGCAATGGAGCCCGATGCCTTTCTCCACAATATCGTGGATAAACACCTGGTCTTTGTTCGTTTTTTGATAATGGAGTACCCTCTATGGTGGTTTGAGAACGGCATTCATTAGCCCAATGTCTCCCTCTATGGCATTGTGGACAAATACCTGGTATTCTACTCCTTTGATACCTAGTTTTGTTAAACCCTCCACCTATGGGGCAATTCCTTTTAAAATGTCCTGTTTGTTCACAATTGTAGCATGTTCTTGGCCTGGCATCTAAAGCCTGTTTTACTGCAGCTGCCACGACTTGCTCTTGTTCATTAATGTCTCTACATAATTTAATATATGTGTTTAAATCTTCATGTTTCCATGGTCTAATGATATCTCTGCACCAACAATTCGCTTGGTCATAAGCCAGTTGTTTTATTAATGGCATTGCTTGTTCTGTATTCCCAAAAACTCTGGTAGCTGTTTGAATAAGCCTATCTACAAATTCAGCATAAGATTCATTAGCTCCTTGTATTACCTTAGATAATTGACCTTGTAAACCTCCATGTCCTTGTAAAGTCTTCCATGCCCTAACCACCTCTACAGCAATTTGTGCGTATACGCCAGGATCATATGCAATTTGTTGCTGCTTATCCTCATAAGGTCCCTTTCCTAACAACATATCTAGATTTCTCTGAGGATAACCAGCTGCTGCATTTCACCTAGCCGTCTCCTTGCAAAATTCCTCATTGGCAACCTTCCATAACAGGTATTGACCTCCATTTAGCACAGCTTTACACATATTAGCCCAGTCTGCTGGCGTCATGTTCAAGTTGTTAATGGATTCAACCAAGCTTACAGTGAAGGGTGCTTGAGGACCATAGGTTGTTACAGCCTCTTTTAGCTGCTTCACTATTTTGAAATTTAAAGCACAGTGAATTCACTGCCCTCCTACCTCAAATACAAGGCATGTTAATACTTGAGATCCTGTCTCAGGATCCGAACTATCAACTGCGGGGATTGGGGGCCTCCCAGCATATGGAGGTGGCCTTGTTAGTTGGACATTTACGTCCTCTGGTGATAGAAAGGTGTTAGTAGCAGTCTCCTGTAGAGGTGGTGCTGTTGGTTGGACACTTACGCCCTCTGGTGATAGAAAGTTGTTAGTAGCAGTCTCCTTTTGTAACTTTCCCCCTGATTGCTTTTTCTGCTCTAAGCTTTCTTCCTCTATCTTTGTCTGAACTGAAGGCTTTGAACTAAGCAAACCAGATACAAACATCCACAATAGCAATGTGCCAACTGGCAGAGTCCCTGGGCTGTTCTTTTCTATTCTTTTTAAATATTCACCATGATGATTCCATTGTGATATATTTAACAACTCCTCCTTAAAAAGCCATGGGCTACATTTTTGCATTGTATCAACGTATGCCCTGACTGTTCTTGATTTTACTGAGATGCCTCCTTCCTCTAACAATTTACTTAACACTCTTTCAGTTTGTTTTTTACTAATTTCTGATACCGTATATCTACTATAATACAACCCAACAAGATGACGCCAAACAAAACCGAGACAGAATGAAATAAAAAGGGAACAACAAAAAGTCATTATAGCCTTTCTATACTCCTGACATGTGCATCCGTCCTTTCTCCCTATCTGTTCCTCAGACATAAATAGTTTTTCCTCAGATGTGAGCGGTTTTTCTTCCATCTCACTCATCTCCAGGGACAGGCAACTTAAAACAAAAGTGAAGCAAAACAAAAGAGGAATCTTAAAATGGCTACCCATCCTCTCACCCCACCCTCAGGGGCGAGCAGTTTACCTTATCACTTACCCTCAGTCACTCCCTGTGCGAGCCACCAAATGCCGCAGTCTGGCTGGGCACAATTCAGGAGCCACTTGTCAAAAGAAATGAACTTTATTTTTAGAACCACACACGCCAAACAAAACCGCTCCTCAGGAAAAACCCTCAGAGCCCAACTGCCACCACCGGCTTCCCACAAGCCTCTCTCACAACCACAAGCCTCTCCACCTCCCACAGTCCTCTTGCTCTTGAGGCCGATTGGCTGGCTGGTGTGGGCAGAGCCAAAAAAGTCCCCCAATGAGCAGCTCCGTGGTCTGAAAGGGCAGGGAAACAGCCCAATGAGCATCACCGCAGAGGAGCCAATCAGCTAGATGTTGCTGGGGCCACTGTGAACCAATCATCAGCTGGCAGTCTGAAAGGGTGGGAAAACAGCCCAATGAGCATCACCACAGAGGAGCCAATCAGCTAGATGTTTCTGGGGCACTGTGAGCCAATCATCAGCTGGCAGTCTGAAAGTTTGCTGGGGCCCCTTCGGCTGTGGCTCTCAACACACCCCTAGGTCTTCCTAACTGTATGGTCATGAAGTTTAGGGTCATTTTTCAGGCCAACTCCTCTACCCCTACTCCAACTCCAAGCACCTTATTAAGTTCTGTAAGGAAGAGGACACAAAATGAATGTGGTATGAGGTTGCGATACACCACCATCTGCACAAAGCAAGCTCACAGCCAGTAATAACAGGACCATGTGAAGAGGACACAGAGATAGTTCTGGGGATTAAAAAAGGCCAGGCCCCTCTCCAGAAGCTCTGGACAATTAATGCAAAGGATATAAAATTCCCATTATGGAACAGGGCCCATCCAGTAAATGGCTGCAAGTGAGTGTTCACAGGCAGGCGATGAACTGATTGGGGGGAAGTCAACATCATAGGCATGTGTCATCTATGAGACCTGGAGACTTAGACTTGGCCTGATGACTATGAGCACTGGCTCTCATGGTTGTAGAAGAGGCTCCAAGGGTCTCCAAACCTGTATTGAGTCAGCACAGGACTGTGAGTCTGATCTAGAGACAGGTAACTCACAAGGATCCCTGAAGTTCACAAACTTCAGATATGAACTGTGTTAAATGTCTGTTTTTATTATAGAAAAAGTAACAACTTTACAATACTCAGACTTCCCAGACAAAAACAAGGCAATGCCTATTGAAGTCTTCTGCAAATTTCCTCAACATTACACTCCTCAGCACTGCAATTATTAAGACATACGGTCTAAGTTTCACAGGAACATTGATGTAGATGCTCTAATTATTATCCTACTAACTTCAATAAATTCCATGGAGGCTTGGACTTGGCCTATTCGCTCTATACTCCACATCTAGGATAGGGCCTAGCACACAGAAGTTGATCAAGCAAAGTGATTAAAGAAACAAAAGAAATTTTCAGACACAATTAAAAGTTTAAAAAACCCAGCAAATTATCCCAGGCTGTGTGGTGGCAAAGTGTGGCTGAACCCAGAACTCAGTGCCAACATGCAGAGTAGACTCAACTCTAAGACACTGTTAATGCCAAAATGCAGAGAGTAACCTCAGCTTAGCCACCACTGAGTGTGCAGGAGATAGCAGCTGGGTCAACAGACAGCAGTGACCAGATAGCTGTCAGGTCAATGGGGAACTGGAATTCTTTTTCATAGTTTTAACTAATTTGTGCTTAGCCATGAATTTTAATGCAATTCATAGAAAAATCCCAAAGACAATTCTTCATGGAACTACAAAAAGCAACCATGAAATTTATGTGTAAAAATAAGAGACCCAGAATAGCCAGAGCAATCCTTAGCAAGAAGAGTGAAGTAAAACACATCATAATAGTATATCTTAAACTATACTACAGAGCTACAGTAGCAAAAATGGCATTGTATCAGCACCAAAACATACATGGAGAACAATGAATGGTACAGAATAGAAGACACAGAGACAAACTCACAAAAGCACAGTTATCTCATATTAGGCAAAGGTGCCAAAAACATACATGAAAGAAAAAAAAATCCTATTCAACATATGGTGCAGGGAAAATTGTAAAGCCCCATGAACCAAAAAGAAAGTAAACCCCTCTCACTCTGCACAAAATACAACTCAAAATGGATCAAAACTTAGGCACTAGACCAGAGACCCTGCACCTAATAGAAGAAAAAGTAGGCCTAAATCTTCACTATGCCAGCCTAAGATCTGACTTCCTTAATAAGGAAGTACATTCCAAGAAGTAAGATCCAGAATCAATAAACAGGACGGATTCAAACTAAAAAGCATCTTCTCAGCAAAGAAAACAATCAGTCATGTGAAGAGAGCCAACAGAATTGAAGAATATCTTCACCACATGCACCTCAGATAGAGCATTAATCTCCAGGATATATACAGAACTCAAAAAACTTAACACTAAAAAATCAAATAACCAAATCAATAAATGGGCTAAGGATCTCAACAGACACTTCACAGAAGAAGCAATACAGTTTATCAACAAATACATGAAAAAATGTTGAACATTTAGCCATTAGAGGAAAACAAATCAAAACTACTCCAAGATTTCATCTCACCCCAGTCACAAACAGATTATCAAGAATACAATTATCAAGTAACAATTAATGTTCCTGAGGATGTGGGGAGAAAAGTGCATGCACACATTGCTTGTGGGGATGCAAATTGGTGCAACCATTATGAAAAGCAGTCTGGAGATTCCTCAGAAAATGTGGAATGGAACCAACATTGGATACAGCTATCCCTCTCCTCAGTTTCTACCCAAAGGACTTAAAATCAGCATATTACAATGACACAGCCACATTATGTTTACAACACTCAACTCATAACAGCTAAACTATGGAACTAACCTAGGTGCCTTTCAACAGATAAATGAATAAGGAAAATATGGTGTGTACACAGATATATATGATGGAATACAACTCAGTCTTAAAGAAGAATGAAATTATGACATTTTATGGCAAATGGATGGAGCTGGATAATATCATGATAAGTGACAAGTCAATCTAAAGAAACAAAAGGTAGAAAGTTTTTCCTGATATGCTTATGCTAATCACAGTAAGGGTGGTGGGGAGTATAGGAAAGAATAGAGTTACTTTAGATTGCATAGAGTATTGAAAAGAGGGGAAGGGGTATGGTGGGTAGAACGAATAGTAGAATGAATCAGACATTATCATCCAATGTACATACACAAATACATGACTGGTGTGCTGCTACATCATGTACAACCAGAAGCATGGGAAATTATAGAACATTTGTGTATGATATGTCAAAGTGCATTCTATTGTCATGTAGAATTAAAACAAAATTTTTAAACATACATTTAAAAAAGATACCAACTTGTGGAAAAAATATGACTATGATATCTGCCAATAAATGGATCAACCTGGAGACAATCACACTAACTGAAGCAAAGCCAGTTTCAAAAAACAAAGTTCAAATATTTCTGTGATATGTGGAAACTAACCCACAACAGGAGGGGTAATGGGAACAGATGTGCAGCAGATTAGACGATGGAGAATGGAGGGAAAGGAGGGGGATAAGCAAAGGAAAGACAGTGGAAAGACTCCGGTGCAGCTTTCCCATGTATATAAGTGAAAACAACACAGTGAATCCCACCACCATGTACATCCTAATAATGCAACTCTAAATAGATAAGTTATAATTATACAAACATGAACTATATCAGAATGAATTATATGGGGCAAGGTTGTGACTCAGTGGTAGACCACTTGCCTAGCAAGTGTGAGGCACTGGGTTCAATTCTCAGAACCACATGTAAATAAAATAAAATGAACGGTCCATTAACAACTACAAAAAAACATTAAAAAACATATTTTATAACTAAAAATAACCAATATATGAAAACTAATAAAATGAAACATCTCCTAAGTTCCTTTAAACATTTTGATAGCATTGAAATCAACATAAAATGAATGGAAAGAATAAGGGCTTTTAAGAGTGGGTTTACTCTCTTTCACTTTTCTTCCAAATGATGACACAACTATTGGGGCAGACTTTTCCTACTTCTGGCCTTCAGGACTATGGGAAATATTTTCTATTCTATATCAATCCAGAATTTTCACTAATAGGAATTAAAATTAACCAATTGAATTAGTCAGATGCTAATTATCTGACATACCTTTGAAACTGGAGTTCAAAGATGAAAATCCACGGCTTCTGCTGGCAGGTAGGGGTCTGCACAGCGAGGCCAGGCCTCTGCAGCAGAGAGGAGTCCTAGTTTCTCATGCCGGGCCATTCTGTTCAGCATTGCAGCAGACTGCAGCAGATCATGGACCATTGACCATTTCTTCTTTCCGGAGTCTCTTTGAAGTCTGGAACTCTGGCGGAAATCCAGCGCGCAGGAATCCTGATGGTGAAGGCCACTTCGGCCCCTAAGAACACGATCTACAGGGTATATATAGCACATGGACCACTGCTATTGGTCCAAACTTATGCTAATTAGGATATGAAATGAGGTCCAATGCAATTGGTCCAAACTTATGCTAATTGGGTTTGACACATGTGAAGGCCATTGGTCAGTATTTTTTTAAATTTTTTTATTTTACTTTTTTTATTTTTTATTTTATTTTTTATTGGTTGTTCAACACATTACAGAGCTCTTGACATATCATATTTAATACATTAGATTGAAGTGGGTTAGGAACTCCCATTTTTACCCCAAATACAGATTGCAGAATCACAGCGGTTACACATCCACATTTTTTACATAATACCATATTAGTGACAGTTGTATTCTGCTACCTTTCCTATCCTCTATTATCCCCCCTCCCCTCCCCTCCCATCTTCTCTCTCTACCCCATCTACTGTAATTCATTTCTCTCCTTGTTTATTTTCCCATTCCCCTCACAACCTCTTATATGTAATTTTGTATAACAAGGAGGGTCTCCTTCCATTTCCATGCAATTTCCCTTTTCTCTCCCTTTCCCTCCCACCTCATGTCTCTGTTTAATGTTAATCTTATCCTCCTGCTCTTCCTCCCTGCTCTGTTTTTCATTGCTCTCATTATATCAAAGAAGACATTTAGCATTTGTTTTTTAGGGATTGGCTAGCTTCACTTAGCATAATCTGCTCTAGTGCCATCCATTTCCCTGCAAATTCCATGATTTTGTCATTTTTGAGTGCTACATAATACTCCATGGTGTATAAATTCCAATTTTTTTTTATCCATTCATCTATTGAATGGCATCTGGGTTGGTTCCACAGTCTAGCAATTGTGAATTGTGCTGCTATGAACATCGATGTGGCAGTATCCCTGTAGTACGCTCTTTTAAGGTCTTCAGGGAATAGTCCGAGAAGGGCGATAGCTGGGTCAAATGGTGGTTCCATTCCCAGCTTTCCCAGGAATCTCCATACTGCTTTCCAAATTCGCCACACCAATATTCAGTCCCACCAGCAATGTACAAGTTTACCCTTTTCCCCACATCCTCGCCAGCACTTGTTGTTGTTTGACTTCATAATGGCTGCCAATCTTACTGGAGTGAGATGGTATCTTAGGGTGGTTTTGATTTGCATTGCTCTAACTGCTAGAGATGCTGAGCATTTTTTCATGTACTTGTTGATTGATTGTATGTCCTCCTCTGAGAAGTGTCTGTTCAGGTCCTTGGCCCATTTGTTGATTGGGTTATTTGTTAGCTTATTGTCTAATTTTTTGAGTTCTTTGTATACTCTGGATATTAGGGCTCTATCTGAAGTGTGAGGAGTAAAAATTTGTTCCCAGGATGTAGGTTCCCTATTTACCTCTCTTATTGTTTCTCTTGCTGAGAAAAAACTTTTTAGTTTAAGTAAGTCCCATTTATTGATACTTGTTATTAACTCTTGTGCTATGGGTGTCCTATTAAGGAATTTGGAGCCCGACCCCACAATATGTAGATCGGAGCCAACTTTTTCTTCTATCAGACACAGAGTCTCTGATTTGATATCAAGCTCCTTGATCCATTTTGAGTTAACTTTTGTGCATGGCAAGAGGATGGGATTCAGTTTCATTTTGTTGCATATGATTTTCCAGTTTTCCCAACACCATTTGTTGAAGATGCTATCCTTTCTCCATTGCATGCTTTTGGCCCCTTTATCAAATATAAGATAGTTGTAACTTTGTGGGTTAGTCTCTGTGTCCTCTATTCTGTACCATTGGTCCACCCGCCTGTTTTGGTACCAGTACCATGTTGTTTTTGTTACTATTGCTCTGTACTAAAGTTTGAAATCCGGTATCGCTATACTTCCTGATTCACACTTCCTGCTTAGAATTGGTTTTGCTATTCTGGGTCTTTTATTTTTCCATATGAATTTCATGATTGCTTTCTCTATTTCTACAAGAAATGCCATTGGGATTTTGATTGGCATTGCATTAAACCTATAGAGAACTTTTGGTAATATCACCATTTTGATGATGTTAGTTCTGCCTATCCATGAACAGGGTATATTTTTCCATCTTCTAAGATCTTCTTCTACTTCTCTCTTTAGGGTTCTGTAGTTTACATTGTATAAATCTTTCACCTCTTTTGTTAGGTTGATTCCCAAGTTTTTTTTTTTTTGAGGATATTGTGAATGGAGTGTTTTTCCTCATTTCCGTTTCAGAAGTTTTGTCGCTGATATACAGAAATGACTTTGATTTATGCATGTTGATTTTATATCCTGCCACTTTGCTGAATTCATTTATTAGTTCTAGCAGTTTTTTTGTAGACCCTTTTGGGTCTTCTAGGTATAGAATCATGACATCTAGGTTCATTAGAGATATTGGTCTATAGTTTTCTTTCTTTGAGGTGTCTTTGTCTGGTTTTGGAATCAGGGTGATGTTGGCCTCATAAAATGAATTTGGAAGAGCTCCCTCTTTTTCTATTTCCTGAAATAACTTGAAAAGTATTGGTATTAATTCTTCTTTAAAGGTTTTGTAAAACTCCGCTGTATACCCATCCAGTCCTGGGCTTTTCTTGGTTGGTAGTCATTTGATTGCTTCTTCTATTTCATCCATTGATATTGGTCTGTTCAAATTGTGTGTATCCTCCTGACTCAGTCTGGGCAAACCATATGACTTAAGAAATTTATCGATGTCTTCACTATCTTCTATTTTATTGGAATATAGGTTCTCAAAATAATGTCTAATTTTCTTCTGTATTTCTGTAGCATCTGTTGTGATATTGCCTTTTTCATCCCGTATGTTAGTAATTTGAGTTCTCTCTCTTCTTCTCTTCGTTAGCATGGCTAAGGGTCTGTCGATCTTATTTATTTTTTCAAAGAACCAACTTTTAGTTTTGTTAATTTTTTCAATAGTTTCTTTTGTTTCAATTTCGTTGATTTGCACTTTGATTTTAATTATTTCTTGCCTTCTGCTACATTTGTTGTTGTTTTGCTCTTCCTTTTCTAGGGCTTTGAGATGAAGTGTGAGCTCATTTATTTGTTGGTTTTTTTCTTTTTTTGAGGAATGACCTCCAGGTGATGAATTTCCCTCTTAAAACTGCTTTCATTGTGTCCCATAGATTCCGATATGTTGTCTCTGTATTTTCATTTATCTCTAAGAATTTTTTGATTTCCTCCTTTATGTCTTCTGTAACCCATTGATCATTCAGTAACATATTGTTCATTTTCCATGTGATGTAGGATTTTTCTTTCCTTCTTTTATCATTGATTTCCAGTTTCATTCCATTATGATCAGATAAAATGCATGGTATTATATCCACCCCTTTATATTTACTGAGGGTTGCCCTATGGCATAATATATGGTCTATTTTTGAGAAGGATCCATGCGCTGCTGAGAAAAAAGTATATCCACTTGATGATGGTTGATATATTCTATATATGTTGGTTAAGTCTAGGATATTGATTGTGATATTGAGTTCTATAGTTTCTTTATTCAACTTTTGTTTGGAGGATCTGTACAATGGTGAGAGAGGTGTGTTGAAGTCACCCATAATTATTGTGTTGTGGTCTGTTTGATTCTTGAACTTGAGGAGAATTTGTTTTATGAATGTCACAGCACCATTATTTGATGCATAAATATTGATAATTGTTATGTCTTGTTGGTGAATGGTTCCTTTTAACAGTATATAATGTCCTTCCTTATCCCTTTTGATTAACTTAGTCTTGAAGTCGATTTTATTCGATATGAGGATGGCCACCCCTGCTTGCTTACGAGGACCGTGTGCATGGTATATTATTTCCCAACCTTTCACCTTCAGCCTGTGTATGTCTTTTCCAATCAGATGTGTCTCCTGGAGACAGCATATTGTTGGATTTGTTTTTTTAATCCATGTTACCAGCCTATGTTGCTTTATTGGAGAGTTTAAGCCATTAACGTTTAGAGTTACTATTGATATAGGGTTTGTACTTCCAGCCATGTTTGATTATTTATCTTTTTTTTTTTTAATTTGGTTTGTTTCTCCATGATTAGCTTTCCCCCCACCCTCTGTCTTTACTGAGGCACTTCCCACTGATGGTTTTGGTTATTGTTTTTCATTTCTTCCTTGTGTAGTGTTTTGCTCAAGATGCTTTGCAATGCTGGTTTTCTGGCTGCAAATTCTTTTAGCTTTTGTTTATCATGAAAGATTTTTATTTTGTTGTCATGCCTGAAGCTTAATTTTGCTGGATACAGAATTCTTGGTTGGCACCCATTGTCTTTCAGTGTTTGAAATACGTTGTTCCAGGATCTTCTCGCTTTCAGCGTCTGTGATTAAAAATCTGTTGTTAACCTTATTGGTTTACCCCTGAATGTAATCTGCCTCCTTTCTCTTGTAGCTTTTAATATTTTCTCTTCGTTCTGTATATTGGATGTCTTCATAAAAATGTGTCTTGGCGTTGGTCTACTGTGATTTTGTATGCTCGGTGTCCTGTATGCATCTACAATTTGTATATCCGTTTCCTTTTTTATTTCTGCAAAGTTTTCTGTAATTATTTCATTCAGCAAGTTACTCATTCCCTTGGTTTGAATCTCTATACCTTCCTCTATCCCGATGACTCTTAAGTTTGGTTTTTTTATGTTATCCCATATCTCTTGGATTTTTTTCTCGTGATTTTTTATCAGCCTTTCTGTGTTGGCTAGACTCTTTTCAAGATGATATATTTTGTCTTCATTATCTGACGTTCTGGCTTCTACTTGCTCCACTCTGTTAGTGATACTCTCATTTGAGTTTTTAATTTGGTTTATAGTTTCCTTCATTTCTAGAATTATTGTTTGATTTTTTTATAATCTCTATCTCCTTATAAAGATGCTTAACTTCTTCTTTTATCTGTTTATGTAATTCATTTTCAATGTGTTCTTTCACTGTTTGAATTTGCTGTCTCATATCCTCTTTAAGGTTCCATTCCATCTGTCTAAGGTATTCCTTGAGTTCTTTATTTGACAATTTTTATGATGACTCCAGGTCCTCCTGAATATTTAGGCTGTCCTTCATTGTTTGTACTCCTTTTCTTCCTTGCTTTTTCATGCTGCTCATGTTACTGCTTGTTCTGTTTGACTGCTGAGTTACTGTTTACTCCTATAAATTTTTTGATGCTGTCGCCGCCGGTTTCAATGGAGTTATCTCCTCTGCCGCATTCTGGTGATGTCAGTTCTCTGCCATGGTGGTATCCCATGCAAATGGCGACAGTTCGTTTCCCTTTGCCGGGTGACCAATGCAACGGGTGTGTCCTGACTGGCTCTCCCAAGCCCCGTTTCAATCCTGTGTCCACTGCCTATGAAGGCTCATTTGGCATTTACCTCCATAGGTGCAGAAGGGCTGACCAGTTGTTTCAGCGGGATTGTTTAGTGCTGAGTCACAGCAGTTTGTCTGCAAGAAGCAGGTGAACGGGAGCTTGAATTCAGCCGATCTGGGCTTGGTGTGTGTTCTAAGAGGCCCAGACTGTTCGCCCCAGATCCACATCAGCTCAGCATTGCCTCGTGATTCTGAGCAAACAGCATTTAGACGGTTTATGACTCCCTATGCCCGCGCAGCTGAAGAGGTCAGAGACTCGATCTCTCCGCGCCCGCCACCATTTTGGATCCCCCCGGTAGTCGATTTTAACATTTCGAGGGTCCTTACGTTTAGAAGTGTTGGCAGTGTCCTGTGAATGGGTGTGTGGGCAGTGTTATGGTCCTTTCTAATGATTAGGAGCAGTTCTTGATCTGGCTTTCAAATGCCTAGTATTTATAGACAAATTCCATTCAGGAGTACTGCCCCTAGGACTGAAATTCTACAGACAATGCGAAACTTATGCTTCTGAGGTGAGTGGGTACGGTAAAAGTCTTGTTTCTGAATTCTGGCTTTGCTACTTACTTGTTCTGTGACCTAACAGATCATTAGATTCTGATGTGCTTCTTGACACATACTTCCCCTTCTTGACAGGAGGATATTGACACTTCCTTCACATTCTGAGTGGTAATTAATGATATAAATAATATAATAAGTATTCCATAAATTCTGGTTAAATGTAATTAAGTAATCAAAAGAGGATTCATGAGCTACTCAGTTATGTGTCTTATGTAGGAATTGCACAAAGTGAGCTTCATAGATCTTGGAATTTCATTTTTTGTAGGAGTATTCAAGCTTAGATCTGCTATCTTAAACTACCTATGAGGAGACCTCATCTCTAGTCTGAGCTTGTATTATGACTGGGCAGCTCCTAGTACCTCTGTGTCCTCAGTTTTTTCTGTCAAATAATGAATTGTCCAAGGAGACTAATTTCTAGTTTTTGCTTTCCAGAACCATTCAGTGCATATAGACAACAATACAAGAGAATTTACAAAGATATATGTTGATATTTTGTTTTCTTTAGAGAAAATCTAGAACAGTTTATTATTGTGTTACACTAGAGTGATAAGTTGAGGGAAGTTAAAGCACCAAGAATGTGGCAAAATATATTACTTGAATCAATTGAAAAAAAAAGTTTCTAGAGAAACTGTTTAATTGTGAAAAGTATGGCTTAAAAGATTACAGAGGAATGATGTTTAACACTCATTAACACTCTTTCTTTTCTTTTTATGGTGCTGAGTCAGAAGCCAAGGCCAGGCAAATACTCTGCCACTGAGCTGCATCCCCAGCCCTCATAGTTTTGCTTCAACTTGTGTGAACAATATGTTCTGGACTATGCAAAGAACTGGATTGGGATTCAAGAAAGACATAGTGCAGGGTACATAATTTGGCTGTAATGAGACTGGCTCACTGGGCAGCTGTTATCTCTCAAAGACCTTTAGGCAAATGGAAGACTTATCACTGAAGGGAGCAGGCAGAGAAAGGTTATGCAATGGCTATGCAAACACTTGTATCCACCAGAAATAACTGGGAGATCCCAGAAAGAGAAAACAAATTCTTGGAGAGAAAAGGTGATAGAATATATAATGTGGTGATGCAAATACTTAGAAAAGACAGGCAAATGCAGGACATATATTGAGTTATGTGCCTCCATTGACTCCTCCAGTATGGAAGTCTGGCATCGGGGAGTACAAGTGGCTTCTTATAGCTGACACTGAATTCATATTCCATCCATTTTATGTTCTCTTTTCCAGAGAAGTTGTGTCACTTAACTTACAGATTTTTTAGATTAAACAGACAAGTAATGTAGTAAAGTCCTCCTTGAACTTAAAGACTGTGATAATTAACAATGGGATATGCCAGATTTCAGTGACATCTCAGTGGGGATTTTTTGAAGAAAATCTTATTTTTAAGGTTACTCTTTAAATCCTACAAGATTTGGTTATGGATATCTTGTCCATCCATTAACAGTTGTTAAAAATATAACCTGTCATGGTGGTTTTGTCTGCTTGCTGTTACCACTGGTCAGCAAGTGTTCTTCGTGCCTGTCATTTTTTACTGTGATGACACATGGCTGATCTCGAAGACAGCAATGAGTTCATCAATAACATGTCATAATAAAACCCGTTAAGCAGAGTACTTTTGAGATTACTTTAGCTGAGTGTAAGTGTTGCTAAATCCTATATGAGGAAAATCCAGTGTTTAAGAATTGTTAATGTCATGCTTTGTATGAGACAGGCTCATCCACTATGTCTTTCTGTGAATGAGACTTCAGTGTTACATTGGCTTGTGTTTTTCTGTGTACTTTCCCCAGGGTGTCAACTCTAAAGCAAGTTTTCTCTTATGAACTTTTTTGTTTTTTCCAAGCTCTATATTTCCCTTTCATTTCTCTGTTTGTTTTTTACAACAGTATTCTCGCATGTAACATAAATAGCAGATTTCCTGAGGCACTGGGGTAGGTGGCCACTCTACCTCTCAGCCTCACATCTGTTGAGTGGTAGCGGTTTTCCCTAGAGATGTCTGTGTGGGTCCATCAGGGGGCAGTTAGCAAAAGACTAATTTTCTGTTCAGAACAGGTTTGTTTCCTAGATCTACTTAAAGCCCAGTATATTTCCAGATCTGATTTTTCTTAAAAAAAACAGTTGACATTAATTCATCCATGACTTTTTAAAAGATATTAGTAAATAAGTAATTGATACTTTCCAAGCTGTTAAGCATCTTGCTATTGAATGCTTATCTTTGGAGGTTGATGATTGATTTCAGCTGTGAAGCTGACTTGGTGAGCACATGTGCAGCTGACATTTTTTTCAGTGACCATCCTCTTCCTTTTCAGGTAGAATTAAACAACCATTGATTGAGAAGTACAGTAAACTGGGTGCCATGATGCACTTCTGTAATCCCAGCAACTCAGGATTGCAAGTTTGAGGACAACCTGAGAAATTTCAGAAGATCCTGACTTAAAATAAATTAAAAATGGCTGAGGATACAGCTCAGGGTAAAGCACCTCTGGGCTTCATCCCCAGAACAAAAACAACAAAACAAAAACCTGTAGAATATGCTGGCAATTAGAGTGGATGAGTGTACAGATAGTTTTATTTTTCTTTTTTGTGCTCTTGAATGGTTGGTATATATATTTACTAATAAATGGTCTTTATTTCATTCCATCAAGAAAATTAGAGCTGAGGGATCCCTTTTTGCCCCAATCATAAAGTAATATACTGTGATTTTATAGTATGCCTTAAAGAAATTACATAATTTATTAACTAAAACAGGTTATTAAGGGAAATGTCCAAATGTTAACCTATAAACATTTTATCTACATTTTTTTAACTTTTTCATACATTAATTTTGAATCTGTAATATAAGAATAACCAGGCTCGGTTCTCTCCTCTCTGAAGCTGCAGCCATGATGGCAGTTTGAGAGTTGAGCCACTGTGAGGCTAGGCCCAGCTCAGGCAAGGGAGATGAGAGACAGTGGCAGCCTCTGCTCAGAGCTCCTCTCAGCATGCTGATGAGTGGCTTCGGGAGAAGTACTCTCCTGGAGCCTGCTGGCTGCTGCAGCAGCGTTCCTCACCTCCTCTTGGTCTGTTCTAACCATGCAGCCTCTTCCTTGGCTTCTCTTGAAAGGGAAGGGGGAAGCAGTGGGCTCCAGTGTTGGCTGGAGGCTCAGAGGCGGCATCTCCCACTCCTGGAGCGGGGTGGGGAGAAGCGGCAGCAACTGTGGCTGCAGCTCTGGGGAGGGGGTCAGAGTGGCCTGACACCATTTCCAGGGCTGGGAATGGCAGAGTGTTGGTCTCTCCCCTTCTACCTCCAACACTGCGGCAGTGGCGGCGGTGGCACATCCAGGGACCTGGGCTGATTTTAAACCTCCCTCCACCACAGCTGCATCCCCCCGTCCACGCTCCAGAAGCCTGGAGGAGGCAGCTGTTCCGAGGATTATTCATCTTCTCCCCATTCCTCTGCAGCAGCTGCCAGGCCCCTGGCTGCTGAGAAGAGGCAGACCCAGACTATGCAAGCACCCAGCAGCTGCAGCAGCCATTACCTGGCTGTGGTCCAGAGCCCAGCAGCAGCAGAGCGAGGGGCATCAGTGACTGCCAAGTCCAGAGCCATTTCCATCCTGCAGAAGAAGCCCCGCCAACAGCAGCTTCTGCCATTTCCTCCTTTTTCTTAAGCCACAGGCTCTCAGATAGGACAACCATCATCAAAGAGATTCTTAGCAGAAACAAAAGGAGATATCAAGAGGATGGGTTTGACTTAGACTTGACCTATAGCCATATCTGAGGCTGCTACTCTTTGCTTTTCTGTTACTGTTTTATAATGTGGGAGTAGACAGATGCAAACAATTTCCACAGTTTGGGTGACTGTAACATTTACCATGATCATATTTCTGTATCATATATTTTGTGTCTCTTCAATGCATTCAACCTAGGATGTGTTTGGCTACATGGAACTCTTGCCTGGTTGAAAGTGTCAAGGCACACATTGGTTTCTCAGTCTGTGTGTTCTTTCGAAGGGCTAATGTCTGTTAATACAGAACACTGTACATTGTTAGTGGATTAGTGAGCTCCATAATCTGGTCTCCTAAATGAACAGAAAAAGTACACGCTTTGAATTTGAGCATATTTCAATTAAATATTGGCTTAGGCCCTAGATCAAGGGTATAGATTAGATTAAAATGAAAATTAATGTTGCAATATGCATATTGCATCAGAATCTTGCAGTGATTGTTTTTTGTTTCCTGGGTTGCATTGAAAGACTCTTTTAAAATGTGAAGTGTGGACTGATTTACATAACTTTAGAAGCAGAATCATTTTCCACATATATAGTGCACATCTGAGGACAAAGTAGGTTTGTGTTTAAACTAAGTTAATAACAACTTTGAACTGTATTTAGAAGTTTTTGTAGTTTGAAATCAATAGAGCCATAATGTGACTTATATAGACCTTTGTTAAATTGGCCTTTTTCTTTTCTGATGAGATAATGATGGGATGATATAGGCTGGGCCATGAAATTTACATTTCAGTAGCATTTTATGTTCAGTGGTCTTGGCATACCTAATAGAATGGAGATTGAGCAGTTTTTGATCCCGGATGATAATGGGTATGTTCAAGGGTATTGAATGTAGCAAATGGTGACTATAGAGGTTAAACTTAACCTCCTACTTGAAGTATTGTAAACTAGAATTGCTACTTTTTGGGGGAGGTGCTTTTTAGATTTCAGGTGCTCTGACACCTTTTGAGTATATCTTAGTTTTTTCAGATTCGATCAAATGTCCTGTATAAATTTCCAGCTTATATCCAGCAATGCTGGCAAGAGTATTACTCCAGCTTCAGGTTGTAGGTTTATTAGTTTTTTTCATGCAATAGATTAAATTTACTGAGTCAACTTGTTGAATAAGACAGAAATCCAATAATTTAAAGGTGTATAGGTTTGTCTAAAAGTTAGGCCTTTTACTTCAAAAGTTAGTGGTCATTTAAAAGCATTAATCTTTGCAGTTTCAGGTATAGCTAACAGATTTTGATTAGGAATGGGGATAGAACCCTCCTTTCTGCAGAATGGAATATATTGACAGGAATTGAGAGCTATTGGTAGACCATGTGTGAAAACAGAATTGCTATTGGTCCAAAGTGACTGAATCTAAGATTTCTCAAGGCCTCTGTTAAGATCTAAAATTTGGTGCTGCAAATTGTACCAGTGAACAATATTTAGTTAAAATTATGTAATTGCATAAGGGTATTTTTTTTAATTGCTGGGGATAGAACCTTGGGCAAGTACTCAACCACTAAGCTATGTATTCACATTAAAAAGAATAACACTTATTCAGAATAAAAATTATTTCTTAGCAAAAAAAAAACCCAGGAAATTATTTCAAGTATTTTGATTACAAATTTGCAAGTAAATAAATAGTTGTGATTAGGAGGTCATATAGGAAATTAATATTTTGCTACCTAACAAAATAAAAAAAGCATTTTTAAATGAAAATCAGGATTTCACTCTTTTTTGTTCTTCTCTTCACTTTTATGCGAGATAAAAAGCTGAAAGTTGTTTTAAAACATGCAAAAATGGGCTGTGGATGTATTTCAGTGGAAGAGCACTTTTATACCATAGATTCAATCCCCAAGCACTTAGTGGCTATATTGACTTATTTACATCAACTTTCAGTACATTTCTTTCATCTTCTCTTTTGTGATACTTAATTGGCCCCATAGGTTAGATTCCTGGTTCCTCCTTAGATAGAAATATGCAATGTACTTTATTTACAAGTGCTTAATTGCATAATTCTAAAAGATTTCTGGTTTGAAATATCAGGTGGCCTGTAGCTCTCTACAGATGACTAGGACTTTTAGGATATAGAGAATGTTCATTGCAGACTGCATGGTCTCTTTATAGGGAAAAATGACAGCAGGAAAAAGAATTGATATCAAGCTTCAGGTTTCTGAGAACTTTGCATGCCAGAATAGAATAATATTAGTGTTTCCTTAAGGAGGTTTGAGGTCAGCATCATTCCATAGCAGTTTGTGAGCCATTTTTCAATCATGTATTTGTTCCTTATATTTGTTGTTGATCAGATCTAGATTTCCAATTCAAAGATTCCACATTCAGCAATCACTTTTCATCAGACTTAGGAGAGTGTTGGATGAGAATGCCTGAAAACTTCCAACTTAATAAGCTCAAAGTATTATAGCAGTGTAAATTATCTTTTGTGCCTTAAACCTTGCAAACATGTCCTTGTTTGTCAGTTTTTAAACTGTGATGAATGTGTCCAAAAACTGGGCCAATAAAATAAAGAGGAATAGTTGTTTATGGAAAGATTATTAAATAGATGATTGTGGATTATCATTCTTTAGTTTTGAGAGAAACTCACTGCAGTGCAGATCTTTTTCTCTTCTGCCACCTGAGGTACTCAAGCACTTCGTCCTCTAGGGTTATTGTTTGTTGCAAAAGGCAAAACTGCAAGTCTTATAGATCATTTTTTGTTTTGTTTTGCCAAAAAAGGGGGATACTGAGGCCATTTTCCAAAAAAAGTTCTCTCTGGAAGGTTCTAATTGAAAAAGAGTAAGATATTCTGATTGAAAATTACTAATACTGATGGCAAGAGGTATTTGACCCTCATTTTGAAGAAGGGGACATTTCTCTAAGCACGTGTCTTTATTACAAAGGAAAGAACTCATTTTGTATATATCGACAAGTTAGAATTTTTTGTTACCAACAGGTTTGGCAAACAGTGAAAAGATGACAAGATTGAGAAAATTGGTAAAATAAAAACCAGGACTCCTTTATTGTCAGAAGAGGAGACAATACGAGGGAAACAGGAGAGGTAGACTTCAATTATTTTGTTTAACCTCATTAGAGAGAGATTTTATTTCTTTTTTCTGCTTTAAATACTGATGGTTGTGAGGCAAATATATTGTAATGAAAGATTTTTTTAAGAGAGAGAAAGAAAACCTCATTTGAGCTTAAGTGGATATCAGTGGTTTTAGTTCAGAACTTTTACATAGGAGGTAGGAGAACACATTAATACTGAATTTATAATAGCTTTAAATATACAAAAAAGGTTTAAAATACTGCCTCAGCCACCTATGAGTATTCATTATATGAAAGTAATAGTTAAGAAATACTCATTTGAAAATAATTTGAATTTTTATATCTCTTTTTGAATCACTTAATTCATAATAGGAATTCAGAGATACTAGTTTTTCACCACATTTTTTCCTTTCCAACATGACATTTACTTCCTAATTCCTCTATTTCACTATCTTCACATTTTGTGCTATTTTTCCACTTAGGTTTTCTTCCATCTTCCAGAAAGATGATTGTGTATTGTTAGATCATTCCATGTTGAGTACCAATGACCAGTGAAGTGAGTTACATTAAGCAGCCACTTGAAAACAACTTTTATAAACTGATGAAACATGAAACATCAACACGAGAGACCATGTCCCAGTTCACAAAGGAATCCTCAAAGATTCAGAATAATCAAGGTTGTAATGAGAAATGAATGTTCTCTTCCCATAATGAAATGAACCAGGAGTAAACAACAGGACCCCAGGAAAATCTTCAAATGTGACTATTAAACAGAACCATTCTGTATAACCCATGAGCCAATGAGAAAGCTATCAAGGACATTTTTAAAATTCACAGAACCAAATGAAAATGAACATATAACAACGGGACAGATAAAGAGAGAATAAAAGTGTCACTATCACCAGGAGCAAACCAGAGGTGTCCCTGCACATTCCACTGCTACAGAAAGGAACACAGCAAAACCTACACTTAGAGAGCTAAACTTGGAAGAAGCAGGTGCCTCTTTGTTACCATTGTGGGTAACAATCTGCTATAATAAATGTTATCCAAAACTTATGAACTGTTTATTTATTTAATTTTCTATCTAAAATATCCAGACTTCAACTAACAATGGGTAATTGAAAATGCAAAAAGAGAAGCCATAAATAAGGGACATTATGGTATAGTGTGCCCCAAGTTTGAATCCAGGCCTATCACATTCCTTGGCTTATAACTACAAAGAAATGCCCCCTCTTTGTGGGCCTCGGGTACTCTATTTATGAATAGAGGTAATAGTATCTAAATTAACGGTGTTGAGATATTTCAAAGCTCTTGTGTCTGCTGAGAGTCCTTATAAGTATAGATTTTAATGCTAATATTTTAATTAATTAAAATTAAATATCTGACCTCTAAGCTTTAATTTGTCTCTTTAAGGCTGACATTAATGGAGAGGGCTCACAGAAGAGTAGACTTAAGGCCTAGCTTTTCTCTGCTTTCTGCCTTTGAGCTCCAGCAAAGCACAATGCACCTTCACCATGACATTTCTGGCAAGAAGTATTCCAATTCTTTTAATATTCTTCACTGAGTTCTTCCCTCTAAATTTAGAGTGAACTTTCATTATATTTTATTCTCAGAGAGGAGTGGAGCAGCTCTATGCCAGGACTAAAATAATAATAATAATAATAATAATAATAATAATAATAATAATAATAACTGCCTATAGTCTCCCAAGGACTGGTTGTGTAGCCAGTGTTTGTCTTCTCAGCTGATGGGTTTATGATCTAATGGAAACTATTATTTAGAGTCTTTTAGTAAGTTAAAGAGTACACATGATCTTACCTGTTTGCTGCAGCCTACTTTGACCATAAAAGGATCAGTACTAGATTCTCAGAGAAGCAGCATTTTCAGGAGCTTTGTGTTAGAGCTCAGTGTGAAAATTCCCATTGTTTTAAAACTGCACATTAAACTGCAACACTTAAAAACGCTGTTTCTGGAAAGCCAGAAGTACCCTGAAATTTGTGGAAATGGTTTCTTACCCATGTGTAAAAAAGGAACAGTTTTATTTGATTCTTCATTTTATGCATGTGACATTAATCAAGGCGGAGTTTTCTAGACCAGATACTTGGAATAAATGTTTTTCAGATCTGATTCCTATTTTGACACTGGAAGCAAATAACATTTCTTTTTAAATGTTGGCTATTCTCATGGATAGAGAGAGCAATGTCCAGGAGAGTGTTTGGCAAAAGTCTTTTTATTTCATTTAACATTTACAAGAGGTTTCTGCTTATGGATCAGCAATTTACTAATAATCTAAAGAGTCTAAAAAGATGCTTTTAAAGAAACAACCAGGCCCTGGCTCCGGGCTGCGGAGCCTGCGGAGGCTGCTTCTTGGACCCTGCTAATATCAGAGCAAACACGAAACACCAAGAAGCCGAATTCCAGCTCCCGGAACTGAGCCCGCGGGGACTGCTTCTTGGAGCTTACACTTATAGGAGCTTACACCGAGCACAGAGCGGCCGAGTTCCGGCTCCCGGAACCGTCCCGGAACCGCCCTGGCTCAGGGCTGCGGAGCCCGCGGAGGCTGCTTCTTGGACCCTGCTACTATCAGAGCATACACCAAGCACTAAGTGGCTGAATTCCGGCTCCCGGAACTGAGCCTGCGGGGGCTGCTTCTTGGAGCCTACACTTATAGGAGCTTACACCGAGCACGGAGCGGCCGAGTTCCGGCTCCCGGAACTTCCATGGACCGGGGCTAGGAGCCCGCGGAAACTGTGTCTCGGTCCGGGTCCTGCTGAGGGCAGGTCAGGACTCACCCATTGCTTGGGTTGCCTGGCAAGGGGAACGAAATGCTGCCATTCGCATAGGATACCAACATGGCAGAGATCTGATGTCAGCAGAAAGCGGTGGAGGAGAGATCTTCATCAATACCAGCGGTGACATAAGCAGTTGGTCTCCTGGTAAGGGGGGTGAGGCTCAGTCACCCGAGTCTCCTCAATTTGTCCTCGAGCCAGAGGGAAGGAGCTGGGCCGCCGCCAGCCCCCGGAGCAGGCCCAGCGGCTCGCCAGCGTGGTGACCGCGTGACCCCAATTGGAGAGGGGGCGGAGCGGAGCCACCACCCACACCCGCCAGGTGGGCAGACCCACGACCCAGTAGTACATGGGCGTGGTAGGAGGGGCAGGGCAGAGCCGCCCTTCGCGCTTGCAAGGTAAACAGACCTGTGACAGCCTGGCGGGTCAGGCCCAGTGGCCTGCCAGTGTGGTACACACGTCACCCCAACTCGAGTAGGGGCAGAGCAGATCCTTATCCCACGCCCGGATCAGGCCCTGCCAGTGTGGTGGTCACGTGACCCCAATTGGAGTGGGGGTGGAGCAGAACCGCCACCCGTGCCCGCAGGGTGAGCAGACCAGTGATCAACCTGCAGATCAGGCCCAGGGGTCCGCAGGCGTGGTAGGAGGGGCAGGGCAGATCCGCCGCCCGCGCCTTCAAGGTAGGCAGACCTACAACAGACCGGCGGATCAGGCCCAGGAGCCTGCCGGCGGGGTACAAACACCACCCTAATTGGAGTAGTGACAGAGCAGAGTCGCCTCCCTTGCCAGGAACAGACCCAGCATCCTGCAGGCGGGGTAGTCACGACACCCCAATTGGAGTAGGGGCAAAGCAGAGCCGCCACCCGTGCCCGAAAGGTGGGCAGATCTGCGACCGACCAGCGGGACAGGCCCAGTGGCCTGCTGGTACGACAGACACGTCACCCCAATTGGAGTAGGGGCAGAACAGAGCCGCCACCAGCTCCCAGAACAGGCCCGGTGACCTGCCGGCGTGGTAGCCACGACACCCCAATTGGAATAAGGAGAGAGCAGAGCCGCCGCCCGCACCTGCAGGAAAGATACGCAAGCAGTATGAAAAGACAAGGAAAGAAAGGACCACAAGCAATGCAGGTCAACGCAACTTTAGAAGAGGTAACAGCTGCAGCAGATGGAATGTCAGATAAAGAATTCAGGATATACATGCTTCAGATGATCTGGAGTATCAAGGAAGACATTAAACAGCAAAATCAGACAATGAAAGATCACTTCGACAACGAATTACGCAAACAAATCCAGGAAGCAAAGGATCAACTATACAGGGAGATAGAGGTTATAAAAAACAAGCAATCAGAAATCCTAGAAATGCAGGAAGCAATAAACCAACTTAAAAACTCAATGGAGAATACTACCAACAGAGTAGAACACTTAGAAGATAGAACATCAGACAATGAAGACAAAGTATTTCAACTGGAAAAGAACATAGACAGCTCAGCAAGACTGTTAAGAAACCATGAGCAGAACATCCAAGAAATATGGGATAACATTAAGAGACCAAACTTAAGAGTCATTGGGATACAGGAAGGTACAGAGCTCCAAACCAAAGGAATGAGCAGTCTATTCAATGAAATAATACAAGAAAACTTCCCAGACTTGAAGAATGAGACAGAATCCCAAATCCTAGAAGCCTACAGGACGCCGAATGTGCAAAATCATAAGAGATCCACACCTAGACACATTATAATGAAGATGCCCAACATACAGAATAAGGAGAGAATTTTAAAAGTTACAAGAGAAAGGAAGCAGATTACATTTAGGGGCAAGCCAATCAGGATAACAGCTGATCTTTCAACACAGACTCTGAAAGCTAGAAGATCCTGGAATAACATATTTCAAACACTGAAAGATAATGGGTTCCAACCAAGAATTGTGTATCCAGCGAAATTAAGCTTCAGGATGGAGAATGAAATTAAAACCTTCCACGATAAACAAAAGTTTAAAGAATTCGCAGCTAGAAAACCATCTCTTCAAAACATCCTAGCCAAAGTATTACAGGAAGAGGAAATGGAAAATAACAATGAAAACCAACAGTGGGAGGTAGGACAGTAAAGGGGGGGGGGAACAATCAAAGAGGAAAACAAACAATGTTTAGTAACAGAAATAAACAAATATGGCTGGAAGAACAACCCATATCTCAATAATAACCCTAAATGTTAATGGCTTAAACTCACCAATCAAGAGACACAGGCTAGTAGAATGGATCACAAAACAAGACCCAACAATATGCTGCCTACAGGAGACGCATTTGATAGGAAAAGACATACATAGGCTGAAGGTGAAAGGTTGGGAAAAATCATATCACTCATATGGACTTCGGAAACAAGCAGGCGTGTCCATACTCATATCAAATAAAATAGATTTCAAGCCAAAGTTAATCAAAAGAGATAAAGAGGGACACTACATACTGCTTAAGGGAACCATACACCAACAAGACATAACAATCATAAATATTTATGCCCCAAACAATGGTGCAGCTATGTTCGTCAAACAAACTCTTCTCAAGTTCAAGAGTCTAATAGACCACCACACCATAATCATGGGAGACTTCAACACACCTCTCTCGCCACTGGACAGATCTTCCAAACAAAAGTTGAATAAGGAAACTATAGAACTCAATAACACTATTAATAACCTAGACCTAATTGACATATATAGAGTATACCACCCAACATCAAGCAGTTACACTTTTTTCTCAGCAGCACATGGATCCTTCTCAAAAATAGATCATATATTATGTCACAGGGCAACTCTTAGACAATATAAAGGAGTAGAGATATTACCATGCATCTTATCTGATCATAATGGAATGAAACTGAAAATCAACGATAAAAGAAGGAAGGAAAAAGCATACATCAATTGGAGAATGAACAATAGGTTACTGAATGATCAATGGGTTATAGAAGACATCAAGGAGGAAATTAAAAAATTCTTAGAGATAAATGAAAACACAGACACAACATATCGGAATCTATGGGACATATTGAAAGCAGTTCTAAGAGGAAAATTCATTGCTTGGAGTTCATTCCTTAAAAAAAGAAAAAACCAACAAATAAATGATCTCATACTTCATCTCAAAATCCTTGAAAAAGAAGAGCAAAACAACAGCAAAAGAAGTAGAAGGCAAGAAATAATTAAAATCAGAGCTGAAATTAATGAAATCGAAACAAAAGAAACAATTGAAAAAATTGACAAAACTAAAAGTTGGTTCTTTGAAAAAATAAACAAAATCGACAGACCCTTAGCGATGCTAGTGAAGAGAAGAAGAGAGAGAACTCAAATTACTAGCATACGGGATGAAAAAGGCAATATCACAACAGACACTTCAGAAATACAGAAGATAATCAAAAACTATTTTGAATCCTTATACTCCAATAAATTAGAAGATAGTGAAGGCATAGATAAATTTCTTAAGTCATATGATCTGCCCAGATTGAGTCAGGAGGATATAGAAAACCTAAACAGACCAATATCAATTGAGGAGATAGAAGAAACCATCAAAAGACTACCAACTAAGAAAAGCCCAGGTCCCGATGGGTATACAGCAGAATTTTACAAAACCTTTAAAGAAGAACTAATACCAATACTTTTCAAGCTACTTCAGGAAATAGAAAAGGAGGGAGAACTTCCAAATTCATTCTATGAGGCCAACATCACCCTGATACCTAAACCAGACAAAGACACTTCAAAGAAAGAAAACTACAGACCAATATCTCTAATGAACCTAGATGCAAAAATCCTCAATAAAATTCTGGCGAATCGGATACAAAAACATATCAAAAAAATTGTACACCATGATCAAGTAGGATTCATCCCTGGGATGCAAGGCTGGTTCAATATACGGAAATCAATAAATGTTATTCACCACATCAATAGACTTAAAAATAAGAACCATATGATCATCTCGATAGATGCGGAAAAAGCATTTGACAAAGTACAGCATCCCTTTATGTTCAAAACTCTAGAAAAACTAGGGATAACAGGAACATACCTCAATATTGTAAAAGCAATCTATGCTAAGCCTCAGGCTAGCATTATTCTGAATGGAGAAAAACTGAAGGCATTCCCTCTAAAATCTGGAACAAGACAGGGATGCCCTCTCTCTCCACTTCTCTTCAACATAGTTCTCGAAACACTGGCCGGAGCAATTAGACAGACGAAAGAAATTAAAGGCATAAAAATAGGAAAAGAAGAAATTAAATTATCACTATTTGCAGATGATATGATTCTATATCTAGCAGACCCAAAAGGCTCTACAAAGAAACTATTAGAGCTAATAAATGAATTCAGCAAAGTGGCAGGATTTAAAATCAACACGCATAAATCAAAGGCATTCCTGTATATCAGCGACAAATCCTCTGAAATGGAAATGAGGACAACCACTCCATTCAAAATATCTTCAAAAAAAATAAAATACTTGGGAATCAACCTAACAAAAGAGGTGAAAGACTTATACAATGAAAACTACAGAACCCTAAAGAGAGAAATAGAAGAAGATCTTAGAAGATGGAAAAATATACCCTGTTCATGGATAGGCAGAACTAACATCATCAAAATGGCGATATTACCAAAAGTTCTCTATAGGTTTAATGCAATGCCAATCAAAATCCCAATGGCATTTCTTGTAGAAATAGAGAAAGCAATCATGAAATTCATATGGAAAAATAAAAGACCCAGAATAGCAAAAACAATGCTAAGCAAGAAGTGTGAATCAGGCGGTATAGCGATACCAGACTTCAAACTATACTACAGAGCAATAGTAACAAAAACAGCATGGTACTGGTACCAAAACAGGCGTGTGGACCAATGGTACAGAATAGAGGACACAGAAACCAATCCACAAAACTACAACTATCTTATATTTGATAAAGGGGCTAAAAGCATGCAATGGAGGAAGGATAGCATCTTCAACAAATGGTGCTGGGAAAACTGGAAATCCATATGCAACAAAATGAAACTGAATCCCTTTCTCTCGCCATGCACAAAAGTGAATTCAAAATGGATCAAGGAACTTGATATCAAATCAGAGACGCGCCGTCTGATAGAAGAAAAAGTTGGCTACGATCTACAGTCGGTGGGGTCGGGCTCCAAATTCCTCAATAGAACACCCATAGCACAAAAGTTAATAACTAGAATCAACAAATGGGACTTACTCAAACTAAGAAGTTTTTTCTCAGCAAAAGAAACAATAAGAGAGGTAAATAGGGAGCCTACATCCTGGGAACAAATCTTTACTCCTCACACTTCAGATAGAGCCCTAATATCCAGAGTATACAAAGAACTCAAAAAATTAGACAATAAGAGAACAAACAACCCAATCAACAAATGGGCCAAGGACCTGAACAGACACTTCACAGAGGAGGACATACAGTCAATCAACAAGTACATGAAAAAATGCTCAACATCTCTAGCTGTCAGAGAAATGCAAATCAAAACCACCCTAAGATACCATCTCACTCCAGTAAGATTGGCAGCCATTAGGAAGTCAAACAACAACAAGTGCTGGCGAGGATGTGGGGAAAAGGGTACACTTGTACATTGCTGGTGGGACTGCAGATTGGTGCAGCCAATTTGGAAAGCAGTATGGAGATTTCTTAGAAAGCTGGGAATGGAGCCACCATTTGACCCAGCTATTCCCCTTCTTGGTCTATTCCCTAAAGACCTAAAAAGAGCATGCCACAGGGACACTGCTACATCGATGTTCATAGCAGCACAGTTCACAATAGCAAGACTGTGGAACCAACCTAGATGCCCTTCAATAGACGAATGGATAAAAAAAATGTGGCATTTATACACAATGGAGTATTACTCTGCATTAAAAATGACAAAATCATAGAATTTACAGGGAAATGGATGGCATTAGAGCAGATTATGCTAAGTGAAGCTAGCCAATCCCTAAAAAACAAATGCCAAATGTCTTCTTTGATATAAGGAAAGTAACTAAGAACAGAGTAGGGACGAAGAACAGGAGAAGAAGATTAACATTTAACAGGGATGAGAGGTGGGAGGGAAAGGGAGAGAGAAGGTAAATTGCACGGTAATGGAAGGAGACCCTCAGGGTTATACAGTGGAGGGGGTAGAGAGAGAGGAGGGGAGGGGAGGGGAGAGGTGGGGAGGGGGGAGGGTGGATGATGGGAAAGGCAGCGGAGCACAACAGACACTAGTATGGCAATTTGTAAATCAATGGATGTGTAACTGATGTGAATCTGCAATCTGTGTATGGGGTGAAGGTGGGAGTTCATAACCCACTAGAATCAAAGTGTGGAATATGATATGTCAAGAAATTTGTAATGTTTTGAACAACCCACAATAAAAAATTAAAAAAAAAAAAAGAACATTAACAGTAGACATTAATCCAATTATATCAATAATCACTTTGATTGTAAATGGTAATTCATATTTATACCCTTTTATACAAGACAGATTGTCAGAGTTATTAAAGAAACATGGAACTCAACTATATGTTGGCTACAAAAAAGACATGAGGACTGGGATAGAGCTCAGTGGTGGAGAGCTTGCTTAGCACGTCCAAGCCCTGAGTTCCCTCCCTGGCACTGGAAAAAAGGAGGAAGGTATAAAATACAGAAGGAGAGGATGAGATTTAAGAAGCAATGATAACCAGATACATTGATAAATAAAGGATAATATAAATAGGATTATACAGTAGGGATAATTGGCTGTCAGAATAATGACTAGTGTTGTGGGTATAAAAACAAAGTAGAAAAAGAGACAAGAAAGGGGTTGATGGAAGTAAAAACATTCTACGATTCTCATATTTCTAAGGAGGAGGAGGGTAGATATATTGATAAACTTTTGATAAGGTAGGTCAAGGAACAAATTAAGAGTACTCACTAATGCTCATTACTATACATAATAACAGAATGTATAAATAAAATTAAAAATTGATAAGTAAAAGCAAAAAAAAAAAAAGAAAAAAAGAAACAACCAGTTTTCCACCTGGTATGTGCATCAGACATCTCTTGGATGCCACTTCAGTGCATTTGGGAGACCCCTGTCCCTTACACCAGCTGCTGCTGATGGCTCTTCAGCTTCCTGTGAGTGCAACTTGCCAGCACCTTGCCTGGTGGCCATGCCTTCCACCTCTTGTAGAGCTTCCAGAATGTTTCTTGTAGCTTCTCTGAACCCTATGAAGCCTGTTCATTGTCCCAAAAGTAGGGTGGAGCAAGTTTTAGAAGTGGACCTTTGACCAATATGGCATGTGCTCCTGAATAACTGCTTTTCTCTATTCTTCCAAACAATCCTGAAACATCTTTCATACAATACTGCAGTCAGGAAGGAATCAGAAGCCATTCTCTGGGAGCTGTAGCCAACTTCTTAAGTCATCCTTGTATTGGTTTTCCATACTTCTATGCTTCATCCTTCTTATCTCTTACTCCTACTTGCTGGATCACACAGCTGATGAATATTTTCACTTAAGATTTTGTCTCAGGATCTGCTGACTTGAGTGGGGTGGGAAGGCCAGGATAAGTTGAAGTCATTTTTGACTATATTGTTTTTTTTAAAAAAATGAATTTATAATGTCTACACTATCTTCACATGCCCTCACTTCAGTTTTCCAAATGCAAAGGAGTTCACTCTTGTCTTTGCTATGTGAGTCTCCAGCTACATGTGTGAGACAGTTTACAGAGTCAACTTCCTGTCACCATGACAAAACACCTGAGATAATTAACTTATATGGAGATAAGGTGTATATTGTCTCATGGTGTTGGAAGTCCCAATGCATGATCATATGGATACTTTGCTCTTAGGCATGTGGGGCAAGGCAGCACACACATGGCAGGAGAAGCGGAAAAGTAAAACACTGTTCATTTCATGGGAAGGAAATGAGAGAAACAAGAAAAGACTGGGGTCCCACAATACCCTTCAAGGGCATGACCCCAGTGCCTCTTAAAAGTTCTACCACCTCTCAAAAGCACCATACTAGGAATCAAAGCCTTAACACATTCAAGATCCAGGCTGCATCATGTGGTTACATATCCCTTTGCTTTGGATCTGTTGGATCTTAAAGTAGCCAATCATGATGTCCACTTCAATCTCAGTGGAACTCTAATGGAGTTGGCAGTTTGGGTCAGGTCAGAAAATTTGGCCCTGGACTTTAGGTCTACTAAGTTTAAACTGGCCCTATTTTTTTTCCAAGTCAGATTTTTAACTTCCTCCAATTTTTTTGTTTTTCATTTTATCCTCCTCTGTTTAGATTTTAAGTGTACAAACAAGGAAATATTGGTGTAAGTCCTTTAAAAAATTTAATAACACAAGTGTGGGTCTGTGGCTCAGCAGTAGGCCACTCACCTAGAACATGTGAGGCCCTGGGTTTGATCCTCAGCACCATATAAAAATAAATAAATAAAATAAAGGGATTGTGTGCAAATACAACTAAAAATAAATATTTAAAGAAATGTTTTTTAAAAACTTAGTAATACATAAGTGAGTAGGTCTTTTTTTTTAAATCATATAGCCCAAATATCCTAAAGTCACATTTTAGGCTTTTACCATATGACAAATCTTTAAAAGTTATTAGAAAATTATTATTTTTAAGCAATATAAAATCTTTTTATTTTCATTTACAGACCATTTATTGAATTTATTTAAGAGCTACAAATTCACTGACTTCATATCTGCTTGTGAACTTTCTTGACATTAAAGAGGTAGGCAAGAGATGGTTAAGATAAAAATTAAAACAAAAAAATATAGCCTGCCTGGATCTACAGTTTGCAGACTGGTAACTTTGTCTCTCTCTCTCTCTCTCTCTCTCTCTCTCTCTCTCTCTCTCTCTCTCTCTCTCTTCACCTAAAATATAAGAAGGTTAATTTTTATTGTGTGCAAGTACAAATAAGTAACAACAAATCCCTTCATTATTAAAATGATAATACACCAATAAAAATGTGAAAGGAAAACAAAAGAAGGTTGGTTTTAATTGGTGTCAACAATGAGCCACTTTACCAAAATTTGGCATTTTGGGGGAACATATGAATCTTTAAATGATAATTATGTATGCACTTTAAAAAATAGTAACTATTTTGCTTGCCTAGCATGTGTGAGGCACTGGATTCGATCCTCACAACACATAAAAATGAAATAAAGTTATTGTGTCCATCTAATATAAAAAACATTTTAAAAAATAGTGACTATTTTAAATATAGGAATACAGATAAGTTCAAAATAATAGCTAGAAATTTCCAACTTGAGTTAAACTGGTAATTAATATGTTTGCAAAACTGGCACAGACTCATGGGGTTGATAATGAAAGAGTCCTGAGAGCAGGTGAAAGGAAGAGCATCATGAGCCAAAATAAAGTTTTTCTCTCTACAATTATCTCAGGTGTTAGAGTAACAGGAAGCTTACTAACATACCCCCACAAACTGTTTCATACACATAAGAGAATAGAGACACACACTGAAGAGAAGGGTAAAAACTATTGCATTTGAACAACTGATTAAAATGAGGGGGTTTGAACATAGCTTAGATACCATAAATCCCTTTGTTTTAAAACAATTAATTAAAATGACTTAGATTTAGCCTGACCATCTCATCTTACCCGAGACAGCAGATCCTATCTACAAGCAACCAGACTGGGAAAGAGCAAAAAGTGTACCTGAGACCTTGGCCACTGGCCCTTCCCAGTGAACTCATCTCTGGACCTGACGATAGTGGCACCTCACACACTCTGAGAGGATGGTGGGGGCCAAGGTCAGGGTCAGGATCTCCTTGAGGATTTATTTTGGGAATACTAGGAACTGAGAAGTGCTGTCTGTGTGCCTTACCCCCAAGTGGTGTAATAGCCAGAGGACATCAATAAGTGTCTGCAGAAAAAAAAAATTATAAGAGCTATGTCCAGGAGCTCAATAATTCCAACTTGTAAAGCCTAGAAATAGTAGCAAAGGTGTAGAATTTTTAAGGAAAAGAGGTCTATTTTAAGCAGGTAGAATCAAGAGCAAAATGTGTTGGAACCTCCCAATCTCTCAGTCTAAGAGAAGTATTCCTCTGACTTAAGGAAGGCTGCTGAAAGACTGGCTTCATTTCTCAGTCCTCTTTGGCAATTTTCCCAGATGATGAAATTTTCTTAATCCAGGCAGTGGTCAAGGACATGCCATGACATCACATCCAAAGTAAAAGATAAATTTTGGACCTTTCTCTTCTCATCAGAAAGACAGAAACAAAATTTGAATGGTGCATTTGGGTTCTGAAAGCAGCATGTTCTACACCTGGGAATACTGCTTTAACATGGATATCACTCAAAGTCTAATGACTTTAAAAGTGAACCAGAAAAAGAATGGATCCTGCATTGGGTCAAGGCTGTAGTAGCAATGCCTCTTGGACCACATGGCCCTGATGATTTTCTGGTATTGGATTTATCTTTGGTGGGAAAAGATGCCATGTTGAATTTTTGGCAAGCCCCAATGGGAAAATCACAATGTAGACACCCGAACTTCCAGACCAAGGATACACTTAGTATCTCAGCAAAGAATCCCAGAACTTTAAGCAACAGCACTCTCATGCTATGGAAACCTTAGATAGAGTTCCTAACCACAGGACACTGAGTGACCTTGTGACTAAAGCGACCCATCATGTGTTTGGTTCTATCAGAACCACTGTGACACATTATTGAATGGGCCATGGAACAATCTATTGATAAACTGTGTCAGAATATCTGGGATTATGCCCAAACAAGGCCAGGGGTCACAAAAAATCTGCACAAAATCTCCATGTCATTAACTATTACTACACCAGTATCACCCTCAATACACACTGACAGCCACATGGAAGATCTTTGTACACACTGACAGCCACATGGAAGATCTTTGATGATCAGCTGATAAAAATTGAGCCCAAGCTTTCTTCATGAATGGACCAGCAAGGTTGTAGGTGTAAACTGAAAATGCATGGTGACTGCAACACAGTCTCATACAATGCTATCTTTTTTTAATACTAGGTTTTGCTTATGTTTTATTTAGAGTTCAACTGGATGGGTACAGAAAACGTGCTCACACTTAACAGGTTAAAATATCCAAATAAAATTTACTATAACTTTTGTAGAATTTTATTTTTGCTACAAACATGTTGCATAGGAAACTATTTAAAGTCCCTGAGGAGAAATGTCCATGGTTTAAGGTGCCACTGTTTTTTCTTCTTTGAAGAAAAGGTGAGAAGTAATCTCTGGGCAAATGAAGGTGAGGTGTGCAGAGATAGAACATAAAGTCATTCTTTGTGGTTTGATTCCTGCAACATAAAGTATGTAGTGTTTTTGGTCAGTTGTTTGTTAGTACCTCTTTAAGTGGCTGTATAACAATGTTTCACCTGAAAAAGGGATGCCATATTGATTAAGTAATTAAGATGTTTCAGAAAACCAAGATGTTTGGCATCCTAAAGGCAGATGCCCTTCAAAAGATAAAGTATGTGTCCAGCCCCTTACTGGAGCCATCACTCTGCCATCCATTGGTTTCAGTCCTGCATTTCTCCTCCTAAGAGGCTGCATCTACTTGGCAATGGTGGGATTCAATCCAGCATGACCCAAGCTCCATGACTGCCGAACTCCTGACTGCATGTGGGAAAATGCTCAGCCTGCACAGATGGTCTTTACATTGTGCCCAAACTGTTTTTACCTACACAATTCTTTTCAGAGGAGACATGGGTGCACTGGGAGGGGACAAACATTCAACTTAGACAAAATGAATTGTAGAGTTTAGCAGCTGTTACCTCTGCACTTCTGTGCACTGCATTGCTTGGTAGGAAACCTGGGTCTCTGCAATGGGTGCAGAAAGTTGGGGGCCTCCCAGCTCTGGTTAGGTGGTGAGGCTTTCTCTCTACCCAGGAACTACAGAGCACCCCTGCCCCAAAGGGGATACTACTCAATGGACAAGAGCTGCAGGACCTCCTCACCATCAAGTGGCACTGTTCTTTTAAAATGACTAATTGCACACAGCCATAGGAATATCACCTTCCAGCTACTCTCTAATCTACTAGTAGACACATCTCAATGGCACCTACCAGCTGCTGTGGGGCTTAACTGCCCACTGAAGCTCACAAAAGACTCACATGCTCTGAGGATGATAACTGACTACAGCAAAAGGCAAAGGCAGATGGCAACAGAAGATGAGCAGCAGGCTTCAGTAGCCCAGGGCGTGGGGAAAGGAGCACCAGCTGTTGATGTTTTCCATGAGCAGGGTCGGCACTGAGGCGTAGATGTAGGTGAGGTATTTGCAGAGTGTGAGAATCTACTCCAGCTGCACAAAGGTGTTAAAATGGGGGCCTGAGAGCAGGCTGTGCCTGGCTCTCCTGACCACCAGCACATTCTTCATGTGCACCAGGCCCACCTTGCCCTGGTAGTAGCCTATGTTTAATACTCATTAGTCCACAGTTGCCCCTTCAGCCAGATGCACTCCTTGCTCAGCAGAGTCACAGTGTCCCCCTCTTGTACTCCAGCATGTAGTGTTTCTTGTATTGGCGCACCACCGTCTTGAGTAGCTGCTTTGTTGAACTTGAGGCTGGACATGGACCTGTCCTAAACTGAAATGTCAGGTACTTGGTGGTGACGGCATACAGGGACAGGATGATCTTTGTGATCTTGAGGAATCTTCTCTGCCTAGTGGGCTTGATGGCATTTTAGGAGAGCAGCTTTGACATCTGGAAGCAGAGCGGAAGAGCATGAATATAGCATAAATTCAATATTCAATTTAAAATTAGAATTCAGCAAAATGTAATCCCAGGCTTTTTAATTAAAATAAATGCTTATATCTTTTGGTATAATCAATTTTGTTCAGTGCTTGATTAGCCATTACACTATATTTTGTGATTATATCAGACATTAAAGGCTAAGAGATAAAGCCAGCTTTTCACTTCAGGTGACTCCCCTTGTGAACCAGCACCACATTAACTAGAGAAAGAGAGGTGGGGTGGGGTGTGTGCAGAACTGATGCTTGTATTGTTCCAGGTCTCTGATTCTCCTGGGAAGACAGAGAATGAAAGGAGATGCCAAAGCAGTGAGCAGTATTTTCCATGAAATCTTGCAAGCTCATTGCCCATTAGACCCTGTGCATGAGAGATAAAATTCTAGGGTCCAAAGGGAGGGGGAGAGTGACAAATCTGCCCTGAATCACTGCACACTGTGGTTCTTAACCCTGGATAGACGTCAGAATTATTGGTGCAATTTTAAAAATACGAACAACTAGGTCCCATCCTGGCTGGTGATGATGATAAAACCTAAACAACTTCTGTGTGTGGGGGGGGGGGTGTAAAACGTATGTTATTTTTTAAAAGCAAAACCATACTTTTTTTGCAGGCCCCAGTGGCACTCACCTGTAATCTCAGTGCCTGGGGAGGCTGGAGACAGGAGGACTTGAGTTCAAAGCCAGCCTCATCAATGGTGAGGTGCTAAGCAACTCAATAAGACCCTGTATCTAAATAAAACATGGGCAAACTGCAGCACAGGTCATTTGAGCCTGCACCCAGGGCCTGGAGGTTTAGTGGGAAGGCCCTAAGGGCAGGCTGGGAGGCAGGGCAGGAGGCAGGGTGGGGCGGGGCGGGAGGCGGGGCCGGGCGGGCTGCACCAAGGATGGGAGGGCCTAGGACACTGCCTCTGTGGCTGTTGCGCTGGGGGTGGAGCCTTGCTGGCCTGCGTTTGTGCCAGGCCATCCCACTTTGTTCCGCCATGATGCTCAGGTTAGGCCTCTGGACTTCCCTCAGCAGTGTTGCGCAGACCAGCCCACCAGTCTTTGCTTTGCTGTGATGTGCAGGCCAGGCCACCTGCCTTTGCTCTGCCGAGATGTGCACACTGTACAAAAACTTGGATCCCCTTGACAGTGTTCAGAGCACTGTAAGTAAGGGGGAAAATGGTGGCAGATGAGGTTGGAGGGCCTGCTAGGATAGGGGGCGCCCTTGTACGCTGTGTCAAAGTGAAAATATTCTAGGTTTAATGGAAAACTGCTTGCAAGGTTGCTTCAAGGGAGTGGCTTCTAATTTAACCTTTATTGTGTGGAGAATTAACTGTAGAGGAACAGAGTGAGAGTGAAATAAAAATGAGGAGATAGAAGGCTATTACTATACCTTGGGCGGCAAATGGCAGGTATTTTAGAATGGGGCAGGTATTTGTGGAGATTTTATTATTGTTAGAATGTGTAACATACTGACAGGATTGTTGGTGATGAGTGTGAGGAAAGGGAGAAGTAATAAATTCTGAGTTTAAGGTGGAACAACCAGGAGAGTAGAGGTCCTGTTCACTAAAATGAGAGAACATGGAGAGCATGATTTGGGAGGAAAGGTATAAACTCAATTTTGGATAAGTTTTAGATGCTTGTTAGAAATAGTGATGATAATATAAATGCTAGTAATAATATTAATCATAGTAATAATATTAATCAGAAGGTAATTGTAAATTGTTAAGTATATTTGCATATATTAATTCAAGAAAAGGAAACCTGTTTAACTCTCTCCATTAGTGAGTGGGAAAATTGGATTCACACCCAAGCATTCTGTGGCTTTGGAGGACATGCAGTTAATCCCTGTAATTGCCTCTGTGTGGATGTGGTGAGTATGACTAAATATGAATGTGGAACAGGGGAATGGTCAGGGTTGGAGATACATTTATATTTTTGAAGCAAAAACCTGCTTTTGTGCCTCATCTTAGCCTGGGTTGGTAGTGGGGAAAAAGGACATAAGGAGTGGGGCTGTACTGATAGGTTTTTCATTACTTGAATCGGTTCATGCAGGCCAAATCAGTTTTCCCCCCACTTATCCCTCCACTGTAAGTTCCATGAGGGGAGGTTTCTCTTTAACTTCTCTCTCTCTCTCTAGTCCTTATGTATTGCCCATCCTGTCCTGTAGTAGTTGTTAAGGGTGACATTATATGAAGGGCATTTAGTTAGGTTTTGGGAGTTCAGAGATGAGTGAATATAGCTCTCTTCTTGGAGGAGCACAATGAGAAAAAAACCTGTGGGGATTAAAATTAAAGTAAACTTAAATGCACAAATATGTGCTTATTAGTTTATTCTGGCTTTCCATACATCTCTATCACCACCTGGTGACTTGAGAGATGGGGCAAGAAAAGGAGAAAGGAGCAAAAGAAGGCCTAAGCAATTGCAGGAAGAATTTGAGGTCCCCAAGAGTCTTTTTCAACAAAAGAATTACTCAAATTCTTGCATATTTTACTACATTTGCATTAGCTTTATTTGGCACTGATTGTTGAGAGCCACAGCTGAAGGGGCCCCAGCAAACTTCCAGCTGCCAGCAAACTTCCAGCTGCCAGCTGATGATTGGCTCACAGCAGCCCCAGCAAACTTCTAGCTGCCAACTGATTGGCTCCTCTGCGGTGATGCTCATTGGGCTGATTCCCCGCCCTTTCAGACCATGGAGCTGCTCATTGGGGGACTTTTTTTGGCTCTGCCCACACAACCCAGCCAATCAGCCTCAAGAGCAGGAGGAGTTGGGGAGGTTGAGAGGCTTGTGGGAAGCCAGTGGTGGCAGTTGGGCTCTGAGGGTTTTTCCTGAGGATCTGTGTGGTGTGGTGTATGTGTTCTAAAAATAAAGTTTGTTTCTTTTGACAAGTGGCTCCTGAATTGTGCCCAGCCAGACTGCAGCAACTGATATGATTTTTACTAATTGAAAAATTTGTAATATTTGACTATCATTATAGAGCAATGAGTTTTTCCAGTTCTATTACTCAGGTTTTGACAGGGCTCACTAGTGAAATAAGGGAGTAGGCTTGAACTATTGCAACTTGCACAATAGAGAGTGATGTGTGTGAAGTAGTTGAGCAGATTTCCACTAGTTTAAAAGTATCGCAACAAATTTCTTCATATTGGAATATGTTTGAATTTTTCTCTTCTATTCTTTAATATTGAGATACTTTTTTGTTATAGAAAGGTAATCTGGTAATATATGTGACTGGTGTAGTTAGTTTGCTTATCTTATATCTGGAACATGGTAGAACTAGGCTAAACTAGAGACCCCTCTCCTCCACCTAATTTGTCTTGTTTCTACAGATCAGTTTCAGGCATACCTGAATATAGATGTATCAATTTTATCACTCACTATCATGAGTATTTAAAATGTGCACCCTTAAAAATTGTTTGAAATTTCACAACAATAGATTTTATAATTCAGAGTTTTTTCTTATAATACATAAAATTATATTTTGTTTAGGTTTTCAAGTTTTTAATGGGGGAGTAGATCTAAATAACTAAGTCCATCATCACTCCAACAGGAACTCTCCACAGATATAAGGGTAAAAGTGTGCCACCTAATTTTACAGTTCACAAAGTTTTAATTTTGTAGCTTCCTTAATTTAATAGACTTGAAATGGTTGTCATATACCACTTTTGCAGTTACTTTCCTAAGAACATCAGATACCCATATATGGTATAAAGTAGAAATAACTAGTTGTCCTGTTGATTACACAGGTTTTGTGGAATTTACGTTTAGGCTCAGTGAGGGCAGGTTGATGATTATTTGATTCTGTTAGGTAGCTCCCAGAATAGCAGGTTTGATGGTAAGTCATATTTAAACATAAGAGAAATCACTGTAACAAATTGATGATGTGAAACATAGCATCCTAGATAATGAATACAATTTAAATTTCTTTTAAAATTTATACTCGGAAGATGGCGGCAGAGGGAGTGCAGCTGCCCCATGTACCGCGTCACTGTGCGGGAGAATGATGAGTTAGAATGGCTAAAAGCTATCTAGTTAGGAATTTCCAGCAAAATTGGGGTGCTCCAAAACCTAGAGGAAGGAATTCCATCACACAAGGATCAGCTATGGGGGCTCAAACGCGAGAGATTTGTCCGCATGGAGGGTCACGCTGCTTATTCAGCAAATCGCCCCGCGGCTAGAGCCTGCAGCGCGCGCTGGGAAATGACGAGATAGCAACGCAAAGATACAGCGCTGTGGATTCTGCGGGCTTATGCCAGCTGTGCAATCACCATGCTCAGGGCTGAATTCTGGGTTTGAGACGGGGGAAGGAAGCGGTCCAATTTGGTTCTCCACACCAGTCAGACCACAGAGGAAGCCTGCGGCCACCATCTTGGAGAGCTGACGTCACCATCCCTGTTTTCGACTGATCGCAGCTCATTCAGCCATAGAACAGGTAATTTCAGGCTGCCACTCACCTGCGTCTCGCAGACAAATTACTCAGCTCAGTACTAAAGAACCTGCGGAAACTGCTTCTTGGAGCCTGCTCCTATCAGAACATACACCGAGCCCGGAGCAGCCGAATTCCGGCTCCCGGAACTGCTCTGGCCCAGGGCTAAAGAACCCGCAGAAACTGCTTCTTGGTCCAGGTCCTGCTGAATACTGTGGAGGTAAATACCAACTGAGCCTTCATAGGCAGTGGCAACAGGATTGAGACGGGGCTTGTGAGGGCCAGTCAGGACTCACCCGTTGCTTTGGTCACCCGGCAAAGGGAACAAAATGCTGCCATTCACATGGGATACCAACATGGCAGAGATCTGATGTCATCAGAAAGTGGCGGAGGAGAGTTTCATCGATACCAGCGGTGACAGAAACAGTTGGTCTCCTGGTAAAGAAAGGGAGTCACAAACACCCGAGTCTCTCTCACTTTGTCATCAAGCCAGAGGGGCAGAGCAGAGCTGCCACCCACACCTGGAACAGGCCCAGTGACCCTCCGGCGCGGTAGTCACATCACCCCAATTGGAGGAGGGGCAGACCAGAGTTGCCACCATGCCCGCAAGGTAGGCAGACCTGCGACCAACCGGCAGCAGAGGCCCAGCAGTCTGCGGACGTGGTAGGAGGGGCAGAGCAGAGCTGCTGCCCGCGCCTGCAAGGTAGGCAGACCTGCGACCGACCGGCAGAACAGGCCCAGCGGCCTGTCAGCGTGGTAGACAGATCACCCCAATTGGAGAAGGAGCACAGCTGCTGCCCACCCCTGCAAGGGAGACTTTTCAACTATACAAGAGCAATATAAATATATAGGGGGAAAATTTCAAAAACACAACAGTTTCACCAAGCAGAAAGAAACGCGAGCAGTATGAAAAGACAAGGAAAGAAAGGACCACAAGCAATGCAGGTCAACGCAACTTTAGAAGATGTAATAGCTGCAGCAGATGGAATGTCAGATAAAGAATTCAGGATATTCATGCTTCAGATGATCTGGAGTATCAAGGAAGACATTAGACAGCAAAATCAGACAATGGAAGATCACTTCGACAATGAATTACATAAACAAATCCAGGAAGCAAAAGATCAACTATACAGGGAGATAGAGGTTATAAAAAACAAACAGAAATCCTAGAAATGCAGGAAGCAATAAACCAACTTAAAAACTCAATGGAGAATACTACCAGCAGAGTAGAACACTTAGAAGATAGAACATCAGACAATGAAGACAAAGTATTTCAACTGGAAAAGAACATAGACAGCTCAGCAAGACTGTTAAGAAACCATGAGCAGAACATGCAAGAAATATGGGATAACATAAAGAGACCAAACTTAAGAGTCATTGGGATACAGGAAGGTATAGAGGTCCAAACCAAAGGAATGAGCAATCTATTCAATGAAATAATATGAGAAAACTTCCCAGACTTGAAGAATGAGACAGAATCCCAAATCCTAGAAGCCTACAGGATGCCGAATGTGCAAAATCATAAGAGATCCACACCTAGACACATTATAATGAAGATGCCCAACATACAGAATAAGGAGAGAATTTTTTTTTATTGGTTGTTCAAAACATTACAAAGCTCATGACATATCATCTTCCATACATTTGATTCAAGTGGGTTATGAACTCGCATTTTTTACCCCAAATACAAATTGCAGAATCACATCGGTTACTCATCCACATTTTTACATAATACCATATTAATGACTGTTGTATTCTGCTACCTTTCCCATCCCCTACTATCCCCCCTCCACTTCCCTCTCATCTTCCCTCTCTACCCCATCTGCTGTTGTTTAATTCTCTCCCTTGTTTTTTTTTCACCTTTCCCCTCACAAACACTTGTATGCAATTTTGTGTAACAATGAGGGTCTCCTTCCATTTCCATAGTTTCCCTTCTCTCTCCCTTTCTCTCCCACCACTCATCTCTGTTTAATGTTAATCTTTTCCTCATGCTCGTCTTCCCTGTTCTGATCTTAGTTGCTCTCTCTATATCAAAGAAGACATTTGGCATTTGTTTTTTAAGGATTGGCTAGCTTCACTTAGCATAATCTGCTCTAATGCCATCCATTTCCCTGCAAAATCCATAATTTTGTCATTTTTTAGTGCTGCGTAAAACTCCATTGTGTATAGATGCCACAGTTTTTTAATCCATTCATCTATTGAAGGGCATCTAGGTTGATTCCAAAGTCTATCTATTGTGAATTGTGCTGCTATGATCATTTATGTGGAAGTATCCCTATAGTATGCTCTTTTAAGGTCCTCAGGGAATAGACCGAGAAGGGGAATGGCTGGGTCAAATGGTGGTTCCATTCCCAGCTTTCCCAGGAAGCTCCATACTGCTTTCCATATTGGCCGCACCAATTTGCAGTTCCACCAGCAATGTACAAGTGTACCCTTTTCCCCACATCCTCGCCAGCACTTGTTGTTGCTTGACTTCATAATGGCTGCCAATCTTACTGGAGTGAGATGGTATCTTAGGGTGGTTTTGATTTGCGTTGCTCTAACTGCTAGAGATGCTGAGCATTTTTTCATGTACTTGTTGATTGATTGTATGTCCTCCTCTGAGAAGTGTCTGTTCAGGTCCTTGGCCCATTTGTTGATTGGGTTATTTGTTAGCTTATTGTCTAATTTTTTGAGTTCTTTGTATACTCTGGATATTAGGGCTCTATCTGAAGTGTGAGGAGTAAAAATTTGTTCCCAGGATGTAGGTTCCCTATTTACCTCTCTTATTGTTTCTCTTGCTGAGAAAAAACTTTTTAGTTTAAGTAAGTCCCATTTGTTTATTCTTGTATTTAACTCTTGGGCTATGGGCGTCCTATTAAGGAATTTGGAGCCCGACCCCACAATGTGTAGATCAGAGCCAACTTTTTCTTCTATCAGGTGCAGAGTCTCTGATTTGATATCAAGCTCCTTGATCCATTTTGAATTAACTTTTGTGCATGGCGAGAGAAAGGGGTTCAGTTTCATTTCGTTGCATATGGATTTCCAGTTTTCCCAGCACCATTTGTTGAAGATGCTATCCTTTCTCCATTGCATGCTTTTAGCGCCTTTATCAAATATAAGAAAGTTGTAATTTTGTGGATTGGTCTCTGTGTCCTCTATTCTGTACCATTGGTCCACCTGCCTGTTTTGGTACCAGTACCATGCTGTGTTTGTTACTATTGCTCTGTAGTACAGTTTGAAATCTGGTATCACTATACCTCCCGATTCACACTTCCTGCTTAGAATTGCTTTTGCTATTGTGGGTCTTTTGTTTTTCCATATGAATTTCATGATAGCTTTATCTATTTCTACCAGAAATGCTGTTGGGATTTTGATTGGCATTGCGTTGAACCTGTAGAGAACTTTGGGTAATATCGCCATTTTGATGATGTTGGTTCTGCCTATCCATGAACAGGGTACATTTTTCCATCTTCTAAGATCTTCTTCTATTTCTCTCTTTAGGGTTCTGTAGTTTTCATTGTATAAATATTTCACCTCTTTTGTTAGGTTGATTCTCAAGTATTTTATTTTTTTTTTTTGAGGATATTGTGAATGGGGTGGTTTTCCTCATTTCCATTTCAGAAGTTTTGTTGCTGATATACAGGAATGCCTTTGATTTATGCGTGTTGATTTTATATCCTGCCACTTTGCTGAATTCATTTATTAGTTCTAGTACTTTCTTTGTAGACCCTTTTGGGTCTTCTAGGTATAGGATCATATTGTCCGCAAATAGTGATATTTTAAGTTCTTCTTTTCCTACTTTATGCCTTTAATTTCTTTTGTCTGTCTAATTGCTCTGGCTAGTATTTCAAGGACTAAATTAAATAGAAGTGGTGAGAGAGGGCATCCCTGTCTTGTTCCAGATTTTAGAGGGAATGCCTTCAGTTTTTCTCCATTTAGAATGATGCTAGCCTGAGGCTTAGCATATATAGCTTTTACAATGTTGAGGTAAGTTCCTGTTATCCCCAGTTTTTCTAGTGTTTTGAACATGAAAGGATGCTGTACTTTGTTGAATGCTTTTTCTGCGTCTATCGAGACAATCATATGTTTCTTATCTTTAAGTCTATTGATGTGGTGAATAATATTTATTGATTTCCGTATATTGAACCAACCTTGCATCCCAGGGATGAATCCTACTTGATCATGGTGCACAATTTTTTTGATATGCTTTTGTATTCGATTCACCAGGATTTTATTGAGAATTTTTGCATCTATGTTCATTAGAAATATTGGTCTGTAGTTTTCTTTCTTTGAACTGTCTTTGTCTGGTTTCGTGATCAGGGTGATGTTGGCCTCATAGAATGAATTTGGAAGAGCTCCTTCTTTCTCTATTTCTTGAAATAGCTTGAAAAGTATTGGTATTAATTCTTCTTTGAAGGTTTTGTAAAACTCCGCTGTATACCCATCTGGTCCAGGGCTTTTCTTGGTTGGTAGTCTTTTGATGGCTTCTTCTATTTCTTCCTTTGTTATTGGTCTGTTTAAATTGTGTGTGTCTTCCTGACTCAATCTGGGCAGCTCATATGACTTAAGAAATTTATCAATGTCTTCACTGTCTTCTATTTTATTAGAATATAGGGTTTCAAAATACTTTCTAATTATCTTCTGTATTTCTGTAAAATGATGCTTAAAACTCACGAGCAATCTATCCAAGAGATATGGGATCTCATCAAAAAACCAAATTTGAGAGTCATTGGGATAGAAGAAGGCACAGAGGTTCAAACCAAAGGAATGGACAACCTATTGAATGAAATAATCCTAGAAAACTTCCCAGAGATGAAAGATGGAATGGATTGCCAAATCCTGGAAGCCTACAGGACCCCAAACATTCAAAACTATAATAGGCCAACTCCAAGACATATAATTATGAAGATAGCCAACATACAGAACAAGGAGATAATATTAAAAGCTACAAGGGAAAGGAGGCAGATTACATTCAGAGGTAAGCCAATTAGGTTAACGGCTGATTTTTCATCACAGACTTTGAAAGCGAGAAGATCCTGGAACAATGTATTTCAAATGCTGAAAAATAATGGATTCCAACCAAGAATACTGTATCCAGCAAAATTAAGCTTCAGATTTGACAATGAAATTAAAATCTTTCATGATAAACAAAAGCTAAAAGAATTTGCAGCCAGAAAACCAGCACTGCAAAGCATTTTGGGCAAAATTCTACAAGAAGAGGAATGGAAAAATAGTGCCCAAAACCAACAGCGGGAGGTATCTCAGTAAAGGGGGAGGAAAACAACCAAAAAGTAAAAACTAGCCAAACTAAAATAAATAAATAAATAAACATGACTGGAAGTACAAATCATATTTCAATTGTAACCTTAAATGTTAATGGACTAAACTCACCAATCAAGAGACACAGGCTGGTAACCTGGAACAAAAAAACAAATCCAACAATATGCTGCCTTCAGGAGATTCATATGATAGGAAAAGATATACACAGGCTGAAGGTGAAAGGTTGGGAAAAATCATACCACTCACATGGCCCTCGGAAGCAAGCAGGAGTGGCCATACTCATATCTAATAAAATCAACTTCAAACCTAAGTTAATCAAAAGGGATAAAGAAGGACACTATATCCTGTTAAAAAGAACCATCCACCAACAAGACATAACAATTATCAATTTATGTGCACCAAATAATGGTGCAGCAACGTTCATAAAACAAACTCTCCTCAAGTTCAAGAGTCAAATTGACCACAACACAATAATTATGGGTGACTTCAACACACCGCTCTTGCCATTAGACAGATCCTCCAGACAAAAGCTGAATAAAGAAACTATAGAACTCAAAGACACAATCAATAACCTAGACTTAACCGACATATATAGAATATATCAACCATCATCAAGTGGATACACGTTCTTCTCAGCAGCACATGGATCTTACTCAAAGATAGATCATATATTATGCCATAGGGCAACTCTTAGTAAATATAAAGGAGTGGAGATAATACCATGCACCATATCTGATCATAATGGAATGAAACTGGAAATCAATGAAAAAAGAAGGAAGGAAAAATCCTGCATCACATGGAAAATAAACAATATGTTACTGAATGATCAATGGGTTACAGAAGTCATAAAGGAGGAAATCAAAAAATTCTTAGAGATAAATGACAATTCAGACACAACATACCAGAATCTATGGGACACAATGAAAGCAGTTTTAAGAGGGAAATTCATTTCCTGGAGTTCATTCCTCAAAAAAAGATAAAAACAGCAAATAAATGAACTCACACTACATCTCAAAACACTAGAAAAGGAAGAGCAAAACAACATCAAATATAGCAGAAGACAAGAAATAATTAAAATCAGAGTGGAAATCAACGAAATTGAAACAAAAAAATTGAAAAAATTGATAAAACTAAAAGTTGGTTCTTTGAAAAAATAAATAAGATCGACAGACCCTTAGCCATGCTAACGAAGAGAAGAAGAGAGAAAACTCAAATCACTAACATACGGGATGAAAAAGGCAATATCACAAGGAGAGAATTTTAAAAGCTACAAGAGAAAGGAAGCAGATTACATTTAGGGGTAAACCAATCAGGATAACAGATGATCTTTCAACACAGACTCTGAAAGCTAGAAGATCCTGGAATAACATATTTCAAACACTGAAAGAAAATGGGTTCCAGCCAAGAATTGTGTATTCAGCAAAATTAAGCTTCAGGATGGAAGATGAAATTAAAACCTTCCACGATAAACAAAAGTTAAAAGAATTTGCAGCTAGAAAACCATCTCTTCTAAACATCCTTGGCAAAACATTACAGGAAGAGGAAATGGAAAATAACAATGAAAACCAACAGTGGGAGGTAGGGCAGTAAAGGGGGGGGAAATAATCAAAGAGGAAAACAAACCATGTTTAGTAACAGAAATAAACAAATATGGCTGGAAGAACAACCCATATCTCAATAATAACCCTAAATGTTAATGGCTTAAACTCACCAATTAAGAGACACAGGCTAGTAGAATGGATCACAAAACAGACCCAACAATATGCTGCCTACAGGAGATGCATTTGATAGGAAAAGACATACATAGACTGAAGGTGAAAGGTTGGGAAAAATCATATCACTCATATGGGCTTCAGAAAGAAACAGGAGTGTCCATACTCATATCAAATAAAATAGATTTCAAGCCAAATTTAATAAAAAGGGATAAAGAGGGACACTACATACTGCTCAAGGGAACCATACACCAACAAGACATAACAATCATAAGTATATATGCCCCAAACAATGGTGCAGCTATGTTCATCAAACAAACTCTTCTCAAGTTCAAGAGTCTAATAGACCACCATACAATAATCATGGGAGACTTCAACACACCTCTCTCACCACTGGACAGATCTTCCCAACAAAATTTGAATAAGGAAACTATAGAACTCAATAACACAATTAATAACCTAGACTTAATTGACATATATAGAATATACCACCCAACATCAAGCAGGTACACTTTTTTCTCAGCAGCACATGGATCCTTCTCAAAAATAGATCATATATTATGTCACAGGGCAACTCTTAGACAATATAAAGGAGTAGAGATAATACCATGCGTCTTATCTGATCATAATGGAATGAAACTGAAAATCAAGGATAAAAGAAGGAAGGAAAAATCATGCATCACTTGGAGAATGAACAATAGGTTGCTGAATGATCAATGGGTTATAGAAGACATCAAGGAGGATATTAAAAAATTCTTAGAGATAAATGAAAACACAGACACAACATATCGGAATCTATGGGACACATTAAAAGCAGTTCTAAGAGGAAAATTCATTGCTTGGTTCATTCTTTAAAAAAAGAACAAACCAACAAATAAATGATCTCATACTTCATCTCAAAATCCTAGAAAAAGAAGAGCAAAACAACAGCAAAAGAAGTAGAAGGCAAGAAATAATTAAAATCAGAGCTGAAATTAATGAAATCGAAACAAAAGAAACAATTGAAAAAATTGACAAAACTAAAAGTTGGTTCTTTGAAAAACTAAATAAAATCGACAGACCCTTAGCCATGCTAATGAAGAGAAGAAGAGAGAGAACTCAAATTACTAGCATACGGGATGAAAAAGGCAATATCACAACAGACACTTCAGAAATATAGAAGATAATCAGAAATTATTTTGAGTCCTTATACTCCAATAAAATAGAAGATAGTGAAGGCATCAATAAATTTCTAAAATCATATGATCTGCCCAGAATGAGTCAGGAGGATATAGACAACCTAAACAGACCAATATCAATTGAGGAAATAGAAGAAACCATCAAAAGACTAACAACTAAGAAAAGCCCAGGACCGGATGGGTATACAGCAGAGTTTTACAAAACCTTTAAAGAGGAATTAATACCAATACTTTTCAAGCTATTTCAGGAAATAGGAAAAGAGGGAGAACTTCCAAATTCATTCAACATCACCCTGATTCCTAAACCAGACAAAGACACCTCAAAGAAAGAAAACTACAGACCAATATCTCTAATGAACCTAGATGCAAAAATCCTCAATAAAATTCTGGTGAATCGGATACAAAAACATATCAAAAAAATTGTGCACCATGATCAAGTAGGATTCATCCCTGGGATGCAAGGATGGTTCAATATATGGAAATCAATAAATGTTATTCACCACATCAATAGACTTAAAGATAAGAACCATATGATCATCTCGATAGATGCGGAAAAAGCATTCGACAAAGTACAGCATCCCTTTATGTTCAAAACTCTAGAAAAACTAGGGATAACAGGAACATACCTCAATATTATAAAATCAATCTATGCTAAGCCTCAGGCTAGCATCATTCTGAATGGAGAAAAATTGAAGGCATTCCCTTTAAAATCTGGAACAAGACAGGGATGCCCTCTCTCACCACTTCTGTTCAACATAGTTCTCGAAACACTGGCCGGAGCAATTAGACAGATGAAAGAAATTAAAGGCATAAAAATAGGAAAAGAAGAACTTAAATTATCACTATTTGCAAATAATATGATTCTATACCTAGCAGACCCAAAAGGCTCTACAAAGAAACTATTAGAGCTAACAAATGAATTCAGCAAAGTGGCAGGATATAAAATCAACATGCATAAATCAAAGGCATTCCTGTATATCAGCGACAAATCCTCTGAAATGGAAATGAGGACAACCACTCCATTCACAATATTTTCAAAAAAAATAAAATACTTGGGAATCAACCTAACAAAAGAGGTGAAACACTTATACAATGAAAACTACAGAACCCTAAAGAGAGAAATAGAAGAAGATCTTAGAAGATGGAAAAATATACCCTGTTCATGGATAGGCAGAACTAACATCATCAAAATGGCGATATTACCAAAAGTTCTCTATAGGTTTAATGCAATGCCAATCAAAATCCCAACAGCATTTCTTGTAGAAATAGAGAAAGCAATCATGAAATTCATATGGAAAAATAAAAGACCCAGAATAGCAAAAACAATGCTAAGCAGGAAGTGTGAATCAGGCGGTATAGCGATACCAGACTTCAAGCTATACTACAGAGCAATAGTAACAAAAACAGCATGGTACTGGTACTAAAAAAGGCGGGTGGACCAATGGTACAGAATAGAGGACACAGAGACCAATCCACAAAACTACAACTATCTTATATTTGATAAAGGGGCTAAAAGCATGCAATGGAGAAAGGATAGCATCTTCAACAAATGGTGTTGGGAAAACTGGAAATCCATATGCAACAAAATGAAACTGAATCCCTTTCTCTCGCCATGCACAAAAGTTAACTCAAAATGGATCAAGGAGCTTGATATCAAATCAGAGACATGGCATCTGATAGAAGAAAAAGTTGGCTACGGTCTGCATACTGTGTGGTCGGGCTCCAAATTCCTCAATAGGACGCCCAAAGCACAAGAGTTAATAACTAGAATCAACAAATGGGACTTACTCAAACTAAAAAGTTTTTTCTCAGCAAAAGAAACAATAAGAGAGGTAAATAGGGAGCCTACATCCTGGGAACAAATCTTTACTCCTCACACTTCAGACAGAGCCCTAATATCCAGAGTATACAAAGAACTCAAAAAATTAGACAATACGATAACAAATAACCCAATCAACAAATGGGCCAAGGACCTGAACAGACACTTCTCAGAGGAGGGCATACAATCAATCAACAAGTACATGAAAAAATGCTCACCATCTCTAGCAGTCAGAGAAATGCAAATCAAACCCACCCTAAGATACCATCTCACTCCAGTAAGATTGGCAGCCATTATGAAGTCAAACAACAACAAGTGCTGGCGAGGATGTGGGGAAAAGCGTACACTTGTACATTGCTGGTGGGACTGCAAATTGGTGCAGCCAATTTGGAAAGCAGTATGGAGATTTCTTGGAAAGCTGGGAATGGAACCACCATTTGACCCAGCCATTCCCCTTCTCGGTCTATTCCCTAAAGACCTAAAAAGAGCATGCCACAGGGACACTGCTACATCGATGTTCATAGCAGCACAATTCACAATAGCAAGACTGTGGAACCAACCTAGATGCCCTTCAATAGACGAATGGATAAAAAAAATGTGGCATTTATACACAATGGAGTATTACTCTGCATTAAAAAATGACAAAATCATAGAGTTTGCAGGGAAATGGATGGCATTAGAGCAGATTATGCTAAGTGAAGCTAGCCAATCCCTAAAAAAAAATGCCAAATGTCTTCTTTGATATAAGGAGAGTAACTGGGAACAGAGTAGGGACGAAGAGCATGAGAAGAAGATTAACATTAAACAGGGATGATAGGTGGGAGGGAAAGGGAGAGAGAAGGGAAATTATAACCCTGAGGTTATAATTTTGTATAACCTCAGGGTTATACAAAATTACATTCAAGAGGAAGTGAGGGGAAAGGGAAAAATAATACAAGGGGGAGAAATGAATGACAGTAGAGGGGGTAGAGAGAGAAGAGGGGAGGGGAGGGGAGTGTAGGGGGGATAGTAGAGGATAGGAAAGGCAGCAGAATACAACAGACACTAGTATGGCAATATATAAATCAATGGATGTGTAACTGATGTGATTCTGCAATCTGTATACGGGGTAAAAATGGGAGTTCATAACCCACTTGAATCAAAGTGTGAAATATGATATATCAAGAACTATGTAATGTTTTGAACAACCAACAATAAAAATTTTTAAAAAATAAAATAAAATAAAGTCACCAATTCTTTGATATCCCATTTAATCTTCCTAAAAACCCTATGCAATAGAGTAATTATTTCCACTTTATAGTTGAGAAAGTTGGTTTAGGGAGATTAAATTGTGTATTCAATGTCACCCAACTCATAATGTAACTTTGTTTTCATTGGGTTATGCTGTCTCTTGAGGTATTGTTCTTCAAGAAATAAAACTAGCAATTTCTGTATAAATTCACCTAATCTATGCTTACATGACTAAGTAGGTCTTTTTGCACACAGTCTAATTTTGCTGCTTGAATTGGTCGGTAAGTTGAGTGTTTGTAATAATGCTCAAATTTGAAACTCTTGAAGCTCACTGAGTTTTGTTTAACCATAAGGTAGCACTGCTTGCTATTTATAATAGGTTTTTTGAGACTGCTGAATCCAAAAGTAGTCCAAGAGATAGCTCTAACTGTTTTTGAGCATATTTAATGCAGATAGCCAGAATGGTAGGATTTACATTGCCATTCTGATACAGAAGGATTTGTGCAAGGGTGAAGCCTTCCATTTATCTCATTTTCTAATTTAAATCCATATAGACAATAAGTTAAATTTGGTAGCCATTGTTTTTGTCATGTTGGAGGCTGTTTCTGTCCATTGTGACCTAAACCTCAAACTGACTTGACTTTAACAACAGATTAAAAGATAATAATACAGTTTTGATTTTCTTTCTGAAACATTCATTGCTTATTCTACTCTAAAGGTGCACTTTTTTATCAAGTGATAGGAACTGGTGATGGTCATTTTATTTCATATATAGGGGAACTTAAGAATTTATTAGTTTGCCCAAGTAAATCCAAGATAGGATTTTGAATTTAGGGTTTTAGGTTTTACAAAACCAAACTAGACAATCATTTTCATTAGGTTAAAAAGAATATATACTTAAATATTTAAGCACAATTTAAAAGATTATTTGATGTTATTAAGTCCTTGGTATAAGTTTCAATGATTGGATATTAAAATGTTTAGCATAGTATATTCATTAGCTGGATTTGGACCATTCATAATATGAAATTGTGGGTTTTGGAGGAAGGGAGAGGTGTCTGACCTTCACTAGTGTGAATGAATATTGGGCAAAAAGAATTGTGCTTTTACATAAAATTCCAAACTTGTCATTATGTTGGATTATTGTAACAAATATATTTTTTTTTTACTTCAGGGAAGAAACATGTTAATATCTAAATTCTCACATTTTTTATATTATTGACTGAGGAGATCACCATCAAATATTTTTGAAACAAAGCTATCTTGCGTGCTTCCTAAGCAAGGGAGTACAGAACTATGGTTGGAGAATATTGTCCTTCTAGTAGGCAAAAATTATTCTTATATTGGGTTTTGAGGAAGCATGGAGTTTTAAGATTGGATGATTTTCAAAAGTCAGACAATTTAAGGATTGATTAACTTTATGCTTGGAGTTTAGAGACAGACATTCAGGAGGTTACTGAGTCTAGGAGGTTGTGAGGCTGGGGTTGTGGCTCAGTGGCAGAGCAATGGCCTAGCATGTGTAAGGCACTGGGTTTGATTCTCAGAGCATATGAATAAATAAAATAAAGGTACACTGACAGATTAAAAAAAAGTAGAAGCCACAGCTGGGTGCTGTAATTTCAGGGGATCCAGTGGCTGAGATAGGAGGATTGTGAGTTCAAAGCCAAACTCTGCAATGGCAAGGCGCTAAGCAACTCATTGAGACCCTCTCTCTAAATAAGATACAAAATAGAACTGGTGATGTGCCTCAGTGGTTGAGTGCCCTTGAGTTCAATACCTGGTATCCCCCCCCAAAAAAATGAAAATTTCAAAAAACACAGAAACCACCATGTGATAAGATGCAAGCTCTTATTACAGCTGTCCTTCTTAGGTGTCAATGGCTTACAAACACATGGGCATGCAGCAGCACAGGACATTCGCTCCTTTGCCCTGGGCCCTATGACAGGCATGAGTAGAGTGTGGGATTTGGGGAGCTACACCAAGGATGGGGAGGGCCTAGTATACTGTGCCTCTCTGGCTGTCATGCTGGGGGCAAAGCCTTGGGGGCATGCACCTGCGCATGCTCTGTGCCAGGCTGCCTGACCTTCTGACCTCAGGACTGAATGCAGGTCCCAGTCCATGACTTCATTCTTCCATGATGCACACACTGAAAGAAAACATGGCTCCCTCGTGCCAGCATTCGGAGCACTGTAAGTAAGGGGGAAAGTGGTGGCAGATGAGGTTGGAGGGCCTGGTGGGCTAGGGGGTGCCCTTGTAGGCTGTGTTGAAGTAAAGATATTATTCTAGCTTTAATGGAAAACTGCTGGCAAGTTTGCATCAAGGGAGTGGCATCTAATTTAAGTTTTATTGTGTGGAGAATTAATTGTTGAGTCACAGGTGGAAGTGAAATAAAAATGAGGAGACAGAAGGCTATTATTATACCTTGGGTAGGCAGATGGGGATATTTGGGGTTGGGGCAGGTAGTTGTGGAGATTATTTAATTGTTAGAATTTGTAACATTTTGACAGGATTGTTGGTGTAGAATGTGAGGAAAGGGAGAAGTAATAAATTATGAGTTTAAGCTGGAACAATCATGGGAGTATTGGTGCAGTTTACTAAAAATGAGAAGACATGAACAACATGATTTGGGAGGAAAGGTATGAAGTCAGTTTTGGATTAGTTTTAGATGCTTGTTAGAAATAGTGATGATAATATAAATGCTAGTAATAATATTAATCATAAGGTACATGTAAACTGTTCTATGCAGGGTTTTAAGTTCTTTTGCATTTATTATTTCATTTAATCCTCAAAACAGTTGTATAATGTAGGAGCTATTTTTGTTTCTATTTTACAGATGAGAAAAGAAAACCTCCTTAACTCTCCCCATTAGTGAGTGGGAAAAATGAGATTCACACCCAAGAATTGTCTAGCTTTGGAGTGCATGCAGTTAATCCCTGTGACTGCCTCTGTGTGGATGTGGTGAGTATGACTAATTATAAATATGGAACTGGGAAATGGTCAGGGTCGGAAATACATTTATATTTCAGAAGAGAAAATCTGCTTTTTTTTCCTCATCTAAGCCTGTATTGTCAGTGGGAGAAAAGGACATAAGGAGTGGGGATGTACTAATAGGTTTTTCATTACTTGACTGGGTTCATGCAGACAAAATCTAAACCATAGCACAGCCTGTTAATCTCCCACTTGTCTCCATTCAATATTCAGCTTCCCATAACAATTCATTCTTTATATAGCTTATATGCTCCAATTCAAATTATTTTCCTGGAAACTTGCTTATTTTCTTTGTAGCTCTTTGGTCTTTCTAACCTGGAAAAGCATTAGGAGTATACAAACTCAACTACTTGCTAGTTTTTTGTCTTTACTGATGTACTTAAGAGCCTTAAAACTGCCTATCAAACATCCAGCCTCTCTCTAAATTACCTTAGTTTCTCACTCCCCATGGCACTGTTTAGTGTTGTTTTCAGCTTAGCATGTTCCCTTTAGTATTTATAAAATAGATGAAAAAAATTATTAGTTTTTGTTTTTTGGAACATCTTAATTTCACCTCATTTTTAAAGATAATATTACTGGGTACAAGATTATTAAGTCATAATTTCTTACTTTCAGCATGTTGAATATTTAATTCCATTGACTTCTGACTTTTGATTCTTACAAGTCATCGTTTAATTTTGTGTGTTGGGGGCATTTCCTTATGCTTGAGAAGTCATTTTTTTTTTTTGGTTCTTTCAGATTTTCCCTTTGCCTTTCAACATTTTTACTTACCATGTCTCTGGGTATGTAACTGTATTTATCCTGTTTAGAGTTTTTGAGCTTCTTTGATTTATAAATTAATAGTGTTTTTCTCCAAATTAGGGAAGATGTCAACCAACATATTATAAAAATTTATTTACTTCTTATTTTATCCTAATGGTATCAGTTCTTTTTTGTTCATTGTTTTTCTTTAAGTTCTTCAAATTATAAATATCTATTAATCTGTCTTTAAGATCTCTGATTCTTTCTTCTTCTTTGTATTCTTATTTGCCTTTCTTATCTTTTTCCAGGCTGGCTTTAAATTTGTGATCCTCTAACCTCAAATCCCAAATAACTTGGATTATAGGAGTTTACCACTGTGCCCGGGTTGATTCATTCTGTCAGATCAAATCTATTATTGGATTCTTCCAGGTTATTTTCCATTTCAAAATTTTGGTATTTTTCAATTCTGAAATTTCTATTTTTATACCATCTATATATCTGTTGATATTCTCTATTTGATGAGATATTGCAATCACACTTTGTTTTCATCCTTATACATAGTTTCTTTAGTTTTTGAATATATTTAAAATAACTACAATGAAATCTGTATCTGCTAAATCAAACATCTGGACTCCTTTAAAATCAGTTTGTATTGCCACTTGTTTTATCATCTTATAGGGTCGCAGTTTTCTGTATCTTTACACTTTGCACAATATATGTTGAAAATTTGACATTTTAGATAACATAGTGTAGATAGTGACTATGTGCTGATGCCCTTGTGGAAATGGAGGGGTACTGATGTTCTTTGGTGACCACTTATTAATGATTTGGCTGACCTGACTTTGTAAATTTTGTCTCCTCACAGTATACAATCTGTGATGTCCACATTCAGATTTATTTTTCTTTTAACTTTCCTATCCCGTGCTTACCCTTTGATTAGCATAACACATTTTTTGGTCAAAGTCTGTGCTTATACCATCTATACAATTAGATATTTTACTCTTTAATTTTGGATATGTGTATTGCTTGGGAATATATCAGAATGGAACTAATTTTCTTTTCCCCATGTGTAGATGGAAACTAGTAGCTTGAATTTTTCACTTCAAGTGACGTCAGATAGAGAACAGCCTTGGGCATACCCACAATCATCTGAATTGCCAGGGGTGTGTGTGCTTTTGCTTTATAGCCCAGGTTTCTAGGTATTAGCCTTGGGGCAGAATAGCTTATTGTTCATCCACTGTTTGATGAAAGGTTTTTCTTCAGCCCTAGTGACAGTGACGTGTCCTACTTTTATTGAAGATCTATGTGTGCTTTGGGAATATTTTTCCCTTGCCTCATGAACTGCTTTGATTGTTCTTGAGTTAGTGCAGCCTACCACTTGCATGCAGCCTTCCCAACACCCAGATTTTACTGTGGTCTGGCTATTCCTTTCCTAGTTCTCTCTGTAAACTTCTCATTGCTCTACTGTTTGTTTGGTTGCTGCTAGTATCATGGAACTGTGAAAACCTTATTGATTGCTTTCTATGAAAATCTTATTGTTTCCATCATTGTACTTAGGTATTTCATTCTTGAGTCTTGCTTCTCTAGTTTGCCTCTCCTTCTAGGCAGTACCTTGTAACCAGTGCACAAGAACAAGGATTGTGACTCACTTCTCACTTCTCTCTGACTGATATTCATGCTTTAAGAGAGGTGCTTGGGATCCAGGCCATCTCCTCATCATCTTGGATTGCCCCTCTGGGAATGGAACCTGTGCTTTCACAGCAGGTTGGTCCTGGTGTAATAGCAGCCCAGTATAAGGCTGTTGCATGTAGAGATTCTACATGAGGAAGTTGACTAAGGGAAGAGAGCTCTAATCCTCTCAACTGTGCCTGTCCAGAACAGAGATTCTGCCATTAAGGTCTGGCAAAAATGAAAAGAGCCACTACCCTGCCTTCTCAGAGAGAAATTATAGCCATAGATTAGGAATTGAGGGAAAAAGAAGCCCCCTTTTCTTTACTAGATCTACCTGAACTAGAACTTCTGGAGTCATTTCATAAATAAGAATTTTGAAATGTGATAAATTTTATATCTTCTTTTGTATTCATATTAGTTTATAGATATTTCTAATTTTTAGTCTTCAGTATCCATGCACTTTTCCTGTTGAAGAACCTGAGAAATTTTTCCTGAATATTTTCCTACATTTGTAGGTTTGGTGTTTGCATATTTGTGGTGTTGATCAGCATGTTCCTTTGATCTCTATAGTTCCTACAGAGTGGCAGCTATCCCCAAATTGGGTCAGATTCAGTGTGAACTTTAGAAAAATATAACATCCTTCTGAATCACTTGCTGGGCTTATTAAAGCAAATATTACTGAGTGCTATGCACATACTTTCTGATTCATTAAGTCAGAATCTCGGAGTCTGAGAATTTGCAGACCACAGCTCAGGCTGCTAGAAAACTTATTTTGAATGCCTGGTGGCATCTCTTTTTCTGTCCTGTATATGTTCATTTATTTATTTTAAACTGTGACAATATTCTATTTTTTTTATATTTGTCTTTGTGGGGAGGGTACTGGGGATTGAATTTAGGGGCACTTGACCACTGAGCCACATACCCAGCCCTATTTTGTATTTTATTTAGAGATAGGGTCTCACCTAGTTGCTTAGTGCTCACTTTTGCTAAAGTTGTCTTTGAACTTACTATCCTCCTTCCTCAGGCTTCTGAGCTGCTGGGATTACAGGTGTGTACTTCCATGCCCGGATAATTTTTTCACTGGAATATTTTTATAAAGAGACCTATACCCTTGCCTGCTATTTGATTACTCAGTGTACAGTTAACCAAGGAAAGGTAAGACAATTTCTTGATATATTTTTCTTTTTATTTGCCAATTTTAAGATAATGAGGTAGTTCCCTATCTATTGAAGGTAACCAGTTATAAAAATATAGCATTATTAATTCTTAGCATTAAGTATATTTGGTTGGTCTAATAAATTTCAAGTATTATCATTATTGCAACTGAAATTATTACATCTTTGGCCAGTGGGAAGCACTTGAAGGTGACTCCTGAGTTCTAAAATCAGTCGTTTCATTTAGAAGCCCTATATAAGGTGTGATAATGGGTTGGTCATTGTTTCTATGTTTTTATCTCTATCTAGAGATGTGTATGTTTTAGTCAGCTGTTTTGCTGTTGTGACAAAAGGGCCTGACAAGAACAATTTTAGAAGAGGAATAGTGTATTTATTACTCATAATTTTAGAGGTCTCAAGCCATAGAGAGCCAGTCCCATCCCTCAGGGCCTGAGGCAATGCAGGACATCATGGTGGGAGATTGTGGTGAAGAAAAGCAACTTAGAAGCAGAGAGAGAGAGTTGTGCTCAACAAAGAGAAAGTATAAACCCAAAAGCATGCATGCCCTCAGGGACCCCCCTCCTCAGTTGAACCCTACCTGCCTACTGTTACTACCAAGTAAAATCCTACCAGGGGATTAATGCACTGATTAGGTTAAACCTCTAATAACCCAATCATTTGACATCTAAACTTTCTTGCAGTCACACATGAGATTTTGGGAACACCTGATATCTATACCATAGTGGTGCAAATATTTAAGATACAGTAAAAATACTTCACAGGTTTTTGTTGAGTTCAGTTTTGACTTGAGACTACACTGTGTTTAAATCTTCCATTTGTATCTCTTTTCCTTGATACCAAGAACTCTGGCTTTTAAGGACATAAGTGATTATAGAATTAGAAAAGCCATTTTATAAAATTTTTATTGGTTATTGATAGACCTTTATTAATTTATTTGTTTATATGTGGTGCTAAAAATTGAACCCCATGCCTCACACATGCTAGGTAAACATTCTATACACTGAGCCACAACCCCAGCACCATAAAATCCAATTTTTATTCATTCAGTTTTAATCCATATTGTACAAATAACAGTTTAATATAGGATACTAATACTTCTGAGTGAACCCTAATAGTTAGTGAAAACATTAAAGTACTTATTTTTGTATATACTCTCACTGTCTTACTAGTATTTTGAGCTGGAGATATTTTGTGATACTTTAATTCATTTAGGGAACATTCTAGAGGACCTTGTTTGAGTCCCTGCTGGAAAGTGGGTACAAAGAGGAGTGAGACACATCTCTGTTGATAATCTAAGGGTCAGCATTGGTGATTTGTGTGGTATCATTCTGATATAGAAAGGTGTAGCCATAGAATCTGAGTTTGTTTTTGTTTTTGTTTTTGTTTTTTTTTGTACCATGAATTAACCTCAGGGGCACTCACCCACTGAGCCATATTCCCAGCCCTTTATTGTATTTTATTTATTTGACAGGGCCTTACTGAGTTGCTTCATGATTCACCCTTGGTGAAGCTTGCTTTGAACTCCAGATTCTCCTGCCTCAGCCTCCCAAACCACTGGGATTACAGGAATGCATTACTGCACCCAGCTCAGTTTTTCTTAAATAATAATGATAATCATTTGATTGCATGTTTCCTAAAATGAAACCCTTTCTCTCTCTTTCTGTTTCTATCAGGAATAGCATACTTTTAGTGGAGCTCCTAGAAACTTTTAGCCTCCCTTTCTACTATATTAGGCAAAAATACAAACTAGTAAGGTGGATGGATGGATGGATGGATGGATAGATTGATGTAAAAGCAAAGGGGCACAGAGGGAGATTGTACTAATTTTATGGAACTGGCTCATATGATTATGGGAGTTGGCAAGTCTGAAATTTGTAGGACAGGCCATCGAACTAGAAACTCAGCCAAGATTCACATGTTAATAGCCTTGAGGCAGAGGTTTTTCCAGAAACATCAGTCTTTTCTGATCAGGCCTCCTCTTGACTTAATAAGGCCCACCATTTATGGAGAGTAATTTGCTTTATTTAAAATCAGCTGCATGTGAGTGTCAATCACATATATGCAAGAGACTCGTGCAACATCTAAAATAGTGTTAGGCTACACAGCTGGGTATCATTACCTTAGCTAAGTTGACACTAAAATTAATCATCACACTTAGGTTGAACACTAAATCGGTTGTCCCAACTGTGGGTTTTTTGAGAATGAAGAGTTATAAATAAATCTGTATAATTATATACATAGAATATTATAATTTTATGATTTTATTCATTGACATTGTTTTTTATGATTGGTGAACCTACAGAATAGTCCTATTAAGAAAATTATTCTAAAAATATTAACATCTATGTTCATTAAACCAAAGCAAAAACTATTCTGTTGAGGATCTCAACATTAATAAGAACATAAATGGAATTCTCAGTAAATGGTCATATATATTATTTAGTATTTTAGCCATAAAATTAGGTATTTCTGTATTCCTGAAAAGATGTATTTTAAAATTTGATTATTATTTTTAAAAATTTTTTGTAGTTGTAGATGGACAGAATTCCTTTATCTTATTTGTTTATTTTTATGTAGTGCTGAGGATCAAACTCAATCTGTCACACTTGCTAGGCAAGTGCACTACTACTGAGCTACAGCCCCAGCCCTGGTTATTATTTTTAATTGTCTCATAAATATGTTTTTCTTTTCAGAGTTGCATTTTATGGTTGCTTAATTTGAAAACATTGAAACTTTTGGAAAATTTTGTTGATTTTTTTCAACAACTCCTATTCTCTGTGAATTATGATTTAATAATTTTAGAACAGGCGATCAAATTATAAATACTAAGGTACCTGTTTATGTGAAAGCAAATTCTACCAAATTAAGATTATTGTAATATTTTGATTTTAAAAAATAGTTTAAGGGGCTGGGGATGTGGCTCAAGCGGTAGCGCGCTCGCCTGGCATGCGTGCGGCACTGGGTTTGATCCTCAGCACCACATACAAATAAAGATGTTGTGTCCGCCGAAAACTAAAAAATAAATATTAAAAAAATTTTAAAAAATAGTTTAAGATGTAAGAATTCCAACCCATATTATTTCATAGGTATTGTATTTTTTACTCTATTTCACATATTTCTAGTCAATAAAGTTTTTAGAAGACAAAGCTTGTCACATAAGTTGTATCCATTTTATAGGTCTTGAAAATTTTACCAAATTTGTATTCTGGTAATTTTTAGGCATTCTTAGGTTTATTTCATTCTGTCATGTATTATAAACTTGTTTAAATAAAAAAAATAGGTTCCCCTTAAATAAACTACATCCTGAATTAAAAGATTTCTGTCTTAATTTGGGCTGTTATTATAAAATACCATAAATTGGATTAAACAATTAAATAATAAGCAATTATTTCTTATAGTTATTGAGATTAAGAAGTCTAAGGCCAAGGTACTGGCAGGGTCCCAACTGCATGGCCTGATCTAACCTTAATCACCTCCCAAATGTCACACCTCCAACTACCGTTACATTGGATATTAGGAGTTCAAAATGAGAACTTTTTTGGGGGGAGGACACATTTTTAATCCATAGATATTTACAATTGACTTTGAACAAAATGAAACCAAGATTTAGAAAGTGATTGAAAATCATCAATGTGCCAAGTGGATTTTTTTCTTTGTTTTTGTTTTTGGTACTTGAGATTGAACTCCAGGGGCACTAAACTACTGAGGCACATCCCCAGCCCCACTTTTTGTATTTTATTGAAAAACATGGTCTCACTGAGTTGCTCAAAGCCTCATCTCACCATTGCTGAGGTTGGCTTTTGAAATCACAATCTCCTGCTCAGCCTTATGAGCCACTGGGATTATAGGATTGCACCACCATGCCCGGCTTGCCAAGTGGATCTTGAAAGATTCAAAGAATTCTAAGACAGGTACCAACAGCAACAACAAAAACAAGATCAACAGCAACAACAATGAAAACATGTACTAATATCATGAAGTATTTTTCACATTTGACATCATCTTTGTCACAAAAATATTTTAATTCTTTGTGTATAAATTTTCATAAAATTTGATAGACTATCATAGCTTCTGTGAATGGAATTATGAAATTGCTTCCACTTTTATTGGTAGTGGTAATTAGAGTTTATATGGGCACAATTGTGAATTATACATTAACAACAACTCAAGTCCAAGGTTGTTTGTCTCGTAATTGTTTTTATTTTAATGAAAAATGTTATTTTTACTCTGATGTCATTTTTACTCTGATGCTATCTATGCTCCACCAAATTTGTATCTGTATTATCACTATACAAATAGAGTTGGCTTTTATTCACAGATTTTATTTTTGTGCATTTTCCCATTGTTAATTTAATTATAACTTCAGAGTGAATACTTCTGGACCATTTGCTATGTAGTTAATTCATCCCAGTGAATAGTGGTAAAATTTGGTAAATTAGTGGTAAAACACAATAGTGCTAAAATTTGGATTCCTCAACATATGTTTTTAGTTGAACACTTATGTTGTGCCTTCTTTCATCTTGGTTACTGTAAATAAGTGTCCTTTATGTGGTCTATGCTGTTTTTTTGGGTGGGTGGGTGGGTGGGTATTTTTTGTTTCTTAAAATTTTTAACAGTAAAAATACCATCAAATATAGGATTGAAGTGCTGTGTAGTGTTCCTTAGTGCAAGAAGGCTGTGAGATACCTATAGAAAACATGTATTATGGAAAGCTTCATTCAGACCTATGTTACAGTGCTGTTAACTATAGTTATTAGGAAATCAGTATATATTAAAGTCAGTGTATATTAAACATCTTGAAACAGAAACATATTTAAAACAGGGTACATTTGATCAGTTGATGAAAATGTGACCAGAGACTGTCAGCCTAACTTTGTATCTCTTAGGAGTGGTGAGTAGTTTGTTATTCACCAATTAAGTGTTCACTGTAACATCATAAAACTTAACTATTCTGAATAGTTGAACCAATTATAATTTTTTTAAAAAAATATATTTTTTAGTTGTAGTTGACACAACACATTTATTTATTTATTTATTTATTTATTTATATGGTGTTGAAGATTGAACCCAGGGACTCCTACATGCTAGATGTGCTCACTGCTGAGCCACAACACCAGCCCCTAATTTTACCTTTGTTGTTGAACTTTGTAACTGAATTGATTAATGTTTTCTCATAAAAAAAACTATGCTCCCCAATGTGATTCACTTGTTTGTGGCTATTTTGTAACACTCTTTCATGGACAGATGGTAAACTTCAGATAATTTCCACTTTTTCTGCGATAGAGTACTAGATCACACTGGGTGACCTAGAGCAGATTCTTCTGGGGAAACCAGCCTGCATAAATTGCCCTTGTCCTTGTTCTAGCCTTGATATGGCATTCTACAGAACCCTAACATGCCAGCTGTTCTTTGTTACCTGGTTAATGTGTTAACTGATTTACTTCAGAACACTCACTAGTTGTGTGCTTCATTGATCATATGCCAGGAACTTTTGGCAGCTCTGGGGAACATGCTCACAACATGCCTTTGGTCAATTAGGTAACTAGAAGTTCTAGTTGGCATGGGAACGTGGATCCAGAAACACTTGCCAAAGCCCAGATTAGGGTAGTTGTGCATCTGACAGGTGAAAATTACCTTTTCAGACTCAGTAAGTTGGGAAGGAGGCAGAAATGGAGTTGGTTTGTTAAACAGTTCTGTCATTCCCCTTTTTAGATCACCTCACTTCAGATTACTTCCAATTTTTCTTCCACCACACTCAAGATAAAACTCCAAGTCTCATGTTTATTCTAATTTTCTGCTTGCTTACTTTGCTTTACCCACACTTGCCTCCCTGCTGTTCCTTTGATACTCCAAGTCTAATTATAATTGACTACTTTCACCTCCTTTCTTATGCCAAACCCTTATTCTAGGCAGTTTAGCTTCTAACTTGGTTACAATTGTGGTAAACTTTCTTTTTTTTTTTGGTTACCAGTGATTGAACCCTGGGGCTTTTAACACTGAGCCTCACCCCCTGCCCTTTTTAATATTTTATTTAGAGACAGGGTCTCACTGAGTTGCTTAGGGCCTTGCTAAATTGCTGAAGTGGGCTTTGAATTCACAATCCTCCTGCCTCAGCCTCCTGTGCTGCCAAGATTATAGGAATGCACCAGTGTGCCAAGATAGGGGAGGTAACCTTAAGAGAATTTTTTGGGAGTGGGGGTACTAGGGATCTAATTCAGAGGCAGTCAACCACTAAGCTACATCCCCAGTAGTATTTTTTATTTTATTTAGAGACAGGGTCTGAGATGCTTAGTGCCTTGCTTTTGCTGAGGCTGGCTTTGAATTCACCATCCTCCTGCCTCAGCCTCTGAGTGGCTGGAATTACAGGTGTCCACCACTGTGCCTGGTTAGTGGAGGTAAACTTAAGAGAGAAGAATGCACATTTAGAATTATCTAGTACATGTAGTAGTAGAGATCTCACTAGAAATTTAGTATATTCTGTCATTTGATTAGCTTACACGTATAATAAGGAGTTTTAAAGCAATAGACAGACATAGCAAGAATCAAGGGGAAAATGTTAGATTTCTACTCAGATTAAGTAACACTATAATGAATAACTCGGCAACAGTTACATCTCCATGGAAATAGCTTGTGCTACTTATTAGAAGATAAATTCTCCAACCATGAGATTGTATAATGGAGGCTGAATACCTTCTTGCATAGATGTCATTGAGGAAATATGTGCTGAGTAGAGCGGGGGATGAGTTCATTTCTAATGTCTTCCCATGGCAGAGATTATATCAACTTTTAGAATCCTCCTTTTTTCAGAAGTAGTTCTTCTCACAGTCCTAAGATTCTTCCTCCCATATTTGTATGGGTAAGCTTTATCCATTAAAGTATACAGCACTTTTAGTTTACAGTTGTCAGTAGTTGAAAGAAACAAGAGCTGCTTTGTTCAAGGTTGACTTTCAGTCTGATTGGCCAAGTAATAGTCCCAAAATTTTTTTGTTGAGACACTTTTACTATTTTGATTGACTTTTTGTCTAAGTAAATAAACATATATAAATTCTTAATCGACCTTAGTTATTTAACAAAGTTTCCCCAGTTTGAAAGTAAAAGAATGTGCTACTTGGAAATAGCCTTTGGTGATAGTTTGCTAGAAATGGAAAATGCAGCTCATCCCTAACCAGAAACTCCTTGAGAAGTAGCAACTATGTTTTGAGTATTTTATTTGAGGATCAGGTGCCTCCTTTCCTTCTTTTTAAAGAGGCAAAAAAATTATTTAAGTAATGAAGAACTTTTAAGTCACAGACATTTTTTTTAGACTTAGTAAGGTCATAGCCTGCAATGCAAATTCAGATCTCTTACAACTGTTGAAGAGTGATACTTGGAATTAGTGATCCAGGAAAGGATGACTTTCAGGGTCTTAAAGTACTTCATAATTGATCAAATCTGGAAGCTAGCCACCTCAGTGATAGGATGACATTTAAAAATTGTCTCTGGCATGGCACAAGTTCTTTTAGCATCTGGGCTTCCCAACTCTTGCCCCCAAGGTGCAAAGGAAATGCTGAGAAATCTCCAAAAGCCACTAGAACTTATATTTTAACAAGATTTCAGGACAGTATATCTATATAAACATTAGGTGTATATGTACTTCCAAGCAACGAACAACTGAAAACTAAATTTATAAATTATTATATAAAGATTATTATATAAAGATTCTAGAAAAGTAAGCAAAAAGAAAAATTACAGTATTGCAGAACATTGATCACTCAATTTGAAGATTTTTTTGAAACTGTACCGATCAAGGCGGTATTGGCCTAAGGATAAATACTAGATTCTAGAAACAGAAAGTCATGCCAAGGAAATTCATTGAGGAGAAGGCAGTCTTTTTAATAAATGGTACTGGAATGTGTGGGTATCCATATGGAAAGATTAACTCAGTCCTTACTTTGGTACACAGAGATAACTTGAAAGAAGTTGTGAATCTAAATATAAAAGATTAATACTGTAAAACTTTAAGAGGAAATCACAGAAGAAAATATTCACAAACTTAGAGTAGGTAAGAATTTCTAAAGATAAAGAATGTATGAACCAAAAAATTAAAAATTGATAAATGTTACTCCATCCAATTTAAAACATATTCTGCAGTCCTTTGCATTTCATAATATATGTACTTGACAAATGCCCTAGACCAGAACACATAAAGAACTCTTACAGCTCATTAATGAGGCTCTCTTTTTTAAAGAATAGACTGAAGAGGATTATAAATAGCCCATATAGTACAAGAAAAGGTGTTTAACCTCATTAGATATCAATAAAACAAAAATCAGTACAATAATAAGATAATGTTGTATACTCTGTAGAATAGCTATAATTAAAAATTTTAAAAGAGCAGTACCAGTGACTGAAATGTGGACTAGTCAGAACTTTCTCATATTGCCAATGAGAATGTAAAATGATAAAACCTTTTTGGGAAACAGTTTGGCAGTTTCTTATATTACCATAAGAACCAATGATTATACTCTGAAGTATTTATCTAAGAAAAGTGAAAGAGGATGATATCTTCACATACAGACTTGTAAATGAATACTTATGTAGTTATAATATTCCTTATTTGAAAATTTTGGGACCAGAAGTATTTCAGATTTTTTAAGTTGGAATATTTTCATAGATTTTACCAGCAGAGCATCACTAATCTAAAAATCCAGAATCTAAAATTCTCCAAAACCTCAAATTTTTGAGCATCATATTGGCATTCAATAAATTTTGGATTTTGGAACATTCAGGTTTGGGAATTTTTGATTAGGGATGCTCAGACTGTAGCAGCTTTAGTTAATAGCCCCAAACTGGAAACAGATATTCATCAAGTAATGAATTAACAAACTGGTGATATGTCCATGTGGTGGGATAATATTCAGTAGAAAAGGGAATAAAGTACTGACATGTACAAATAATATATATATGCATCTCAGATACATGATGCTAATAGGCTAGACACAAAAGACTACAAACTATGTGATTCCATTTACTGCTCATATTAGTATATCAGAAATGCTATACCATTAATCTATGGTGACAAATGTGTAGACAGGTTGCCTACAGCTTAGGGTGGGTTGTGATGGACCTGCATATAGTAGAAGGGAACTGATGGCATGATATATGTATTCTGTGTCTTTTGTTTTATTTGTTCTAATTAGTTCTGTATGCCAGAAGAACGCATTTTGATGTAATGTACACAAATGTAGCAAATTCTTATTCCTCTGGCTGTACACAATGCAGAATCACACCAGTTGAGTAATCATCCTGTATATAGGGTAACAATGTCTGACTCGTTCTATCATTTTTCTCATTCTCACTCCCTCACCTCTCCCCTGAGTCCCCTCTATGCAAACCAAATTTTCTTCATTCTTCCCTATTCCTTCCCCCCATGGACCAGCATCTGATTATCAGAGAAAACGTGTGGCCTTTGGTTTTGGGGATTGGCTTATTTTTCTTAGCATCATATTCTCCAGCTCCATCCATTTACCAGCAAATGCCATAATTTCATTCTTCTTTAAGTCTGAGTAGTGTGTGTGCGTGTGTGTATGTGTGTGTGTGTGTGTCTCACATTTTCTTTATTCATTCATCTGTCAAGGGGCACCTAGGTTGCTTCCACAATTTAACTTTTGTGAATTGAGCTGCTATAAACATTGATGTGGCTGCATCACTGTAATATGCTGATTTTAAGTCCTTTGGGTATGAATCAAGGAGTGGGATAGCTGTGTGTCAATTGTTGGTTCTATTCCAAGTTTTCTAAGGAATCATTATACTACTTTCCATGGTGGTTGTACCAATTTGCAGTCCCACCAACAATGTATGAGTATGCCTTTTTCCCCACAGCCTTGCGAACACTATGGTTGCTTGTATTCTTGTTAATTACCATTCTGGCTGGAGGGAAATGGAATTTTAGAATGGTTTTGACTTGAATTTCTCTAATTGCTAGATATGTTGAACATTTTTTCATGTGTTAGTTGATCGATTGTATTTCTTCTTCTGTGACATGTCTGTTCAGTTCCTTAGTCCATTTATTGATTAGATGATGATGATGATGATGATGATGATGATGATGATGATGATTGCTGTTAAGATTTTTCAATTCTTTATATATCCTGGAGATTAGTTCTCTATCCTGAGGTGAATGTGATAATGATTTTCTCATTCTGTAGGCTCTGCCTTCTTGTTATTGATCATTTCCTTTGCTAAGAAAAAGCTTTTTAGATTGGGTTCTGTATCTGTATTATGGCAGTGATTACATGAGTGTATAAATTTGTGTAAGCCCATTAAAAAGTATACTTAATGTGTGTGTATGTGTGTTACTGTTTGTGAATTATTCCATAGTAGCATTATTTTTTAAAAAAAAATCCTGGTCCTCATTTCAAAAATTAATTTACTAGCAAAAGATTAACTTCTGTTTAAAGTTAGAAGACATTATGTAAGGACTAAAACTTAGTTGACCTAAAAAATCTATTTGGATAGATCAGTGTTAATATAAATAATACATGAATTAAATATCCTTAAACAAGGAAAAGGTAAGTGAATTCTTTGCATACATTCTAGCCTATGAGGCATTGTATTGGAATGGGGCTCAGGCATCCTCAGAATGCACTGGTGTTCTCTTAAATTGATATTTGGTAGTTCCATTGACACTGAGAAGCTTCCAACTAATAAGAAATAATTGCAAATCTGTTCTTGGTTTTATTGTTCTTTTCCTGATTAGTGAGTTGAATTTTATATAATTTTTGAGTGTGGAAGACTCAGCAGTGTTTCTTAGAGTTTTTTCTTTCATTTAGAAACAGAATCCCTAGATTTTAGTGTAAATACCCAAGTAGACCCTGTGTTTCTCAGCTTCTTTTGGAGCAGGGGTGGATGTTGACCAATGAGAAGTGAATGGTAATGTGAGTAGGGTCACCTCCTTAAACACATGCATTCTTTTTTTTATTTTTTCTCTACTTCCTGGGATGTTACACCAGTTATTACAGCCAACTTAGGTATAGAGTTGGAAATCATATGGAGGATGGGAGAGCCATCATGGATTCCTATGTTATCTTGTGACACATACTTTTCCTGGGCACCCTTTGCTGTTAAAAAAAAATAGTAAAAATACCTGTCTTACTTGAGCTATTTTACTTTTTATTCTTCTTGTGTGGGAGAAAGTTCCTACATTATTAAAAAATGGAAAGCATTTAATTTTTTAAAGTTTAAAAATAGAGTATGTATACCAAAGGTGTTTTTTAATCCACTTGTTATTTGGCAGTATGTTTCTCAGATTGTTACAATTACACTTTTTATACTAGTTATTAATAAATTGATATTATTTTTCTGTTATAATTTTTATTGTTGTCTTTATGGACTATTTTATGATCAAATTTGGTCAAGTCATACTTTTTGGGGGGCAGGGTATGGAGATTGAACAGAGGGGCACTCAGTCACTGAGCCACATCCCAGCCTTATTTTGTATTTTATTTAGAGACAGGATCTCACTGAGTTGCTTACCACCTTGTTTTTCATGAGGCTGGCTTTGAATTCTGCATTCTCCTACCTCTTGCTTCCTGAGCTGCTGGGATTACAGGCATGTGCCACTGCACCTGGCTAGTTACAGATATTTTTAAAGTTGTAATTTTAAGATTCTAAATATGCTGTTCAACTTTCCTATAATTATTTTTTGTCTGAGCAAAGGTTTAAAGTTATCCATGATTACTCCCATAATTTTTTATGTGTCAGTTTTTGTTTTAATGTGTATTTTAATGTTATTTATTGCTAGTATCTCAATTGAGGATTATGCCTTTTATCTGAATAAGATGACTTTCTTCATGATTTGTAACTTGTGCATTGGCTTTTTTTCAGTTGATATTGACATTGCCAGCTTTGTTTATATTTCTCTTTAAATGGTGTACTTCTGATTATATTTGCTTTTGCTTTTTCATTTATTTTAGGTTTCTTTCCAAAAAGTGTAGCATAGTTGAATTTCATTTTATAACCTACTAAGAACTTTGTCTTTTAACAGATATTTTATGTATTTTTTGCCAAAATTAATTTCATTGATCTGGTTTTATGTCCTTCTTGGTTTCCATTGTTTTTCATGGTTTTTTTGCTAGTCAATATAAAGCTTTGTCTGTTTAATTTAGTTTTGAGTTTTTAAAATGTAACCTTTAAAATTTGCTAAGAATTATTTTTTTAATTTTTTTAAAAATTTAAAGTCGTATAATACCTATGATTCTTGGTAAGTCAAGAATCAGATGGTATTTCTTGATGTTTATGGTCTAATGAGAAAATTTATGTTTTCCTTGTCTCCACTGTTTTCATTACTATGATCTGAGGTTTTATCACAGATTATTATTAAATTGCTATTTAAATAATTTATAACATTTTTCATTAACTTTTATGTGGGCTTATAGATTATGAAAACCCTAAGATTGTCACAGCCTTAAATAAATTGCCACTTTTCTAGTTACATATCAAAATTATCCTTAAGAAAGTCATTAAAATATACTTTTCTTAGTATTCTTCATCATTTTCTTGATCTATTCCCATTTATCATAAAAAAATAACTATTTTCCTTTCGCTTTTGCTCACCTTCAGGCCATTTCTTTGCTCATTAGATGAGGAGGAAGAAGTAGAACATTTTTAAATTGAAATATCAAATTTTACATTTACATTTTATATTTTCAATTGCAAAGTATAACACCTAGAATACATTTGGGATTGTTGTATTAATGGATTTTGTGGTAGTGGATTTTATGACAGTTTAATTTATTCAACTTATAAGCTTGTTTTCTAAGATGTGCCTGTCAATTGTTATATCAGGTTACACATGGCCTGACATTTAGATTTCTTCATATTTATTCCAAAATAGAAGCCATTCTCCTGCTGCTTTGAGTCTCTGATAGACTTTTATGTGACCTCTACAAGTGGGCATCAGCTTCATTCTCTCTATATAATAAAGGTGCTTGAGTGGGGCTTTTTCAGTTTTTTTCAGAACTTGGTTGAGGATCATTTGGGAGAATAGGGTCTTAGTGGACATGGAGGCATTTTTGGAAACAGTGGGAAAGAAGTTAATAGCAGTTGCTAAGGAGTAATATCTTTAAGAAAACAATGCTGTTGCTAAGTTATTTTTAGAGATGGAAGTCTTGTCTTTCTCAATTTTGTTAATATTTATTTTTTAGCTGTAGGTGGACACAATATCTTTTTATATTGATTTTTTAGTTGTAGTTGCACACAATACATTTATTTTGTTCATTTATTTTTATGTGGTGCTGAGGATGTAATCCAGGGCCTTGCACATTGCTAAGCGAACACTCTACAACTGAGCCACAATCCCAGCCCCCATGGACACAATATCTTTATTTCATTTTTATGTGGTTCAGAGGATCAAACCAAGTGTCCCACGTGTGCTAGGCAAGCACTCTACCCCTGAGCCACACCCCAACCCCTTTTTCAAAAATTTGTAACAGGTAATTATATAGCTAAACTACCAGGATGTAGGGAGTGAGGCAAAACAGAGAACAAGCCTCTTCATGTCTGCCCAATTGGAGTACAGCTTTTGGCAAGAGATTTATTTTGGTTGTGGCATTTTGAAAAGCCATGACTTCAGAGGTAGGACGACCATTATTCTAACTTTTGTTCTGTTTTTCTTTGTGACCATGGTAAGTCATTTAACTTTTCTGGGTCTCAGGCTGGATCTATTAAATAAAAAAATCAGTCTGACTAAGGTCTTTCTAACTTAAAAATTCAGTGGCTGACCAAAGCTACAGAGATACCAAAGAGGTTTCCACTTGACAGCACATTTATTTTTAATTTCATTAACTGAAAAATTCAGCTTAATCTCATCTTCTAAAGTCAAGGAATATGTCACTTCTCTCACTACTTTGAATAAGGAGAATTAGAAGGGATATGTGTGATATCCATGTTTATGTTCTGACCTAATATTAGGTAAGTGACACATATTGTAACATATGGCAGTAATCTGGTACTAGAATGATTCAGAGGAATGTTAACTCAACATTCTTTTTATGAAAAAAACTGACAGAGACAATTCCAATTTCCAGAAAAGGGTCACCTTTTCCACTGGGATATGGATGCATCTCCAGATTGAGGATATTGGGGGGTATGTTCCCTGTGTGGTTAACAGTCCAACATCAGACTATAGTCATACTGAACCTTTTTCATTGACAAGCTCCTGAGAGGTAAAAAGGCTTCTCACATTGAAGTCAGTGTTGCACAAGAAGAGCAATGGGATGCTGCCTGAGCTTATTTCTTGCCATAAGTTGAATTGAGATAGTCACATGCAGAGTAGGCAAAAAGATTTTCCAAATAATGAACATGTCATAGTTGTGAAAGAGATAGGAACCAATGTTGACTGAGAAAAATCACAACAGCAGTCCAACGGTGACTGTTTTTGAAGAAAAGACTTTTTCTGGCCAAATTCTGGAGGCAAAGCCACCAACAGTAGCCTGTCTATAGCAGCAGAAAAGGCTGCATGGCTGACATTGATTGCTTCTCTTCTCTGTAGTCATCACATTGAGGACTAAACACTTGTTGGAAAATTTCATTTCTCTATCAAGATCTTGTAGGGGAAATTCAGAAATGTGTTTGTTTTAGTAAATAAAGACAAATCACAAATAAATGCAAATAAAATTCAAAATAAATTAGAAACTTGGATAAAAATACATATGACAGGCTTATGAGTGCCTGCATCCATTTGGGAGGACCTGCTAGGAATGTAGGAATGAACTTTCAATTCAGTAGCTTCTGTCCTCAGGAACTTTAGTTGAGTGAGGGAGACAGATAAAGAGCAAGTATTTATTTTGTTTCATTCAGTTTTTCTAGAGCATCTGCCTTATGTAATACACTGTACTAGATGAAGGGCTGCAAAGTAAGACAGAGAAAAGTTTGAATTTTCAAGCATTTACAGTCCATAGGGAAATGAATTAACAAACAAGTAACTGGAGCACCAGGGTACATGGAGGCATGCAGGAGAGAATAAATTGATTGCGTGGGAAAGAATGATGCAGGTGACTTTAAGTGTTCTTGTAGAACTCAGCAACAACACGATACTGTACCTTCAGACTTCAGGCAACCTTAAAGTTTCTGAAGACTACTTTGCAGCAAATTATGAGAGTCAACAATCTAGAGAAACCACTGTAGTATTTTTTGTAGGTATAGCTGCTTAATATTCATGGGTCTTTTGGAACTTAGCTGCTAGAACAAAAAAAAATGTTGTTACATGGGCTTTTCATTTTCTATAAATAAAAATGATGATTACGATGATAAAGATGATGATGGATTGAATTGCTCTATACTAGTCACAAATTATACCTGGAAAATTTTATGTGAAATTATAGGAAGATACATTTTTAAAATAATTTTTAAATTATAGATGGACAAAATACATTTATCTCATTTATTTATTGTTATGTGGTTTGGGGATTGAACTCAGTGCCTCACACATGCTAGGCAAGTTCTCTACTGCTGAGCTACAAACCAGGTCTGAGCAAAATATATTGTAATCTGTTACTTTTTCTCATTAATTTACAGAAAATGTTTTCCTTGAATTTCAAGTATATCTAAAGCAGATTGTACCACCTCCCACAAACACTGAATTTCCCAAAGCTGTTTTAGTAGGGGGTTTCATGTTCAACTCAATGTCATCCCATTCAAGTATGAGACTGAGTTCGCTACTTCTCATCCATTTAAATATTGATGTCTTTTAATAAAACAAAAAGCCCTTAATTTGTAAGCTGAATTTGGGATATGGAGCATATAGCTTACCTCCATGCCTGAGCCATAGGAATTGCAAGTACTAGCCTCTGGTGTTTTTAAACTCAGTTTACGTAGAAAATACCAAAATTTGTAAACTTTTTTTTCCAAAATAAGGTATGAAGGAAGGGAAATCTGATTAGATAAAATTAATATCTCTTGTCTTTGTTACCATTGTATTTTACACTGTTCTTTTGTTGCTATTAGTATACTTTGCCATCATTTTTTATTTATATGCTAAGTAAAGAAAAATGTTTCTGTATTTTCAGTATCTAACCTTTCACACTGCTGGGTATCTGGTAGGCTTTCAGTAAATGTTTGTCGATGTGGACATCAAAAGTGGGAAAATTTAAGTTCATACTCATTACTAAGAGCATACATTAATGGTTATCACTTTCAAATCTTAAGATGACTATGTTCTTTTGTATATATCTTGAATATATAGCTTTTTAACTTTTATGTTTATGTCTGTCTTATCTAAGAAAAGATTTAAGGTGGTATCCATAAGTGCAAATAATATAATAAGATCAAATAAAATTTAAAATAAATGGATAGAAGAGCAAAATTGGAAAGATATACACTTCTCAATTTCAGAACTTTTGTGAGAGTAATGAAGACAACATGACATTGACTTAAGATAAAGATATAGATCCATGAAATAGAATTGAGAAAACAGAAATAAGCTCTTAAAATTATGTTCTTTTTAAAAATATCTTTATTTTATTGCACCCTACTGCTGAGCCACAATCCCAGCCCTAAAACTATGTCCTTTTGATTTTTTTATAAAAATATCTACTGTTTATAAGTTCATTTTATTTACTTATTTTTTCTGTGGTGCTGAGAATTGAACCCACTGCTTCACCCATGCTAGGAAAGTGCTCTACCACTGACCCACAGCCCCAGCCCCAGCCCCCTTTTCTTTTGATATTTGAAAGAGCTGCTAAATGATTAAATACATTAAGAATTTCTTTTCAACAAATTGATATCCATATATAAAAAATTTGTTCATAAAAATTTGTTCATAAAATGCATAAGAATTATAGACCTAAATCTGAGAAATATAACTATAAAATTTTTTTTAAAGAAAGCATGGAAGAATGTTTTTGATTTTGGTTTAGGCAGAGAGCTGTTAAACATGACATTAAAATAATGATTCATAAGATAAAATAATAATAAATTTTCTTTCATTAAAATTAAAATTTTTATGCTTCAAGAAACATTAAGAATCTAAAAACAATACAAAACAACAAGAACAAAAAAGAAGCAGAGTGGGAGACAACATTTCAAATTATGTATCATAAGACTTTTTTACACTTCTACTTTATTATTTTTACATAAATATGGAGGAATACAAACCAAAGTATTATCTCAGCAGTAGAATAATATATTTATTTTTTCTATGCTATTTATATTTCATTGTTTTGATGAATGTATATTTTTATACAATTATTATAAAATTATCTTGAAATCATAAAATCTTGAATCATCATCATAATAACTAACAATGAATTAAAGGTCAAACCACTGGGCTGGGGTTTTGGTTCAGAGATAGAGTGCTTGCCTAGCATGTCTGGGATACTGGGATTGATCCTCAGCACCACATAAAAATAAAATAAAGATTTTTTTAAATAATAAAGGTTAAATCACTTATGTACATAAGATTTTGTTTTAATGCCAATATCACTTGGCATTTCTTATAAATTTAAAGAATTTAATTATATCATGTTTCTTTTTAATTACAAAATACTTTGTGAAGGTATGGATAGTCTATTTTTGTCATTCAACAATGTCTAGATTCTATGCAGTACTTTGAAAAGTCAGTGTGAGCCCTTTATACCTTTGAAGATTGTTGAATGTTAGATCCATACTCATATGTCTGACTATCAGTCAGAATGAAACTTAAATAGCTCACATTTTTATTGGATGCAAAGGCTTATAGATACCTGTATTTAAAATTTACATTTGACTAATTTTGTAAAGATCCAACAGAATTATTCAGGAGGCAACTAAGCTGATAAGATGAAGAGTTATTTTATTTTTTTAGAAGTCCAAATGGAGAAATTCTGACAATTTCATAAAAGTTTTTAGAGAGATATGAACATGTAAGATGCATATTTCTTATCAGTTAATAAACCTGATCAGAGAAGACCACTGGAAGCTTGATATTACAGTAAGATACAAAATAAAAAGTGAAAAATCATGGGCTGGAGGTGTAGCACTTACATGGCAAGTGTAAAGCACTGGGTTCAATCTTAGCACCACATAAAAATAAACAAAATAAAAGTGTGCTGTGCATCTAGAACTACAAAAATAAATACATAATGCATTTTGCTGTTATTAAACAACAGATTGTAGATAAAATTTTGCTTCAGTGTCATTACATAATGTAGTACAGCATGCTGTGAAATGATAAAACTATAGTTTAATAAACTATATTTAATAAGACATAGCTCTTGTTAGAAAAATGAGAAAAACCCTGAAAATTAAAAGTCAGATACTTATCACAGGGGCATTTTTAGTTTCCAAAAAAACACAGGTGTTATGAAAATATATCACTTTCTTTTCAGATCAATGTAGTCTAATTATGAATATATAAACGATGTTTTGTTCATTGCTCAAAAACAGCTAGATTTACTGAAGTTTTCTCTTTTGGCTTTATATTTAATAGAATTAATTGTTAGAGTACTTTTAGGTTCTTAGAATAATCAAAAGTATAAATACTTCTACATACATCTTTCCCACCTCTCCATACCCTTTTCTTCACCATTAACATCTCTCACCAGGGTGGTATAATCATGAGAATTAATGAACCAACTTTGACACATCATTATCACTGAAAGTCTTTAGTTAGCATGAAGGTTCAATCTTGGTGATAGTACATACAGTAGGTTTGGGCAACATTTACTAATGTATATCTGATTTCAGTACACTGTCACGTGAGTATTTTCACTGCCTAAAAATTCTCTGTGCTCTGCCTATTTATCTCTCCCTTCCCTCTAACTTCAGGAAACTACTGATTTTTTTATTGCCTTCATAGTTCTGCATTTTGCAGAGTGTCATGGAGTTGGAATCACCTGCATTCTTTTCAGATTAGCATCATTCACCTTAAATATGCATTTAGGGTTTTTCCACATTTTCTCATGGGCTTCAAAGCTCATTTATTTTAACAGCTGAATAATACTATATCTCATAAATGCACTGATTTGTTTATCTACTCACAAATTGAGACATAATGGTTGATTCCAAGTTTTGGCAATAATAGATTAAGCTGCTATAAACATTTTTGTGCAGGTTTTTATTTAAACTAATTTGGCCATATAACAAGGAGGGTGATTCAGGACTCTATGATTAGTGCACAATTAATTTTTTAAGAAATGTCAAACTGCCTTCCATAGTGTTTTTCACTATTTTTTGTCTCTGACCACAATGAATGAGAGTTCCATCTCTGCCTTTCCAGCATTTGGCCTCCTCAGTATTGGACTTTCACATTTCTAATATGTATTCAGTGGTATCTTATTATTGTTTTAATTTCCTATTTCCTAATAAATTTGAATTTGAGCACCTTTTTGTATTTTTACTATATATCACATATTGTGTGGTATCTGTTTAGATATGCCCATTTAAAAAAAAAACTATTGTTCATTTATTATTGTTGAGATTTAAGGTTCTTGGAATAATTTGAATGAATCTTTTGTGAGAAATGTTTTGCAAATAGTTTTCTGGCTTGTCTTCTTTTTCTGATAATATTATCTTTTACAGGGCAGAAGCTTTTGATTTTAATTAATTCCAACTTAAGAGAATTTTCTCTTTCATGAATTTTGCCTTTAGTGTTTGTATCTACAACATCATCAAACCTAAGGGCATTTAGATTTTGTCCCATTTTATCTAGAAAGTTTTTTATCCTTTGGGGTTTATATATTTGCATGTGTTGTCTTTTTAGTTAATTTTTGTGAGATGTGTCTAGAATATTTGTTTTAATTTGCATGTTGATGTTCAGTTTTTCCAATACCATTTATAAAAGAGACCATCCTTTCTGCATTGAAGATTATCTCTCCTTTGTTAAGAATAGCTGTGTCACTGTGAATTTACCTCTGGGTCATCCTTTGGCTGCATTGTCTTTTCTTCAGAAAATGTTGTACTATCTTAATACCTGTATCTTTATAAATCTTAAAGTTTGATGGTGCTCATTTCTTGTCTCTTTTCTTCTTTTCCAATATTATGTGGGAAAGTTAGTGTCTTTGCTTTTCTATGTAAATTTTAGAACCAGCTTGTCAATAGCACAGTTCAACTTATATTTAAACATATAATAATAATATTAATTAAAACTTAGTTAACAAATAATAATTGTTCATATTCATAGATAAAACTTTTGAAGTCTTGTTTGGGATTGCATTGAATCTGTAGATCAAATTGGGAAAACATCTTAACAATTCTGAGTTTTTCTCTATAAAACATGAATATCTTTTTGTTTTTTAAAAAATTTAACAAAGTTGTATTTCTTTTCTCATATTGACCATATTTCATTTGATTTAAACAAAGGTATTTCAGTTCTAGAGATGCTAGTGTAAATGCTGTTGCCTTTTGGTGGGGTGGGGGGAAATTGAACCTTAGGCACTTAACCACTGAGACACATCTTGAGCCCTTTTTATGTTTTATTTTGAGACAGAGTCTCACTAAATTGCTGAGGCTGGCTTTGAACTTGAGAGTCCCCTGCCTCGGTCTCCTGAGCAGCTGTGATAACAGTTGTGTGCCACCACATGTAGCATGCTATTGTGTTTTAAATTTCAAATTCCACTTGTTCATTGAGGGTATATAGGGTATGTCATTGACTTGTGTTCCTTATGTGACCTATATCCTGCAACTTATCTATAATAGTTTTTCAGTTCCAGAGGTTTTGGGACAATTTCTGGGGACTTTCTCCAAGGACATCCTATAATCTGTGAACAAAGACAAGTTTTATTTTTATTTTACTATTCTCTGTGTGTATTTCCTTGTTTCTTTTCTCAGTGCATTACCTACCTAGGACTTCCTAGAATGATATTGAAGAAAGTGATGATAGGTCTCGTATTTATTTGCCTTGCACTTGAGCCTAGCAGGAAGCTTCTAGTTTCTCACCATTTAATACAATGTCAGTTAAAGGCTGTGTGTGTGTGTGTGTGTGTGTGTGTGTGTATTATCAAGTTAAGTAAGTTTCTAATTAACTTCTAATTTGATGAAGCACTTTTTCTTTTTTTATTATTAGTTGTTCAAAACATTACATAGCTCTTGACATATTATATTTCATACATTTGATTCAAGTGGGTTATGAACTCCCATTTTTACCCCGTATACAGATTGCAGAATCACATCGGTTATACATCCCCATTTTTACATACTGCCATACTAGTGTCTGTTGTATTCTGCTGCCTTTCCTATCCTCTACTATCCCCCCTCCCCTCCCCTCCGATCTTCTCTCTCTACCCCATCTATTGTAGTTCATTTCTCTCCCTTGTTTTTTTTTTCTTTCCTTTCCCCTCACTTCCTCTTATATGTAATTTTGTATAACGATGGGGGTCTCCTTCCATTTCCATGCAATTTCCCTTCTCTCTCCCTTTCCCTCCCACCTCTCATCCCTGTTTAATGTTAATCTTCTTCTCATGCTCTTCCTCCCTGCTCTGTTGATGAAGCACTTTTTCATAAAAAGGTTTTGGATTTTGTCAAATGATTTTTCACATCTATTGATATGATCACATTAATTGATTTTTAAATATTAAACCAGACTTTTATATATAGAATAAAGTCTACTTAGTCCTGGTGTGGTATTTCTTTTTGTAGTGATTAAATATAGAAATTTTTGTGAATTTGGTAAAATTTTGTTAGTGATTTTTGAATTTATGTTTCACGAAAGATAAAGCTCTGTAGTTTTTCATAACAGCTTATTTGGTTTTGGTATTAGTGCAATATCAGCCACGTAGAATGAGTTAACATATATTTCCTCTATACCTCTAAGAAAGATCATAGATAATAAAATTTCTTTGTGAAATGATGGTAGAATTTATGAATGAACAGATATAAGCCTGGAATTTTCTCTTTTGGTAAGAGATAAATAATTATTTCGATTTTTAATAGATATATAGGCCTATGAATGGGATATCTCTCATCCAGTGAGGAGGTCCATGGAACAGGGAAGAGGAGAGTGTGACTGTGGAGTCACTAATCAAGTCCTCCAGAGACCAAGCAGGAAGCAGGTCTGATATTATTGCACAGTTACCATCTATATATACTCAGGAAGTAGCTAAGCAGATTACAGGCAGCCACCAATGCAATGTCTGCTAACTGTCCTTACAGTAACCAATTGAGGAATGGTCCTTGGAGCAAGTACAGGGACTGCAACATATGACCTCCAGCCCAGGGCTGTGCCTACAGGGTAAGTGGCCTGCTGCTCACACTCTTAGCATGAGGGGACTGGCCTGCCACTCAGATGCCCTTAATGTATGCCATATATACAGTACTTTATGCACTTGTCCACACAGGCCTATACAATTTTTTTCTTGTGAGATTTTGGAATAGTATGTCTTTACACAATTGGTTCATTTTACCTAAGTTATCAAATTTTTGTACATAGATTTGTTTCTTATATCCCTTTTTGATACATGTAATATGTATGGGAACTTTATGCTTTATGTTGGTAACTTTCATTTCTGATATTAGTACCACCTGACCTCTCATCTCTCTCTTTCTCATCTCTCTTTCTCTTTATGTCAACCTGACTAGAGATTAGAGATTAATTATTAGTGATCTTTTAGTCTTTGTCTTTGAATTTCTGTAGTTGTAGGATATATAATTCTGTAGTTGGAGTATAAAATTATATACTGTGTAGTGTTAATTGAGCCCCCTGGTTCTATGGTTTGATTTCTGTTATTAATCTTGAGAAACTTAGCCATTTTTTCCTTAAAATATTTCTTTTGTCTTCTTTTTCCTTTTTTCTTCTTATGTTATTTCTATTACAAGCAGTAGTGATACCTTTTTATTTGTTCTACAACTCTCAGATTTTTTTCCACTTTTCCACTCTTTTTTTCTCTTTCATTCTGTTTTGGAATATTATATTGACATTCTGTTCAAGCTCACTCAGCCGTCTCTAGTCTACTCCTGAGCCATCAAAGATAGTGTTTGATTTTGTTAGAATGTTTTTATTTCTAGTATGCCTGCTTTATTATTCCTTAGATTTCGATCTGTCTGCTCATATTGTCTGTTTTTGCAGTTTATCTACATGTTTTTACTAGATCCCTTATCATTTGAGTTATGGTTAGTTTAAATTCACACTCAAGACAGTTCCACACTCCTACCATATCTGAGACTTCTGGTACAGGGATGTGACCTTTGCAAGTGTATTTCTTTCCTCTCACTCTTAGGAATGACAGAAAGTCTAGGCTGGGCTGTAGTATGGTGTTTCCATTTTCTCAGGTGACTGGGTTCTAGAAATGTTTTTGTAGGTTAAAGTATCATAAATAGTTTCTTCTGAAGGACGACCTTGTTAATAAGAGCAGGATGCTCTATCCATTTTCAAAATGGCTGCTTTCCATGTCCTCCTGCTGGAAGCAAAGGGAATTTTTCCCAGTCTTTGCCATGAGATCATGAATGGTGGGGCTCCTGGTGGAAAATCTTTTCACTTTTTAGTTTCTGATGTATGTTAAGTATCTGTATTGTCTTATTCATCACTCTGTGTGGCCATCATTATTAATGTGGTAAGAAACATGAGTATGTCTTTGTTAACAGCTAGATATTTTAAATAGTAACATTTAACTCATTTAACATCCTGTTGGGCACTATGTTTTCCAGTTTGCAAATAAAAGTATTAATATTCTCAAATGCTAAGTAGCCTTACAAAAATGACACAATCTATATTTGATAGAATGGAGGGAAGAATCTAGATTTTCCTTGCTCTTCTTCTCCTAAAACAAAGAGGGAAAGCTCTGTTGATATAAGGGACCCTGTATCTAAATTAAAAAAAAAAATACAAAATAGGGCTGGGAATGTGGCTCAGTGGCCGAGTAAAATCCACAACACCCTAATAAATAAATAAAAGTCTGTTTTACATCATCTAGAATTTTACTATCTGACTTAAAAGACAAAGTGTACAAAACATTAAACATTAGATACTTGTTTCTCAATGTGTGTCCACTAAAATTAACAAAACAAAGTACAAGTCTAGGAAAAAAAATATTAGCACTGCTATTATCTTTATTCATTTTAGCTTTCAGATGATTTTACTTTTGCAGAAGGAAGTCCAATGAAGTTCAAAAAGAAGATAAATTTCTCACTGTCTTTGAGTTTTAGTTATATAATTCATTATTTATTGGTAATATTTTAATAGGAAGACAAAATGGGTGATGGTTCTGGGTTAAGGAAAATACCCCAGAGATGTTTAAATAACTAGTCTATGAAGAATTAACAATTTCATATTTAAACTGCATTCTGATTAATCAGAAGAGTTATAAGAATTTCTGGTGTTTTTTGGGGGAGGGAGTGGATTAAAACATTGAGCCAGAATGGAGCTGTGTTTTCAGTTATGATTTATAGATTATGTAGAAATGATTCTTTCTCATATTTCAAACATGCACTGATGCTTTGACTCAGGTTCAAACATAGGTTTGTTGGCTATAACAAATGAGAGAGGTGTTGATACTAGGATGCTGCATATAGTGGAGGCAGGAAGTCAATGAGAAGTCTTTTCCTTCTGTTCAGTTTTGCTGTGAACCTACAATTAATTAAAAAATGAATTCCACTTGAAACAAAAATGAGAAAATCAGCAAAGATCCCTAAATTTTCAGCAGTAGATAGATTGCTAATTAAATTACAGTAAAGTCAAGTAATGCACTGCATTCGGTAAAATCATGAGTACATATGTCAGTGACAGTCAACTTCAGGAACTGACTTGTATGCAAAAATAAATCAAATTGCAGATGGAGGTACATAGCATTATACCATTTATATAATATTAAATATTCAAAATAATTCTATGTAAGCCATTAGAATGTACATGTATCAAAATTCTGAATCAGTTCCCACCAGTGATAACACTACACCACTCCACAGGATGGTTACTCATAATTTTGGAGACTAGGCAGAATGAAATCAGTTCTGGATGCATAGTTGAGTTCAACTCTCTATGCAATGATTTACTTTTTACCTGGGTCTTAGAACATTGTTGTCTTAGAGTTTTTGTATGTTTTGTATTTCTGAGATACTTCATTAGAAACCCACTATGGAAAACGATGCTTGATTGGCAGCCAGAATATTTTAAAAATAAGAAGTAATAATCTAGGAAGTTCTGAAGCTATGAAACTTTTCCTTTTGTTTGATATACATAATTAGGGTTATCTCTTAAGAACCTGAAACAGAAAGTGTTAAGATTGCCCCTGACTTCAAATGCTGTCGCAAGTGGTAGGTTGTCACCTAAACTAATGATTGGTTATAGATTAAGGCTTCCCATGTATTACATATATAGTTAAACTATATGTATTTCTACTACATATATTATATAATGTAATAACTTTGTATAAACCATAGGAAAACATTGCCATAAAATTCAAAGTTAAGCTTGTGTTTAAAACAAAATCTCTATATTCATCCATTAAATGAAGATCATTCAATTATTGAGTGTTGACTGTGTGCTCAGCATTGTCCAAAGTCATGGAGAAAGAACAGTGATGGAAAAAGACTTAACATCTCATGATTCATATTTCTCTGTAGTGGGTGGAGACAAAAAAAAATCAATCAAAATCAAAATCACAATGAGTGGTCAGTACCATGGAGAAAACTACAACAAACAAGGTCCTGGAAGTGGTAGTGTAGCCCAACTGAATGGTGTGGTGGAAGGCCTCTCTGATTTCTGAATAGCCACAAGGTACCTTTCACTGTGTGTTCAGAGGATAGACATTTTATGGTCATAGAATGGAGAGTGGAGAGACTGGAAGAGAGTGGAAGTTGAAATTGAATGAGGACTGTTCAAAGGACATAGTGCAGCCAGACTGGTCAGAGTCCAATGGGTGAAGGGACAAGTGGTACAACAAGAGATAGGAGCTGGTCATTAAGGGCTTGGATACTAGGATAAGAAGTTTGTTGCTTAAGTTCAGTGAGTGTCATTGGGTGATTGTAAGGAAGAACATTATATGACCTGATTTATGTTTCTAAATGATTTTTCTATTGTGGCATGAGAGGGGACTGGAGAAACAGGAGTTTGTAGAAACTTAAATTAGGATTCTGTTAGAGGCAATAGAAGTAGTTGGATTCAGAGTTTTTGTCACTGGATTTGACAGGTGAGGGGGAAAGAAGAATTTGAAGTTCTTCATTGAAGAAGAATTGAACCTCATTGTGAGATGAGTGTAACAGGTGGATCCAGCATGGGGTATGAAAGACTAATTATGGAGAATTCTGTTTTGAGGTATTAGGTTTGTGATATCTAGAGAAAGGGTCAAAGAAATCGTTGATGTTGACAGGAATGCTAAGGAGAGGCCCTGGGTATAGGTCTTCAGGTTACATAATAGTATCTGTTATCTTAGGTTTGAGTGAGAGTCACTGGGGGAAATGTGCACTTACAGGAGATTAAGGGGCTCAACCCACATGCTATGGAGGTGGATCAGAGGAGAAGAACAAGGCAAAACTGATGCTTGCATGCATGCATTCTTTTTTCTTTCTTCCAATCTTTATGAGAATCCTTATTGTATAAGCTAGAATAATGGACTATAAGTTTAACAATGCACAAGATCATCAGAGATTAAATATAAACAGTATAAACAGTTTAATTTTAGTAGTGATTATATTTTTTTGCTCTAGACATTGAAACATACATGATGAACACATGCAAAAATATAAAATATCATTTATGGAAATAGGTGAATTCATTTGGAAAAATCAAGAATACAAAAGAAAAAAGAAACAAAGCATTAGTCAAAAATGCGTAGGAACACATATGTCATTAGAGTCCTATTTTCTATGTGGGAGAAGAAGAAAGAGTAAAACTAATGTGATGCTCCTTTGCAGACATAAAAATACAAAAGAGAGAGAGATGATTGGTTTATAACGAAAAGCAGTGAAAAATTAAAGAGGCTGACTTCTGGACTCAAATATTTAGAGAGAAGGCAGGAGGTTATCTTTAAGTTTTTCCACAACCAAGTGCAGGAACAGGGTAGGTACATGCTCTGTTGTGTTAATGCTGAATCATAATTTCTACAGAAGTTAAAATCATCATCTGTCACTTACATCACACACTACCTACACAAAAGTAAGTTAAAGGTAAGTGTTAGACTCAGCTTCGCATACTCTAAAACTTAGGATCAATAGTTTAAAAGTGTTTTTACTGGATTCACACTAATAGGAATAAGTTTGAGGCAATGTAGCTGTTTTTAAATATTAATGATAACTTAATCTTTGAAGTTCTTAGTTTTAAAAGAGTATTCTGGTACCCATACGAAGAATTTTCCTCTGAAAGTGGAAGTTAAGTGATTGGCTCCTTTTAAAATGTTATGGTTTTTTTCATATGACAATGGTCCTTCACATACATAGGAATAATGTGTTCTTCAAGAAAAGTTGCACCATTTTCTGAGCCAATCAGATTGAGCAAATCAGATTATTTGTTGTGATAATCATTCATCTGTCACTTGACAACGGACATACATTCATCAGCACTCCCACCACCTGGAGGCAGTTATTGTGCTTGGTGTTGCCACAGAAAAGTGCAGAGTCGCAGTGCCTGAGCTTCAGAGCAGGTCATGCAGGAGTTCTGACCATTTGCTAGCAGTCTATAAAGATTTTTTTGATTTTTTGTGGTCGTTTATGAGAGAGAGAGAGAGAGAGAAAGAGAGAGAGAATGAGAATTTTGTCAGATGAACAGTGAGGTTTGGGGCCACGAAAAACAAAACCAACTAAGACAAGTAATCATTGGTGTAGGTTTTAGATGTATGATGTAACTGAAGTACATAGTTTTCTTTTTTTTTTCAAAATTTCCAGATCCTCCTCTCAGGATCCCAGTCCCTAACCTTGGCTCCATTGACTTTATTCTGTTTTCTCTGTGCTTGTATTGCTCTAAGAAGCTGGTACAACTGCAGCAATATAACAGAACAGCATTAATTTTTCCTATTTAAAAGGAAAAAATATTTTAAAAGTTGATCTTCATCTTCTGTGTTGTGTATACCTTTGTGAAGCTGTTCTCTGAGTATGTGAACATGCTCAGTGGTTCTTCTATTGGTCTACATTATGATTGCTGCAGTGTGATTAGAATTTTTCACTTTGTAGGTCTATATAGGTTTGGATCTAAATGATAAATTGAGTTGATCTTGGTCTAAGTTCTTAAAATGCTTAGACTTTTCTTTTTCTTTCTATTTATTTCCCTTTTAGAATGAAGAGTTACATTGACAGAAGTGTCTTCTCCCTGATGTGGCTCCTGATGGTGTCTTTAGAGAGGAAGGAAAGAGATAGCAGTGAGGCTGATCCCTCCTGAATACAGGGTGAAATTTCAAGGTGATATTAATAAAAAAGGTGGAAGGAATGATGCACAGAGTGAAATTTCAAGGTGATATTAATGAAAAGGGGAAGGAATGATGCACACTAAGATTAGCAGCTGGGGTCTTTGAAAAGTAAACTGCTCCAAAAACTCTACAACAGAAGACTCTCAGAGCTGCTCCAACCTTTTTGCAGTGCTGGGTTTCTGCATCATAGAGGGTTTTCTGAGGCCTCTATGATGCTTCTCCCACCTCTACTAGTTCACAGTCAAGAAAGAGCAGGGACTGGATCTAGGGATCATGTCCCTGGGAGATCAGTTACAAGCCTTTGAACTTTGACATATTCTGCTGAGGTTTCATTGTAGGTTGTGGATGTGTAGTGCCCTTCCGGGGGCTTTTTGGGAGACACTTTGAGAGCATACCTGGTGTGGTCATATGCTGAACCAAATGAGTTGGTTTGAGTGGCTCTAAGGATGATGGATGCCAGTGCTGCTGACAAATTCAGAATGCATTTTAAATTGCTAGGATGTAAAGTCCCCACTGAAGGTTGAACCTGGAATGATGTTCAGAGAATAATTCCCTTTACTAAGATGGCACACATCATCTTAAAATTTCTCAAGTTGAAGTGTATGATGGAGTCATTCTTTTTCCCCCATTGTTTAAAATTTTAATTTGTTATATACGACAGCAGAATGTACTATAATTCATATTACACTATAGAGTATGATTTTTCATATTTCTGGTTGTACACAAAGCAGAGTCACACCATTCGTGTCTTCATACATATACTGAGAGTAATGAAGTCCATCTCATCCCACTGCCTTTTCTACCCCATGCCCCCTTCCTTCCCCTCCCTCCCCTTTTCTCCTTTCCCCAATCTCGAGTTCATCTAATCCTCCCATGACCCTCTATGGTTTAGTCATTCTTGAGACCCATGGGACATTCCTGCACCATGGGAAACACAAAAATGCTGAACGTGACTTTAGAAAACCCAGATTGGAGGCCAGAGTTCTACTTAACATGTGTTTGAATTTGTACAAGTCACATGATATTACTTAGGTGCTGCATTTACCTTGAATTTGACATGGGAGAGCTAAGAAGGGAAGCTTACTAAAGATTTTCAGAAAATCAGATGATAGAAGGATAAGCAGGTTCAACCTTCAGTGGGGAATTTCTATCCTAACAATTTAAAACAAAAAGGGGTCCTCCTTGTTTGGGGGTGGTAGTTAGCAATGCCCTCTGTTTTTGAGAATCTGATTAATTTTGCTGAGTTTTCCCCCTTTGGTCAATGTTACAGCCTTCTAACCTAGTGCATTTTTTATTCTGTTACTATGGCTCTCTGCAAAGCACACTGTACCCTTTTGTGGCCCAGGTGATAAGTAGGTATGCATAACTTAGGCAGTTTTCTGATTTTTTTTTAGATTTAGAAATGATACAAGGGGCTAGGATTTTGGCTCAGTGTTAGAACCCTCACTTAGCACATGAGAGGCATTGGGTTCGATCCTCAGCACCACATAAAAGTAAATAAAATAAAGGTATTGTGTCCATCTACAACTATAAAAAGTATTTTTAAATAATTTTTAAGTGAGACAGGACAAAACAATACCCTGTCATTGAAGTACTTAGTTAAGGTCTTCTCTGTCAGAGCCCTTCAGTGACTCTGCATGTTTTCTGGTTAATATTAGTTGCTTTCTGGCTATGCCCTAGACAAAAATAAACCCTCAGCTCTGTTTGGCAAAGCATGCCACCAGTGCTCCAACAGTTCATCATCAGATACAGACAGTTATGATGGGAGGGCATTAGTGGATGCTTAAAAGGATACCTTGACCTTTCTTAGTTCTCCGTGAAGTAAATACTTTAGCATGTGCTGAGTTTCCATGCTGTTTTCCAAAAATGTTGATAACCCAGTGATGCTACCCATCAGCAATGGCTCCTCTGCAGTAGGAACTTGAAGAAACAGGCAGTGCAGATCCAATGAGGCCTTGTTGGGCTCTGCTTGAGAACAGAGGAACAGTGTGGCAGGCTTCCAGGATGGCTCCCCAACAGGGCTGCAGGCCAAGCTTTTATAGCCCTGCCACTGCCTTACATAGCACATTGGGTGGTTGTTCAAGGCCCCTCTACCTGCTGCTCAAGGCATGGAGGTTTGCACTTGGCTGTGCTCCCTGTGCATGTGCTTTGGTCTGGCTCTCTGGGCTCACAAGAGGTGGTGAGGTGCTGGCTTCTTCTCCAGGGAAGGTGACATAGTGGTCAGGGTCAGGGGCATCAAGGATTGTGGGTGAGGCCCCAATGGCAGAGAGGGAAAACCTTGGGCTGGGAGAGGAAGGGCCACAGCTTGGAATTGTCCATTGGATGAGGTGAGTTGTGGCACATCAGGTACACAGGCAGACCAGGAAAGGTTGCAGGCCCTTTCTTGGTGTGTCTTGGTGACACTGGGCAAATCTTTTCAGTGTCTTTCCAGACAGAACCACACATGGCTATCTTGTCATAACAGAAGTAAAGTGGAAGAGCTGAGTTTCTGGCACATGGTAGGGAGCATCCCTGGTACTGGTGGAATTCACTGGAAGTGCTCTTTCATTTCCCTAGGGAAAGAAGCAGGCTGGCCATAAACATTTGGGGAACTGTGAATGCAGAGCCTTGAGTAGTGCTGGACTCAGTGCTCTATGAAGTGCCAGGTGCTGTAAATTACCGACACATTTAATCATTATTGGCTTTGAGCACACATAATCTCAATATTATACTTGGAGAACAGAAAACACTCTTGTCCTTCTCTTCTTGATACATCACCCTCCTGGATTGAATGCAGACCTCTCAGATTTGTCAAACTCAGGATCGAAAATATTTTATATGATAATACTAAGTTTCTTATGTTTTCACAAAGGTTTTAAGTATTGTTTGCAGCACACTATTTTCAAGTAAGTGAAGACAAAGTTGTGGTGAGCATATGTCAGGAACTCCCTAGTATGGGTGGTAGAAATTGTTACCATTCACAATATAGAATAATTTGCAATCTGTATAATCACACAGTTTTCATGTAGTTGATGTGTTCATTTAGATAGCCCCATTTTCCAAACATAGCCTCTTGTTACAGCAAGGAATTTCCTTTTTTAGGACTTTTCTCCTGGTCCTTTTAAGCAGCACCAATTTCTTCATAGTGAAGTTGATGAAACAGGCCAGTTTTTTGAATTTCATATTTTCTTGATGGTAGACAACAGCAGCAGTCTAATGATTACAAGGTCTGTTGAGAGACAGAATGCACTAGCATCATCTTACCAGGTCTGCCACCCCGAAGAAAATAGCTGTGGTATAATCTGCTAATGTCATCAACTTCTTTGAAGCTGTGTTCTTTGAACTACAAACCCTTGCTTAAGTAGTTTGATTAAGGCATAATGTAATTGTAATCTTAATATGATAAACATATTATTGCAAAATGCATTTTGCTCTATTTATGAAATTTATTGATATGATTATTGGTAATGTATCTTTAAAAATAACCAGTTGTGAACTTTCTTCTCAAAAGCTCTTCTGTTGTTTTACTGATTTGTAAGTTGATCTGTTGTCAAATGAGTAAACACTGAGTTGTAAATTAGAAACTTTTAGCTGGGCACAGTAGCCCATGCCTGTATTCCAGTAACTTATAGGAGGTTGAGGCATGAGGATAGAAAATTCAAGGCCATCCTCAGCAACTTAGCAAGACCTTAAGCAAGTGAGAGCCTGTCTCAAAACCAAAAAGAAGGGCTAGGGATGTGACTTAATATAAAGTGCTCTGGGTTCAATCACCAGTATCAATAAATACACACAAAAAAAGGAAACATATATTTGACTTCCCTTTTCCATCAAATTAACAACCCAACATAACTTATTTGTATGATAGGAAGCATACCTGTATGACTTACTATTATAGCAACAAAAAGGGGCTGGAGTTGTAGCTCAGGGTTTGAGCGCTTGCCTAGCATGTGTGAAGCATTGGGTTTTTATCATCAGCACCACATAAAAACAAATAAAGATGCTGTGTCCACATATGATTTAAAAAGCTACAAAGAGATTTTTGGGGGGGAGGCTGAAAAAGACAGGAAGATTGTGAATTCAAACCCAGCCTCAGCAATGTCAAAGCCCAAAGCAACTCAGCGAGATCCTCTCTCTTAAAAAAAAATAGTGCTGGGGATATGGCTCAGTAGTTAAGTGCCCTTGAGTTCAATCCCAGTACCAAAAGAAAAAGGTGCAGCCATATGAGAGAAACTATGAAAGGGGTTAAGAGGTTAAGAGCTCTATTGTGTTTACACTGGTCCCTCCTGCAACCTGAAGCCAGAGTGCCTTTAGTTAAAATCCCAACACTGTTCTTTTTGCATCTGTTTTTCTTTTTTATTATCATAAAACAATATTAGAGCAAACATGCATGTTTGTTATCTCTGGACACCACTAAGGATGTCCTTAAATCCCCACAGATGGAATTTCTAGGTAAAGGCATATACTTGCAGAGATTTTGGCACTTCCTGCACATTGCCTTCCAGGGCAGCTCATGGTCGTGTATTCCTTCTGGGCATTCATTTTTTACACACCCTTATCTTCATTTGGCTTCACATCAAGAAAAAGCTGGTAATCTGCCAAGTGAAGTCTGTATTTGGAGGACTCAGAATTCTCTGATTTCCTGTGAGGCAGGCCACTTCTCACAATTACTGTGTTGCTATGAATTCCCAGTTCAGATCCCTCTCCCATTTTTCTATTGCAGCATTTGTCTTCCTTGGTATGTAACTCTCATTTATGTGCATACTCATGTAGACACACCATCATAGGTATTTCCAGCCTCCTTGTTAACATATTTCTTAGGTTAGTGTTTTTTTCTATATTGAAAATTTAAAAATGTGTTTAGTAAAATCTATTGAGTTTTCTTTTTATATTTACCCTCAGAAAGGCCTTTTCTATCCTGTAATTATAGGAACATCAATATTCTCTTCTAGTACTTTTGTGATTTTTCTTATGTTCATAATCTTTATCAAATTGATTTACATAAGATATGAGAGTTTTGAATGCATTTTTGAATGGATGGTGTGTTTACATAGTACAAAATTTAGAAGCTATAGTGAGAATCTCTACCCCAAAGTCATATGAAACTCACTATATTAAAGTTCCAAAGGATATAATATATTAATAACTTAAAAATTCTCTTTTGTTTATTCATATAAAAATGGCTGTAAGTTGTCCTTTTTAATTTTATTTTTTTTAAAAGTTGTCCTTACATTACCTGAAAACCTTGTGAATTCATGATGTTAAATATATATGTAAACATTTTTCTTTTTCCTGCCAATAATATAAATTATGATAGTCTCTGCCGTTACAATGAGTGTAGAGACTTTCTCATTTTTTAAACATTTATTTATTTTAATTTGTTATACATGACAGCTATTTTCTCATTTTTTAGAGAAGCTCAGTCCTAATTCAAGTGCATCTGGAGGATGGAGGGTTCTGTATGTGGCTGGTGCTTGCAGATATACTCACAAGGCCAAATCCAAGAAGTGCCTCTCACCCAAGGGGGCATTTCAGAAAGGATGATGATTCTGGCCCCCACTGCCATGTTTTAATTTTTTTGAAAATCTACGTGATGGGTAAAACATTTTTGTTTAGGAAGAATCTTGAATGAACTCTATGGGAGGAATAGAGATGGCTCTATTGTAATTCCTTCTCAGCACCTAATGGGCCTGATTTACAATAGAATTATTTCTGAGTTCAATGTGATTATTTTATAAACAGTAGGTTCAAGTTCTCTACATGTCTGAGTCAGGATTTCTTTTCTTTTCTTTTTTCTTTTTCTTTTTTTTTTCTACTGGAAACTGAACCCAGGGGCTCTGAATTGCTGAGCCACATCCCTAGCATTTCTTATTTTTTCTTTTGAGACAACTTCTTGCTAAGTTGTTTAGAGCCTTAATAAGTTGCTGATTCTGGCCTTGAGCTTACAGCCCTTCTGTCTCAGCTTCTTGAGCCTGTGGGGATACAGGCATGCACCACTGAGCCTGGCCAAGTCAAGTTTTTAGCAGCACTGCCCTTATTTTTGCCCTTGAAGGAAATAAGGCACTGGCCAGGAAGATCCTCACAGAGCTTTTAAACAATGTATAGGTCTGCATAAGTTTGTGGTAAAAGTAAAAAGATAAATGGGGACAATGACGTGGAGGATGCAGGGACCCCCATAAGTACTTAGGTGTGGTGTTTTTCAGTCTGGTTGATGGAATCATTTGTGTTCATTGTATTCAAAATATATATTTATTTATGTATGTTCTTTTGAATATATGACACATTAGTAAAACTGAGGACCTGGAAGATATTAGTTAAGGCTTAGACTTCAAAGTTTGACCACAGACTACCAAAGAAAATATTAACAGTAAGTGAGAAATGTTTCTCTTCACTTAGTTTTACTAATTCTGCACTAATAAGCAAAAGAGCATGTGTATAGAAAGGAAAATTGTGACTTACAAACTGTGAAGAGAGAAGTAGAATATTGACTAGGATAGGACAATCATACAGTAGCTGATAGGATTAAATACCATTTTAATAATTCTGTGACTATCTGTTTACCACACTAAAAATTAATCCAATGAAGTCTTGTATCCAGTTACAAACTTTAAAGTTTACCATGCTTCAACTAGAAGTGATTCATGTGTCTGTCAAACACATGGGCATGAATTTATGTTACATGAATTTGTTTTCTTATTCTAATCCTTAGTGACTTAATGAGTAATAATAATCTGACATTTTTTCAAAACACTGTATATGAAGAATCTATGAACTCTTCTGTTGTTTAATATTTCTACATGACACATTGCAATTAGGTATATCTAAAATTTTTATTTAAATTGATTTCTTGTTTAAATTAATGGAAATGAAGAATAATCACTTGACATTGTTCTGGTTGCAGTTTCTGTCGTTGACATTTAAATGATTACTTGAGCTTTCTTTTGTGTGATAAGCATCTTTTTCCTCATGCTTTGACTTTTTTGTGTGGATTTTAGTTTCAAAATTTAAATTGTATTTATGGCATTAAAATCTGCAGAAGCAGATCTCTTGTTAACATGGCAGAATGAACACTAAAAGGAATTTCAGGAGTGACTTTACCCTTTGTGTTTGTTTTCTCTTGAGGAAGCTGGGCATTGAAGATCAAGTAACCTAGCAACAGGAGCCTTTGGTGGCATTAAATCTTATTTGGGCTTGTGAGTTCCAGTATATCAATGTGTATCTGTTCTGCCTAATAAGATGATTCATTGTAATACAAATATACAGTTTAATTAGTGAGAAGGTGATTTTAACCCTTATAAGATGTGAATTCAGACCTGACACTCTGAGAAGCTTGTACCTAAGAAGACTGTAATGCCTTACTGTATCATACTCTGCTTCATTTCTCTGTTGTGTGACCCCTATCATAATTTCCTATTTCAGCTGCTATGCTTTAATCTAGCATTTCTAACTTAATGATAATATCACTCTCACTCTTTACAGGCACATGGTATATCAGAGAGTGTTAGGTATTGCACATGTCATCTTTTCCTTGTTATTTATATCACAAGGAAGAATCTCAAGTTCAAAGAATTTTGCTGATTTACTCCACCCAGATCACACAGTAGCCAAGAATCAGGTGAGGATTGCTGATGCCATTCTTTTAACTACATCACAACAAAGTGTCTCAGCATGTTTGTTGAGGACTGTTCTCCTGGTTGCAGGAGTTCCACAATCAGAACTTATTTAATCTTAGCATATGTCAATGAAATATTAGCTTAGTAGTTATCTATTCCATCCAAGTCTTAAATGAATCATGACTATAAATGTGAAGTGCTCAGAATAGTAACAGGCAGAGTAGATAAAGTGAAACATGATAATTTTTATCATTTTAAACATTTAGGTTCACTGGATTTGCTCAAAAAGTGGACAAGTGGTTTAAAGAGATTCTGTGGAGACACAAGTTGAAGGTTATGCTAGTAGTGAAAACACAGATCAATAGAGAAAAGAGCAGATGTTTCTTCTCTTGTGACACATACTCTTTGCAATCTATACTATGAGGTCATAACTGTGACAGGGGTAAGATATGATGTAAAAATGGCCTAAAATATTCAAGTCTATCCAGAAGGTATTTATAAGCTTGTTATAGTTAATTATAAAGTTATTGTGCTCAAGATATGAACTAATGAACCCAGAGGAACTCAGACACTGAGTCACATCCCCAGCCATATTTTTTATTTTTATTTTTTTGTATTTTATTTAGAGACAGGGTCTCACTGAGTTGCGTAGTGTCTCACTTTTGGTTAGGGTGGCTTGAACCTGGCATTCTCCTGCCTCAGCCTCCCAAGGCATTAGGATTACAGGTGTGTGACACCATGCCCAGCTTAGTGAGACATTTAAGAAGAAACATTTAGAAAATGAAGTTGGAGTGTGACATGACTTGCAATGTTTCTGTAATAAAATTTAGAAGACTCTTCAGTGTTTTCCTTAAGAGTGAAAGACAATGCCACTGTCCTTTGGGGAAACTACTTATCACAATAGAACTAGCTGAAATGATTGTAGGCAACTGATAAAAATTACCATGCATTCCTGTTTCAGTGAATGTTGCAGGAAGACCCTGCTAATGTGAAAGAAGCAGAAAAATGTCTCCACATCAGGAGGTGGATTGTGTCCATTCTTTTTCAATCATGAAATCAGGAAGGGTCACTTTTCTTGAGGCTCCAAAGGAGAAACCACAGATGAGAGGTTACCAGTAGTGAATGTGTTCTTTGGTACCAGGAAGGACTGAAGAGTATGGAGATTAATGAAGGAAATGGGTATGTGGAATGACTCACAGAGTTGACCAGTTGACTGGAAATGAGAAGCTGGGGGTAGTTGACAGAAGTAATTAACCACCTGTGTGGAGTTCAGTTATCAATAGGGGAGCTCCTCTGTGGATCACATAAACTGGAGACAGAAGATAAACTCTACATAGTATTTCATAATGAGGAATAGTGTTACTTTATCATGGTCTTTTAATCCAGTGGCAAAGTTTTTTTTAATGACTCATCATACAAAAATTATTTAAGATTTGCAGTGGCAATCACAGCTTTTCATAACACTTTCACTTGGAGATGTTTTCAAGAGGAAGATGAGTTTTTTTAAAGTTGTGGATTGTCAGAATACCTTTATTTCATTTATTTGCATATGGTGCTGAGGATTGAACCCAGTGCCTCACACATGCTAGGCAAGTGCTCTGCCACTGAGCTGCAACTCCAGCCCTGGGAAGATGACATTTTGAACACTGAGAAAGGACCTGCTTTCCAGTTAACCTTAATATGAGAATAATATTATTTTAACGGGGATATTTGTATATACAGATAAACTGAATATATTGCTGAAGATGATATAAATAAAGCACATAAAAAATTCTCACAGACAGCCTTTGTAGACTTAGAAGCATAATTTTTAATCATCCAGAAGAAAGGTTGAGATTTGAATTCATATCTTAGAAATGTAAACATGAATATTTCCTGGTTAGTTTGTGAGATCTGATTGACAATAAGAAAAATGGAAATTTACTACCAGAAGTCCAACAAAATCCTTTTAAAATTGATGGATTAGAATGGAACGGAAACATTTTTTTCCATTTGTATCCATTGCTTTTGGGACATTTGTTATTCAAAGAAAAACAAAATATTATGATAACCTGCAGTTGAAATTAGTCCTTCATACTGGGTGACTTTAACACACCTCTCACTACTGGACATGTCTCCCAAACAAAAAAAATGAGGAAGCTATAGAACTAAATAATGCAATTAATAATTTAGACTTAACATATGTATATATATATATAGGATATTTCATCCATCAATGAGCAAGTATACTTTCTTTTCAGCAGCACATGGCTTTTCTAAAATGGACCGTATCTTATGTCACAAAGCAACTATTAGTTAATACAAAAAACAAACAAACAAAACAGATAATACTTTGCATTCTATCAGACCAAAATGGAATGAAATTAGAAATCAATGATAAAATAAAAAATACAAACTATGGTAACAAATGGAGACTAAATAATACACTATTTGAATGATGAATGGATAGTAGAAGAAATCAAGGATGAAATAAAAATATTTTTACAGTTAAATGAGAATACTGATACAACATAAATTTTTATTTTACTCAATGGATTTTACTCTATTTCCATCCTTATTTTGTTGCTCATACCATATTACATTTGGCCATTGGGAATTCATTTACCTTAATTCCCATGTCATTTGTCTTATACATATTATATTTCAGGGTATTTTTTTACCATAAAATATTCTGGATTAACCTTGTATTTCCATTGCTCATGCCCTGGTATCAGTCATTTTTCTGAGGATATCTGGTTCTTTTTATTGGATAATAGTTAGTTTAGATATTAAAATGTAGGCACTAAATGTGCTTAAGTCTCTGAAGTTCCTTTGTATATTTGTCAATGGAATATTATTAGAAAATATACGTATTATAGTTTGATATATATTTTGTGTCTTTTAGTTTACTATTATTAATAACTAGCATATTTAGCACAAAATTTATAACTAATGCTATAAAAGGGATTTCTCAAATATATAAAACTTTAACAAATAAACATACTCTCTGTAATGTTCATAATAAGAACAGTGAACTTTCTGCTCACTGGAGCAGAAAGCTTTGTTTATTATCAGAAACAGTGAAGGAAGTTGAAAGCAAAAATAAAATCCTTTTATCCATTTTAGCCTGATTTACAGAAGGCTTCATCAGTAAATCTGTGGTGAAAAAGGAAACAAAGCAAGTGAGGATATCTCTTTTCCTGTAGTTCTAACACAAATTTGCTTTCTGTCCAATATTTTTGACTTTACATAGATGAGATCCAAGTATGGGTATTTCTACTATAATACCATATGTACTTTACAGTCTGCAAAATAGTAGCCTAAAAGTAACAGGACTGACACACAAAAAAATAGATTAGGGTAGAGCCCTCAAAATTTATGGAACTTTATAAGTATTAATAAAAACTTCTAGCAGTAATTAACTGTCAATATGTTGTGTGACTATGTGTACATCTCAATGACAATGTTTAACCAAAGTTTATATTTCCTACATGTGTATTTTTTAGTCTTAGATATTTCTAATAACCTAGTCTTTACATACCACTTGATGAATCTGTAGAGTCTCTGAATAAACAGTGGGTTCCTGAAGTATTTTAGCCTTTGGTTACATGGGTCTTATAGACACTCTTTTCAGTAGTAGTGTATAGTTGTATAGTCTTTTAAATTCCTTTCCTCTTATTCCTCTGCTTCCTTCTATTACTTCACCCATTTCATTAGTCCCCAACTTGGGGCTAGGTTTTATGAAATCTTTTGAAGAATCATACAATTCCTGCTCTTTATAGATAGGAAATAATTTGAAAGATAAAATATAATCAATTGGTAGACTGCTGTGAGCAGTTGCAAACATCAGGCTTGCTTGTTTTGTGTCCTAGCATTGCCCACTTTTTCAAAATGCACTGCCATTCGAAGATCTTGCTGATCCTCCCCTGTCATATCAAGGTGTGAACTGATCTTTTCACTTGCTGACATTCCCACTAAAAGGAGAGGGTTTCTGAATTCTATAGGTTTACTTTGTCAGTGTTATGGTTTAGATGTTTGGTGTCCCCAAAAAGCTCATTGTGAGAGAATGCAAGAAAGATTGGAGATGAAGTGGTTGGGTGACAAGAGGTTTAACCTAATTAGTACACTAATTCCCTGATGGGGATGAACTTGGGTGGTCACTATAGGCAGATAAGGTATGGCTGGAGGAGGTGGGTCCCTGGGGGCATGTCTTTGATGTTTATATTTTTTTCTAGTGAAGGAAGCTTCAGTGGGCACAATCTCTCTCTCTCTCTCTCTCTCTCTCTCTCTCTCTCTCTCTCTCTCTCCCTCTCTCTCTCTTTCTCTCCCCCCTCTCCCTCTCTCTCTCTGTCTGTCAAACTCCCCCATTCCTGGTGTGATGTCTTGAGCCATTTCCCTCCACCACACTCTCCTGCCATGATGTTCAGGCACACCTCTATCCTCAAGGAATGGAGTCAAGCTTCTATGTACTGAGACCTCTGAAATTCTAAGACCCCAAATAAACTTTTCATGCTCTAATTGTTCTTGTCAGGCTTTTGGTCACAGTAGAAAAAAGCTGACGTTAAAAAAGGAGTCCATCAGTACCACAAAATCTTGCCTCAAGAAATAATAAGAAGCCTTTTACAATTTGCATGTTATGTTTGTTTCTGTTCAAATTTGCCTTTTTTGGTGGAGATATACTTTAGGGTGGATAGGGAACTCTTTACTACTTCTTGAATATCATATTACTTATTAGAAAGTTAAGAAAAATATATTTCTCATATATTTTTAGTTGCTGAGAAATAAAAAGTTGGAAGTAATTTAGGAGAATTTTAGAAAATTATTTATGCTTATCTAAATTATATAATCAAGTAAATGTTTCTATGTAGAATATAAATATTCCCATTTAGATTTAAAAATAAACACCTACCATGGTGGTATACTCCTGTAATGTCAGCAACTTCAGAGGCTCAATCAGGAGAATTTCAAGTTCAAGTTCAGCCTCAGCAACTTAGCAAGACCCTGTCTCAAAAAAAAAATGCTGGCAATGTTTACCAGTGGTAAAGTGTCTCTGGGTTCATTTCTTGGCACCAAAACAAACAAAAAAACAACCCTTGTGCAGTTAAATATTATAAATGTTTGGTTTGATATAAAGAATGTACCACATGTACTTTACAGTCTGCAAAATAGTAGCCTAAAAGTAACAGGAATGGATTGGGAATGGATTCCCCCCATGTCAAATGGGGAAAAAAATAAAACAAGTTACTAATGTTCTTGAGACTTTTCAAAGAATTTTTTTATTAGACAATTTTATCATCTTTTCTAAAGAGAGAGATGGCTTTTTATACAGCTTCATTATTCAGATAGAAAAGTGGAGATTGAAAATGATGTAATGAATACCAACCGAGCCTTCATAGGCAGTGGCCACAGGATTGAGATGGGGCTTGGGAGAGCCAGTTAGGACCCACCCGTTGCATCAGTCACCCAGCAAAGGGAATGAACTGTCACCATTTGCATGAGATACCACCATGGCAGAGAACTGACATCACCAGAATGCAGTGGAGAATTTAACTTCATTGAAACCAGCAGCAGCAGTGACTTCTTCCCTTCCTTTCTAATACCTTTCCTCCCAAGCATCAAATAAATTTATTGGAGTAAACAGTAACTCAGCAATCAAATAGAACAAGAAGTAACAAGAGCAGCATGAAAAAGCAAGGAAGAAAAGGAGTACAAACAATGGAGGACAGCCTAAATATTCAGAAGGACCTAGAGACATCAGAAAAATGGTCAAATAAAGAACTGAAGAAATACCTTAGACAGATGGAATGGAACCATAAAGAGGATATGAGACAGCAAATTCAAACAGTGAAAGAACACATTGAAAATGAATTACATAAACAGATAAAAGAAGCAAATAAGCATCTTTAGAGGAGATAGAGATTATAAAAAAAAAATCAAACAAGAATTCAGCAGCACATGGACCCTTCTCAAAGATAGACCATATATTATGACATAGGGCAACTCTTAGTAAATATAAAGGTGTGGAGATAATACCATGAAACTGGAAATCAATGATAAAAGAAGGAAGGAAAAATCCTGCATCACCTGGAAAATGAACAATATGTTACTGATTGATCAATGGGTTACAGATGACATCAAGGAGGAAATCAAAAAATTCTTAGAGATAAATGAAAATACAGACACAACATATCGGAATCTATGGGACACAATGAAAGCAGTTTTAAGAGGGAAATTCATTGCCTAGAGGTCATTCCTCAAAAAAAAGAAAAAACCAACAAGTAAAGGATCTCACACTTCATCTCAAAGCCCTAGAAAAGGAAGAGCAAAACAACAGCAAATGTAGCAGAAGGCAAGAAATAATTAAAATCAGAGCGGAAATCAACAAAATTGAAACAAAAGAAACTATTGAAAAAATTTACAAAACTAAAAGTTGGTTCTTCGAAAAAATAAATAAGATTGACAGACCCTTAGCCATGCTAATGAAGAGAAGAAGAGAGAGAACTCAAATTACTAACATACGGGATGAAAAAGGTAACATCACAACAGATACTACAGAAATACAGAAGATAATTAGGAATTATTTTGAAAACCTATATTCCAATAAAATAGAAGATAGTGAAGACATCGAGAGACCGGAGATCCAGGCTGACTGATCCGCGGCCCTCCCCACGGCCCGCCCCACGACTACAGATGGTGGGGCTCGCAGAGAAGCGACCAGCAAGCAGAGAGAAACGGCACTGCGGATTCTGTGGAGTCCTGCTGGCTATGCCCTTACTGAGCTCTAGGCTGAGTTCGGGGTTTGAGACGGGGGAAGGAAGTGGTCCAGTTCTATCCCTCACACCGGACAGTCCACAAGGAAGCCAATGGCCACCATCTTGGAGAGCTGACGTCACCATTGCCAGTTTATGACAGATTGCAACAATAAAACAGGTGTGTGTTACTCAGCCCATCTCCCATACAGCGGGGAATTCACATAAAATCTCTCCCCAGCTTTCGGGGGGAGGGATTATCAGAATGAGCCTGCATAGAGACGTGGGGAAAGGTAAAGACACCTGACCTCCAACTCCCCCTCCCATCAGCAGTGAAAACGAAACCTGTCTTGCCAGCTCTGAGGGAGGGGGAAGCTGAAAAAATCAAAACAATAGGGTGCCGGTTCCCAATAGCCACCCTCCACACACAGGAAATTGCAGGCCCAGAGTATAGTTTGAACTACCTAGAGGCATCACACTGGGGAAGGCCTGGCTAGCAGGAGAAGCCAGGAGACGAGAGGCCAGGAATAAACCTAGGCTAACAGGTTTTTGAGAGACACGGGGGTGGGGGAGGGACGGGGGGAGGAGGGAGCGGCCTCACACGGGTTGTATCCTACAGTCAGAGGGCAAAATCTTGGCCCGGAAGGCACAGCACCACCTAATGGAAGCGAAGAAAATAGAAGCCTAACAGTGCCCCCCTTTTTCTTTCTCTTTTCTCATTTTTTTAATTCTTTAATTTTTTAATTTTAATTTTTGTTTGTTTGTTTGTTAATTATTTTTTCTTTCTTTCTTCAATTGTAATTTTTTTCAATTGTAATTTTTATTTTACTGCATTTTATTATCATTATTATTATTATTATTATCATTTCTTTTCTTTTCTATTCTTTTCTCTTTCTTTCTTCTCTCCCTCTCTCTCTTTCTTGGTTTGCATCCTTACCTTTTCCCCATCTTTCCTCTTAAGCATGAACACCCAGATTACATATAACTTACTAAATGCAAATAGATGAATACTACGAATAGGTCTATAGTCTGCCTAAGCCCTTAACTACCCCCAAGTACTCCTGTCTATTCTCTTGTTAATATCTGCCTGCATTTGAGCAACCACCCAAAGAAGCTAACATATACTAACATCCATACCATCAAATCACCCGACCTTAACATAAAATCCTAAGTCCAAACCTCAGTTCTCTATATGCCATCAAAATCTGAAGGCCTTTAATGAAACTAATGAATTTACCTTAAATCACATTTAAATCCAACATCTCTAAACATTGTCTCCTAACACAAATAAGAGATAGTGGAACTATAAAAAAAAACAAATTTAAAGGAGAAAATAGAAACACAGCAGTCAAACAGAGTTGGAAAGTAACTTGAGCACCATGAAAAAACAAGGGAAAAAAGGAGTACAAACAATGCAGGACAACTTAAATACACAGGAGAACCTACAGGCATCAGAAAAATGGACAGAGAAAGAACTCAAGGCATACCTAACTCGGATGGAACAGAATCTTAGAGAAGACTTTAGACAGCAAGTTCAAACAATGAAAGTATATTTTGAAAATGAATTAAATAAGCAAATTCAAATGCAAAGAACGAGCACTTCCAGGAAATAGAGATTTTTAAAAAAATCAAACAGTAATAGTAGAAATGCAGGAAACCATAAACCAAATTAAAAATTCAAACGAGAATATTACAAATAGACTAGATCAAGTAGAAACCAGAACATCAGATAATGAAGACAAAGTTTATCAACTTGAAAAGAATATAGTCAACACAGAAAGGATGCTTAAAAGACACGAGCAATCTATCCAAGAGTTATGGGATGTCATAAAAAAAACAAAACCTGAGAGTCATTGGGATAGAAGAAGGCATAGAGGTTCAAACCAAAGGAATGAACAATCTATTTAATGAAATAATCCTAGAAAACTTCCCAGATATTAAAGATGGAATGGATTGCCAAATCCTGGAAGCCTACAGGACCCCAAACATTCAAAATCGTAATAGACCAACTCCAAGAAACATAATTATGAAGATATCCAACATACAGAACAAGGAGAGAATATTAAAAGCTATTCAGCAGATTACATTCAGGGGTAAACCAATTAGGTTAACGGCTGATTTTTCATCACAGATGTTAAAAATGAGAAGATCCTGGAACAACGTATTTCAAACACTAAAAAATAATGGATTCCAACCAAGAATACTGTATCCAGCAAAATTAAGCTTCAGATTTGACAATGAAATTAAAATATTTCATGATAAACAAAAGATAAAAGAATTCACAGCCAGTAAACCAGCATTGCAAGGCATCTTGAGCAAAACACTACAAGAAGAGGAATTGAAAAACAGCACCCAAAACTAATAGTGGGAGGTAACTCAGTAAAGGAAAGGAAAAAAAATAACCCAAAAGAAAAACTAGCCATATTAAAATAAATAAATAAACAAACATGACGGGTAGTACTAACCATATTTCAATAGTAACCTTAAAGGTTAATGGCTTAAATTCACCAATTAAGAGACATGGGCTAATAACCTGGATTAAAAAAACAAATCCAACAATATGCTGCCTTCAGGAGACTCATATGATACGAAAAGACATACACAGACTGAAGGTGAAAGGTTGGGAAAAATCATACCACTCACATGGTCCTCGGAAGAAAGCAGGAGTGGCCATACTCATATCGAATAAAATCAACTTCAAACCTAAGTTAATCAAAAGGGATAAAGAAGGACACTATATACTGTTAAAAAGAACCATCCACCAACAAGACATAACAATTATCAATATATATGCACCAAATGATGGTGCTGCAACGTTCATAAAACAAACTCTCCTCAAGTTCAAGAGTCAAATAGACCACAACACAATAATTATGGGTGACTTCAACACACTGCTCTCTCCATTGGAAGATCCTCCAGAAAAAAACTGAATAAAGAAACTATAGAACTCAATAACGCAATCAATAACCTAGACTTAACCAACATATATAGAATATATCAACCATCATCAAGTGGATACATGTTCTTCTCAGCAGCACATGGATCCCTCTCAAAGACAGACCATATAATATGCCACAGGACAACTGTTAGTAAATATAAAGGTGTGGAGATAATACCATGCACCATATCTGATCATAATGGAATGAAACTGGAAATCAATGATAAAAGAAGGAAGGAAAAATCCTGCATCACCTGGAAAATGAACAATATGTTACTGAATGATCAAGGGGTTACAGAAGACATAAAGGAGAAAAACAAAAAATTCTTGGAGATGAATGAAAATACAGACACAACATATTGGAATCTATGGGACACAATGAAAGCAGTTTAAGAGGGAAATTCATTTCCTGGAGTTCATTCCTCAAAAAAAGGAAAAACCAACAAATAAATGAACTCACAATTCATCTCAAAACACTAGAAAAGGAAGAGCAAAACAACAGCAAATGTAGTAGAAGGCAAGAAATCATTAAAATCAGAGCGGAAATCAATGAAATTGAAATAAAAAAAACATTAAAAAAATTGATAAAACAAAAAGTTGGTTCTTTGAAAAATAAATAAGATCTACAGACCCTTAGCCATGCTAACGAAGAGAAGAAGAGAGAGAGCTCAAATTACTAACATACTAGATGAAAAAGGCAATATCACAACAGACACTACAGAAATACAGAAGATAATTAGAAATTATTTTGAAACCCTCTATTCCAATAAAATAGAAGATAGTGAAGATATCGATAAATTTCTTAAGTCATTTGATTTGCCCAGATTGAGTCAGGAAGATACACACAATTTAAACAGACCAATAACAAAGGAGGAAATAGAAGAAGCCATCAAAAGACTACCAATCAAGAAAAGCCCTGGACCAGATGGATATACAGCAGAGTTTTACAAAACCTTCAAAGAAGAATTAATACCAATACTTTTCAAGTTATTTCAAGAAATAGAAAAGAAGGAGCTCTTCCAAATTCATTCTATGAGTCCAACATCACCCTGATCCCAAAACCAGACAAAGACACTTCAAAGAAAGAAAACTACAGACCAATATCTCTAATGAACTTAAATGCAAAAATCCTCAATAAAATCCTGCCTAATCGAATACAAAAGCATATCAAAAAAATTGTGCACCATGATCAAGTAGGATTCATCCCTGGGATGCAAGGCTGGTTCAATATATGGAAATCAATAAATGTTATTCACCACATCAATAGACAACCATAAGAACGACATGATCATCTCGATAGATGCAGAAAAAGCATTTGACAAAGTTCAGCATCCCTTTATGTAGAAAACACTAGAAAAACTAGGGATAACAGGAACTTACCTCAACATTGTAAAAGCTATATATGCTAAGCCTCAGGCTAGCATCATTCTGAAGGGAGAAAAACTGAAGGCATTCCCTCTAAAATCTGGAACAAGACGGGGATGCCCTCTATCACCACTTCTATTCAATTTAGTCCTTGAAATACTAGCCAGAGCAATTAGACAGACATAAGAAATTGAAGACATAAAAATAGGAAAAGAAGAACTTAAATTATCACTATTTGCATATGATATGATACTATATCTAACAGACCCAAAAGGGTCTACAAAGAAACTACTAGAGCTAATAAGTGAATTTAGCAAAGTGGCAGGATATAAAATCAACATGCATAAATCAAAGGCATTCCTGTGTATCAGTGACAAATCTTCTGAAATGGAAATGAGGATAACCACCCCATTCACAATATCCTCAAAAAAAAATAAAATACTTGGGAATCAAACTAACAAAAGAGGTGAAAGATTTATACAATGAAAACTACAGAACCCTAAAGAGAGAAATAGAAGAAGACCTTAGAATATGGAAAAATATACCCTGTTCATGGATAGGAAGAACTAACATCATCAAAATGGTGATATTACCAAAAGTTCTCTATAGGTTTAATGTAATGCCAATCAAAACCCCAATGGCATTTCCTGTAGAAATAGATAAAGCAATCATGAAATTCATATGGAAAAACAAAAGACCCAGAATAGAAAAAGCAATTCTAAGCAGGAAGTGTGAATCAGGAGGTATAGCAATACCAGATTTCAAACTGTACTACAGAGCAATAGTAGCAAAAACAGCATGGTATTGGTACCAAAACAGGCAGGTGGACCAATGGTACAGAATAGAGGACACAGAGACCAATCCACAAAATTACAACTTTCTTATATTTGATAAAGGGGCTAAAAGCATGCAATGGAGGAAGGATAGCATCTTCAACAAATGGTGCTGGGAAAACTGGAAATCCATATGCAACAAAATGAAACTGAATCCCTTTTTCTCACCATGCACAAAAGTTAACTCAAAATGGATCAAAGAGCTTGATATCAAATCAGAGACTCTGTGCCTGATAGAAGAAAAAGTTGGTCCTGATCTACATATTGTGGGATCGGGCTCCAAATTCCTTAATAGGACACCCATAGCACAAGAGTTAATAACTAGATTCAACAAATGGGACTTACTCAAACTAAAATGTTTTTTCTCAGCAAGAGAAACAATAAGAGAGGTAAATAGGGAGCCTACATCATGGGAACAAATTTTCACTCCTCACACTTCAGATAGAGCCCTAATATCCAGAGTATACAAAGAACTCAAAAAATTAAACAATAAGATAACAAATAACCCAATCAACAAATGGGCCAAAGATCTGAACAGACACTTCTCAGAGGAGGACATATAATCAATCAACAAGTACATGAAAAAATGCTCACCATCTCTAGCAGTCAGAGAAATGCAAATCAAACCCACCCTAAGATACCATCTCACTCCAGTAAGATTGGCAGCCATTATGAAGTCAAACAACAACAAGTGCCCGAGAGGATGTGGGGAAAAGGGTACTCTTGTACATTGCTGGTGGGACTGCAAATTGGTGCGGCCAATTTGGAAAGCAGTATGGATATTCCTGGTAAAGCTGGGAATGGAACCACCATTTGACCCAGCTATTGCCCTTCTCGGACTATTCCCTGAAGACCTTAAAAGAGCATACTACAGGGATACTGCCACAATGATGTTCATAGCGGCACAATTCACAATAGCTAGACTGTGGAACCAACCCAGATGCCCTTCAATAGATGAATGGATAAAAAAAAAAAATGTGGCATTTTTACACAATGGAGTATTACGCAGCACTAAAAAATGACAAAAATCATGGAATTTGCAGGGAAATGGATGGCATTAGACCAGATTATGCTAAGTGAAGTTAGCCAATCCCTAAAAAACAAATGCCAAATGTCTTCTTTGATATAATGAGAACAACTAAGAACAGAGCAGGGAGGAAGAGCAGGAGGAAAAGATCAACTTTAAACAGAGACATGAGGTTGAAGGAAAAGGGAGAAAAAAGGGAAATTGCATGGAAATGGAAGGAGACCCTCAATGATATACAAAATTACATATAAGAGAATTTGAGGGGGAAGGGAAAAAAACAAGAGAAAGAATTAAATTACAACAGATGGGGTAGAGAGAGAAGATGGGAGGGGAGGGGATGGGGGATAGTAGAGGATAGGAAAGGTAGCAGAATACAACAGTTACTAATAGGGCATTATGTAAAAATGTGGATGTGTAATTGATGTGATTCTGCAATCTGTATTTGGGGTAAAAATGGGAGTTCATAACCCACTTGAATCGAATGTATGATATATGATATGTCAAGAGTTTTGTAATGTTTTGAATAACCAATAAAAAAAATAAATGGAAGTCCAGAATTGACTCCTATAATTAGAGAATTCAAAAGACACTTAGAGCCACATATATTTTTGCTTGGGTTTTCCTACTTTGGATTATTATTTTTCTTTCAGAATCTTTAACTTAATTCATAGTTTTTTTCTATACATATCTGCAGTTTTATAGAAAATAATATGGTGATGTTTCCTTTCTAGAAATTAAGCTTTGTATATTAATTAGATGACTTAGATTTGAGCTTTTAGCTACACAGTGTTTACTTGGAATGTTTTTTTCCTTTTTAAAGTTTGGTAGTTTTATTTTTTAAAAGAAAACTTTTTTAAAAAACATTGCTAAGATGATGCCTTGAATTTTGCCTGGTATTTAATTTCTAAAATTCTGCTTTTTGTCATCATGAGACTATTTCAAGGGAGTAGGAGTTCAGTATGGTAGTGAATGTCCACTCTGATTTCTGCCTACCTCCAAAAAAAGCATCAACATGTTCCCAACTGATTCAGGGGAGCACATGTGGGGTTGTATCTACTTTTGTCTTCTCTGGCTCACCATTGGCCCTTTGCCCCTTTACTGATGATGTTTGTTTTGACTGGTTGTTTTTCAATGGTTCTGCTGGTGTTTTATGGGGGAAAAGGGAAATCAGAGATCTTAAAGACTAAAAGAAAGACTGAACTTGCAATGTATCTCTTTTGCTCCTCCAATTTTAACGTGCCAACTGAAGACAACAGAACTTCTGTCTCATGAGGAAGGCAGAATTCTCCAGCTCTTTTGCCTTTTGTTACTCGATGAGAGCACCAAGAAAAACCAGAGCAGTGAAACATCCATTGTTTTTTTTAATCTTTTCAGAGTGCTATTGATCTTTGTTGGGTTAAGAAATACAGTGTATTATTCCTTCATAGCCCTCCTCAATAGAACCTGTTGGTAACCTCCCATTATTTGACTAGCATTTAGAAAAGTTATTACTAATAGGTTTCAGTGATAAATAATATGGCCAGGAAAAAAATTTGATATGACACTTCAGCTGATGGTGGGATGATGTTGATACTTTTGTTGTGTGGAGACTGAGGAAGAGAAAGTGCTAGGAGTGATGAATACATATTTATGAGAATTGCCTTCCTTTGCAACTGGACAATTATATGCTTTTGTTATTTACCTTACTTCATATAAAGGAGACTTTTACATATGTAAACACGGTACAACATATTTTTATGAAACATTTGTACACCTAGTTGGTGCATGACACTTTATGGGTTAGAGGCTATGTTGAGGAATAAGGCAAAAAAAACTTGAAATAGCACTGAATTCATAGATTAATAAAAGCATACGTGTGGCTTACGGATAAATTCTTTTCTCTGAAAGTGTTTCTTAAAACCAGATGTGAGTACAAAGAAGGTATTCAGAACAATACATAAAATGGCTGCGCTTGGTGGAATTGATAGGATTCACAATACATGAAACACTGATTTATCATTGCATTTGGTCCTAAAACATATCTATGTAGATCAACAGAGGCACAGTAAGAAAGATAGCTAGTATAAAAAACCAAAGCAAAGGGGTTAATTGGCCTTACTGGATTCAGTTTGCCACTCTGGTGGCACTTTCTGTTGTCTGTGTAAAAGAGTTGCAAAGTAATTTTCCACTAAGCAGGCCACTCTGTTATTTATACAGTTGAAACACCAGGAGGGGATGGATCAGTTTTCTGCCCACATCATGCTTTCTTATCTAGCTGTTTCTACACACCTCCCTAATTGTAACCTCTCCTAAGTCCTTATGATTTTTTTTATTTAAGTTTCTTATTCATGGAGTCATGTGTATGGATATTACACCTGGTTCCATTGAACTGCACTTAATTCTTTCTCACCTCTGTGCTTGTTTTACCAAGTCACACCTCAAAACTTACTGAAACTCTTTGAAATTTTTGTCAATTAACATTTTAAAAATCTTTAAAAATTAAACCATTGCACATGTCGCTACAGTGCTCTTTATCTGCTAGTACACCCACACAACTAAGATGTTAATATATTAAAATATATACTTCCAAACTATTTTCATATCTATCTATCTATCCATCTATATATTTACAAACATAACATGCTCTTCTGAAAGTATCATTCTGCTTTTGTATATCTACATTGTGTTTTCAGAAGCATGCCTGTTACACAGAGATGTATCCATGTTACCTAGATTGAGTTCAAACTGGTAATTTCATTGTAATTCACATTATAGTTTTCTACCTACTAATGGACATTTAAGCTACATTCAGCCACCCCCTGCCCCCATTAAGCAATACTACAATGAAGAGACATATATATTATGTTATGAACATATTGGTAATTTTTCAGGGCAGTGTTTTCCAAACATCAGTTAATAAAATCAATTTAGTAGTTTGCAATCTACATTTAAAAGAGAAAAGAATGCAGAAAACATGTCAGAGTAAATGGTATTTATTTTTTCATGAATACATATTATTGAGTTCTGAGTGGTGAATATTCATTATATCTGCTATGGTAGGACTCAGCCAAAAAGTTTATGGTGTGTAATATAAACTATATTTTATACTGTCCATCTTAGTCTGCTCCAGGTTATGTGTCCAGAAGTGGATTATTCTGGATCATGGGCTACATCATATTTTGTAGCAATGCTAATTCATATTCCCCACATGCTAATCACTAAAATTCTAGTCAGAATTTTACATGTTGTATATTGTGGAGGATGAAAAGTTCTGTACTATTTTAATTTTAACTAGTGATGTTAAATATAACCTCTTTATAATGGAAGAGCATGAAAACCTATCCCGTTGAAAGATTACCGTTCTCGAAAATCATATGGATGCTAGAGAAACTTTCATCTCCAGACTCTTTTCTAACATTTTCTTTTTTTAAGTAAAAATCACAAAACCATGTGGTCTTGGTAATTACTAAAGACAGTTGTATTAATGATTTCACATTCTACTACTTTACAAGCTGTAAACACAAACATTTTACCCAATATCAATACTTTCAGGTCCACAGCATAATTGAGGAATGATCCCTCAATATATGAAACTATTTTGTTTCAGTCAAATTCTATTTTTCCCGTGTCCTCTAATGTGGAAGAACAGTAGAATATATTTCAGGCCATTGTTAAGGCCACTATAGAATGAAAGAATACCCTAATGAATAGAACATTTAGAAATAATTTAGTTCTAATTGTTGTTGGTTAGCCATGTTTGTCTTGTATTTCTTTGATAATGGAGATATACTCATTTCCTCTTTCAGTTATTGTTAATGGTTATTTAAACTTATATACCTATTAGTTATTTTTATTGGTGCTATATGTGTCCTTATAAGTCATGAAGGAAAGAGTAATCGTTAATTATGACAGCTCAAATGTTGAAAGAAAGATTGTTCTTTTGTTGTGGGAATTTTGATTTTTACACTACCAGGCAGCCATATATCATTTAGAAAATATGTCTATAAGTACATATTATACATACTAATTTCATTTTTGAACTCCATATTCCCTTAAGGCTTATTCTAGAAATTGTCAATTTTTAATATTGTTTTGTTTTACTTAACTGTCATTTACAAAGTTGTAAACAGAGTTGGAAGGTGATTCAATAAGTGGTGTCTTATTTAGAATGGCCTTTAACCTTTTTCTTTTGAAGCAAAAACTTGTTTGAGGACTGTATCATGGTATTAAGGTACTTCAGTTCAGATTTCAACTTGAAATTACCTTCTTTCTTCCCCTTCTCGGACTATACCCAAAAGACCTAAGAAGAGCATATGACAGGGACACAGCCACATCAATGTCTTTAGCAGCACAATTCACAATAGCTAGACTGTGGAACCAACCTAGATGCCCTTCAATAGATGAATGGATTAAAAAAGTGGCATTTATACACAATGGAATATTACTCAGCACTAAAAAATAATAAAATCATGGCATTTGCAGGCAAATGGATTTGCATTAGAGCAGATTATGCTAAGTGAAGTTAGCCAATCCCTAAAAAACAAATGCCGAATGTCTTCTCTGATATAAGGGGGGTGACTCAAAATGAGATAGGGAAGAAGAGCATGAGAAGAAGACTACCACTAAATAGGGAAGAGAGGTGGGAGGGGAAAAGAGGGAGAAGGGGAATTGCACAGAAGATGGGAGGAGAACCTCATTGTTATACAGAATACATATATGATTTTGTAATGAAAAAAAGGAAAAAAAAGTGTGTCACATTAGATTGGATAGAGAGAAAGGATGGGAGAGGAGGGGAGGAGTAGGGAGGATAGGAAGGGCAGCAGAATAGAATAGACAATATGATTGATGTATGTACATTCCATGTATGTATTATATATCAAAATACATTCTACTGTCATGTATGACTAAAAATAAATAAAGAGGTGACAAGCAACTTGAAGGTTGAAGCAGGAACTGCTTTATTGCGAGTGAACTCAGCAGGAACTGAGAACTCAAAGTAGCGGGCACCCAAGGTAGCAGGAGCCGCTTCTCTGTGGGACAACAGAGGTACATATACCCAACTAATTACACACAGTTTAACTTAATTAACATCATCTAGATACAGCAGTCTATTTCTATTTTTGTCTTAAGGTAGGAATTCTGGCAATGATGGCAAAAGAAAATTATGTAGCATTCCAGCAGGCACTAAAAAAAATAATTATCTGAACAATTTACATTATCCTGAAACAAATTATTAAATATAATGAAAAGGAAAGGTGAAAGTAAATAAACAGATCTGTTAACCTCCTTTTTTGTTCACTTTTTAAAACAATACGCAATTTAACTTAAACTGTTTAAATCACGTGAAAATAAGATATTTGGATCCATATTTTCATGAGTGCTCCTGATATATGGACATATGCACATACAGACATACAACACATAACACAAGTGCGCACACATAACACAATAGTAATAAAGGCCTTGTAGCTTTTTCACAGGTGAAATGTCCATTGCAATGTTTAAAATCTCCACAGTTGATTAAAAAAAAAATAAAACTGATCCAAAAAACATTAACCCAGGTCTGTATGAGCTCAAAAAATAAAATAGAAAAATTCTTCTTGTAACTTGCATATGGGTTTGAAGGTATTCCCACAAGGAAGCCTCAAGGTCTTTTACATTTAAAATAAGCCTTAATGGTGCTCATTAGCCTCCAGGTGTAGAAAAACCATTATCACAGACGTAAGAATGGTTAAACTGGAGATCTGGATACCAGCTGTTATGGATTTCAGCCAAATCATCTTCTTTTTGGTCTGTAGAAATTGCTTTAGTTAGTCTCTCTGGAATCCAAATCGGCTACTGTTCTCCCTGTGGAAACATACAAACAGACCCCCGACTCCAGACAATCACTGGGTCAGGACCTTTCCGTTGTCCAGTTAGAATATCCTGCCAAAGTACCTTTGGCTTATGTACATTTTTTGGACACATATGCCTTCCCACAGCACTAAGTCCTGATGAATCCAAATTTAAAAAGTTTAACGTAAAAAGGATTATGTTAAGTTTACCTTTGGGGGATTTACATCCCTTCCCAATTCCCTCTTTTTGTTTTAGTACATTTTAATAGTTTTATGTGCTCTTTCAACTATGCCTTGTTGCTGTGGATTATATGGGATTCCTGTTATGTGAGTAATACCAAATGATGAGCAAAACTGCTTTACACAAGTAGAAGTATAGCCAAGGACATTATCTGTTTTTAACTGTTTTGGAATGCCAAGAGTGGCAAAATTTTGTAAACAATGAGATATAATATCTTTTTTCTCTGGTATGAAGGGAGCCCATTAAATATCCGGAAGAAGTATCAACTGTAACATGCAAATATTTTAATTTTCACAAATTCTGGCAAATGTGTGACATCCATCTGCCAGATATGATTAGATATTAATCCTCTAGGATTAATTCCAAGATTAACTTGTGGTAAAAAGGTCACACAATTTTGACATTGTTTTATTATATGTCTAGCCTGTTCTTTAGTTATTCTAAAATGCCTTTGCAAGGTATTAGCATTGACATGAAACGATTTGGAAAATTTGAAGCTTCTTCTAGTATAGAAAAAAATGTGTATGTCATGTGTGGTTTTATCTGCTAAATCATTTATGAAACTAAGGACTCCAGGCAATCCTGTATGTGCCTGATATGTCCTATAAAGAATGGATCTTTTCTGTCCCAGATTAAACTTTGTAAAGCAGAAAACAAAGAGAAAAGAGTAGAGGAAGGGGAAATCCTACCAACATCTTCAAGGGAATTTATAGCATTAACTATATACACACTGTCAGAAAATAAATTAAATACGGAATCTTTAAACATCAAAAAAAACTCTTAATACTGCATTAAGCTCTACCTTTTGAGCTGATTGTTCAGGTAATAAAAATGTAAAAGCTTGATCAGGGGTAATTACTGCTGCTGTACCATTATTTGACCCATCAGTGAATATATTTGAAGCATTCATGATAGGTGTTTTTCTTGTCATTTTTGGAAAAACTACAGGATTCGAGGACCAAAAAGAACAAAGGATTGGATGGTAGGTGATTATCAAATGAACAAGTAGATTTGCACATGATTATTGCCCAAGTATTTAACTCATTAGCTAACTCGTTAATTTGATCCATAGTATATGGAGTGATAATTTTGTTAGGAGAAATTCCAAACACTCCCTTTGCTGCTTTTATTCCTTTGAGTATTAATTGTCCTACAACCTCAGGATACCTAGTAAGAATAGTGTTAGGTGAATAAGATAACTGTATCCATAATAATGAATCTTCTTGCCAAAATACTCCTGTAGGAATATTTTTTGTTGGTAGTACAATAAATAATAAAGGCAAACTTATATCAATTCTATCCAAATTCATATTTTCCATATATGTTTCAATGAGTTTTAATGTCTTTCTTGCTTCAGCTGTTATGGATTTCAGCCATAACATAACGCTTCAGGCGTTAACATGCGGGGTGAATTTGGATCTGATGGACCTTTTAGGATATTAAATAAAAGTCCCAACTCTCCTGTTGTTATGCCTAGATAAGTCCTTATCCAATTTATATCTCCTAACAACTTTTGAAAGTCCTTAAGTGTTTTAAGTTGATCTACTCGTATTTGAATTTTTGGTGGACGGATCATGGTTGAGGATAATAGAACTCCTAAATAATTAATCGGAAAATTCAATTGTATTTTACCTATTGCTATCTCTAGATTATAATTTTTTAATAAGTTTGTAAGTGTGGCATAACATTCTAGCAATGTGTTTTTATCTTTGTGTGCTAATAATACATCGTCCATATAGTGAAATATTTGTAGTTCAGGATTTTGATTTCTAAGTGGCTGGATTGCTCTGTTAACATAAACTTGACACATAGTTGGGCTGTTAGCCATCCTTTGAGGGAGTACTTTCCATTCATATCTCTGATCAGGACCTTCATGATTCAGTGCAGGGTTAGTAAATGCAAAACGTGGACTATCCTCAGGATGAATTGGAATGGAAAAAAACAATCTTTAATATTTATAACCAAAACATGCTAGGTTTTTGGCAAAGAAGATAATTGAGGAATCCCCGATTGAGCAGGTCCCATGATAACCATCTCGTTATTAATAGCTCTTAAATCTTGCAATAATTTCCATTTACCAGATTTCTTTTTGATGAAAAATATGAGTTTTATGGGGAGATACAGAGGGTTGTATATGTCCCTCTGCTAATTGTTGTTTGACCAGGTCATGGGCTGCTTGTATCTTTTCTTTAGTCAGGGGCCACTGAGGAACCCATACAGATCTTTCTGATTTCCAACTAATTTTTATTGTCTCAGTGACCCCTCCTGAAAACCTAATCCATGTCTACCTGTTTTTTGATCTATTTGTGTTGGTGCCACTATACCTTGTCCTTGTTCTCCTAATCCTTTTCCTTTCCTAAAACCTTGTCTAGCCATAATAGTGGGTGCATTTGAATTGATGTTATTTGTTAATGTTAGGCCTAATTGATCTAGAACATCTCATCCCCATAAATTTATAGGAAGATGATCCAATACATATGGCTGTATAGTTCCTTCACAACCTTCAGGATCCTTCCAATCTAATACTATTGCACTTCTAATTTTTTTAAGGAGAGAGAGAATTTTAATATTTATTTTTTAGTTATTGGTGGACACAACATCTTTGTATGTGGTGCTGAGGATCAAACCCGGGCCGCACACATGCCAGGCGAGCACGCTACCACTTGAGCCACATCCCCAGCCCCACCATCGCACTTCTATGGGGATTAGTCACCATTCCTAGGCCTGGAAGCATTTGAGTGGCTTGTTGTAATGGCCAATGTTTTGGCCATTCCTGGCAGGAGATAATGCTAAGGTCTGCACCTGTATCCAGTAGCCCATTAAATTCATGTCCTTGAATATTTAATTTTAGCATGGGCTGAGAATCTAAATTTAAAGAAAGCATAGCCCAATCTATACCTGTGGAGCCTAATCCCCTGGAACCTCTTTCTACAGTACAACTGGAAAATTTATCATGTAGGCTGGGTATTTTTAATAACTGTGTGATTCTATCTCCTCGTGAAATTACTGATATACCTTTTGGAGAACTGGCTATAATTTTTATTTCACCTTCATAATCAGGATCAATTACCCCAGGACTTATCATAAGTCCCTTTATAGTAGAAGAACTTCATCCCAACAATAAGCCTACTGTTCCTTGGGGAAGGGGTCCTTTTACCCCTATGGGAATGATTTGAACTCCCATCTCTGGAGTTAGTACTGCTCTGGCAGAGGCGCAGATGTCCAACCCTGCACTCCCTCTGGTTTGTCTAATGAGGGATCTAATGGATAATGTGTCCTGTGCACTACACTGATGATGTTGCTGGGTTCCTCCAATGCCCCATATATTTGTGGTCGTGGGCCCCAGAGAATTGGGCCCCCCTGTCCGTTTTTTGGCAATGGAGTCCAATGTTTTCCTCCACAATATCATGGGTAAACACCTGATCCTTGTCTGTTTCTTGACAATGAAGTACCCTCTACTGTAGTCTGAGAACAGCATTCATAAGCCCAATGTCTCCCTCTATGACATCATGGGAAAATACCCAATATTCTACTCTTTTGATACCCAGTTTTGTTAAACCCTCCTCCTATGGGGCAACTCCTTCTAAAATGTCCTGTTTGTCCACAATTGTAGCATGTTTTGGGCCTCGCACCTAATGCCTGTTGTACTGCAGCTGCCAAGACTTGCCCCTGTTCATTAATGTCTCTACATAATTTAATATATGTGTTCAAATCTCTATGTTTCTGTGGTCTAATGGCCTCCCTTCACCATTTATTGGCTTGTTCATAGGCCAGCTGTTTCCTAATGGCATCGCTTATTCTGCATCCCCAAAGACTCTGGTAGCTGTTTGTATAAGCCTATCTACAAATTCAGTGTAAGGTTCATTAGTTCCTTGTATTACCTTAGATAATTGACCTTGCAAATATCCATGCCTTTGTAAAGTTTTCCATGCCTTAACCACAGCTGAAGTGATTTGTGAATATATGGCAGGATCGTATTGAATTTGTTGTTGCTGACCCTCATAAGGTCCCTCTCCTAGCAACATCTCTTGATTTCTCTGAGGATAACTGGCTGCTGCATTTCGCCTAGCTGTCTCCATACAAAATTCTTGATTGGCAACCTTCCACATCAAAAATTGTCCTCCATTTAGCACAACTCTGCACATACTAGCCCAATCTTCTGGCATCATGTTCAAGTTGGTAATAGGTTCGACCATACTTACAGTGAAAGGCACTTGAGGACCATAAGTTGTTACAGCCTCTTTCAGCTGCTTCACAGTTTTGAAATCTAAAGCATGGTGAATTCGCTGCCCTCCTGCCTCCTCAAATACAGGGCATGCCAATCTTCAAGGTCCTGTCTCAGGATCCCATCTATCAACTATGGGGGTTGGGGCCACCCAGCATATGTTGTTTCCATAGGTGGAGCTGTTGGTTGGACACTCACACCCTCTGGTGATAGAAAGGGGTTAGTAGCAACCTCCTGTTGTAATTTTTCTCTTGATAGCCCTTCCTTCTCTAAATTTTCTTCCTCTGTCTGACTAACTCAAGAGATTTCCTCTCTTACTTGATCTAAAATATCTTCTCCTTGACTAAGCAAATAAGATTGTATCAATATCCATAATGGTAATGTGCCAACTGGCAGAGTTCCTGGGCTTTCCTTTTTTATCTTTTTTATATCTTCTCTATGATGGTTCCAATGTGATATATCCAACAACCCCTCTTTAATGAACTATGGGCTACATTTTTGTATCATCTTAACGTATGCCCTAACTGCCTCCTTCCTTTAGCAATTTACTTAATGCCCTTTCGGTTTGGTTCTTACTGATTTTTAATCCCATATTTCTGTGACAAAGATACAGCTCACTAAGATAATGCAAAACAAATCCGAGACAAAATGGAACAAAAATTCGTTATATCAATTTTTCTATCTTGATATATGCATTGGTTGTCTATCTCTATCTCTTCCTCAGGAGTGAACAACATTTCTCCCATTCTATTTATTTCTAGGGACAGGCAGCTTGAAACAAAAATGAAACAAAATGAAAGAAGAATCTTGAAATGGTCACCCATCCTCTCGCCCTGTCCTCAGGGGCAAGCTGTTTACCTTATCACTTACCCTCAGGCATTCCCCATACGGGCCACCATTCCCACACAAATCCTGCTTCTAACAGATTAAAAACTTCTCCACCAAAGTGAAAGAACAGCAGAAAATCCAATAGCTGTACACATCACCAACTCCCTAAGAACGCCATAAGGAATAGGGCCTGGCTTCATGTCTTTGGACAATGCTGCCACAACCCTAGGTACTTCTTTCAGGACCACTTACTAGTATGGCTGAGAGGAAGCCCTTGGCCCCTCCATCATGCCAAGACTGCTTTGGCTCTTGCCACCACAAGCACGGCCTGCCCAGGCAGGCCAACACAGGCTGTGGACACTCAGGTGTTTGGTCAGGAACTGAAACCTGCACCAGGGAATGAAGCAGACCACTGTGAACCCCTGAAAGGGGGTAGGGGTGTGGCGGGCCAAGCCACACTTAAGAGCTCCCAGCAGCCTTGCTGAACTCAACTGCCCATCAGGGGAGTCTTGGCTTCTTCCCTACCCAGTGCATCCTGATGTGCCACGGGTTCAGGTCCCTCCCTCTCCAGCCAGAGTCCTCTCCATGCCACCCACACCTTGGTTTGGTTTAGGCCAGGACCAGGCGGGACTTATTATGAAGATTCTACACAGTCATAATATCACTCAGTTGGATGTCACTCAAATTCTAAAGCTTTTGAAAGTGCTTAAAGAGATTTATGCCATATATTTGTATTTGTACCACTTGCCTTTTTGTTTTAGTGATTCAGTCCCTTTCCTGCCCTATTTCCTTCCTTCCTTGCTTCCTTCCTCCCTTCCTTCCTTTTTTTCTTTCTTCTTTTCTCTCTCACTCACTCCACCCCTCCCTCTTTGCCTCCCTCCCTTCCATCTCTCTCTCTCCCTTTTCTTTTCTTGCAGGATTGTGGGTTAAAGACCAAGGCCTTCTGCATGCTAGGCCAGCTCACTGCCACTGAGCTACACCCCCAGAGCTGCTCACACTTTCTATGCAAGTAATTTGAATCATTTCTAAAGGAAAACTCTCACATTAGTCTACTTTCAAAGTAATTTTCAAAGAGTTGCTAAATTCTTCAAAAGCTTTTACAGATGTTCTTTTCTTTTGACTTCTCATGGACTTGAAAACATCTAAGGAAGCTTGTCCTTATAAATATGTAGCAAAGAGAAAGATAGATATGATTCTCTGAAATGAGTTTACCTCCTGAAGGTGAATTCTGTTGTTGTTAAGATAAAGAGTTCATTGCTTGATGTACAAAAAAGACATCCAAACATATTTTTTCCTCCCTAGTTACACTTGAATTGTTGATGAGTCAGATGTGATGTTCGAAGGAGAAGATGCACAAGTAGTCACTGGTTTTCTAAATATCTCTACATGCATGACAAGTCAAAGGCATTAAGCCACCATGCATGATTAATCCTGTTGTTATTTACACTTACATGGCCAGAGCTGTATCAGTGTCTACAAGTTGAGTAGCTTGTTTTTCTCTACAGCAACTGTATCAGAATACTGGCTTTCAAGTCAACTTCCCTGAGCCTTTTCCTCATCTGAACACGCAAGTCAATAAGACTGTAGTCATAATAATAAGGATACTCACTGTAACAGAGGTGTTCTGACCATTAAATGGACAATAAGGCGACCCTGGTGTGCAAAGAATAGGACTCACTGAAGGCGTACTCCCTGTTGGTGCATGACACTTTTCTAGGTTTTATGGGCTATGTTGAGGTACCAGCCAAAACAACTTGAAATAGCACTCAATTCATAGTTTAATAAAGGACACATGTGGCTTAGGGAGAACTTCTTTCCTCTGAAAGTGTGTCTTAAAATAAGATGAGAGTAGAAAAGAAGGTATTGAGAACACTAACTAAAATGGCTGTGCTTTGTGGAATTGGCAGGATTCATCAATACATGGAACAATGATTTGTCATTGCATTTGGTCCTAACACGTATTAATGTAGAGCAACAGAGGGACAGTAAGAAAGATAGCTGGTATAAAACACCAAGGCAAAGGAGTTAATCTGCCTTACTGGGTTCACTTTGCCACTCTGGTGGCACTTTCTGTTGTCTGTGTAAACAAAGTTGCAAAGTACTTTCCCACTGAGCTGGCCACTCTGTTATTTATACAGTTGAAACACCAGGGAGGTAGGGATCGGTTTACCACCTGTGAGGCCTTTTCTTCCTCATTTTCTGTCCCCTGCATGCTTTGTTTACTCAGTGTTTCCTACAAAACTCCCTAATCCTGATCTTTCCTGAGTCCTTATGATTTTTTTAAGTGTCCTCTTTCCTCGTATTCAGGGAGTCATGTGTACAGATATTATACCTGGTTCTACTGAACTGCACTTAATTCTTTCTCACCTCTGTGCTTGTTTTACCAAGTCACACCTCAAAACTTACTGAAACACTTTGAATTTTTGTCAATTAACATTTTAAAAACTCTTTTAAAAATGAACCATTTCGCATGCAGCCACAGTCCTCTTAATCTGCTAGTACTCCCACACTACTGAGATTTTAATTCATTGAAATATATGTACTTGCAGACTGGATTCATATTTTTATATCAATGTATCTATCTCTCTATCTATCTGAATTTCTAATTACAAATGTAACATGTTATTCTGAAAGTATAGTTCTGGTTTTGGAGCTCTACATTGTGTTCTTCAGATGCAGGCTTATTACACAGAGATGAATCCATGTTACCTAGATTCAGTTCAAAATGATAACTGCACTATAATTCACATTATAGTTTTCTACCTACTAATGGACATTTCAGTTATATACAGTCCTCACCCCCCTCCCCCATTAAGCCAAACCACCGTGGAGAGATATCTAGATGCCGTTATGAACATATTGCTAATTTTTCATGGCAGTGTTTCCAAAACGAGTTAGTAAAATCAATTTAGTAGTTTTCAACCTGAAATTAGCTTTCCAGTTTACTGGTATAAGACCCGAACTATATCAGCAACTCTTCTCCAATAGTAGTTTGGGCAGAAGTATTTCTGGATAACAATAAGTGAGGGATCCTCACTCCATTTTATACAAACATGGCTGCGAACCCCCATCCACTCATTTAAAGCAACTGATGTTTTATGCTGTCAAATTAGGGTTATTTATATGTCTGATTTTACAACAGATGAGAATCTTGAGGGAAAACAGACCAATTAGATTTATTGAACATGTAGACTTTCTTTTTCAATGCCCAAATTTTTCTCATTTCAATTAATTGTGGGCTCAAGTATCAGGCAGATTCCTCACTGGCCTTCAAATATGATAAAGCTGCTTCTTATTTGTAAGAAGGAGGTTATACACCTGCATTTATTTTAAACTTTAATGTATATTTCAAACACACACACAATTAGAGCATATTTAACACTTGAATAAAGCTTTAGCATAATTAGGGTATTTTTAAATAAATGTTGTGTCTTGGTCTCTATTGTGAAAACATTGTTCAAAGTGTGGTTTCTGGATTGGTACAGGTTGGTGAATTTTCACTTGTTGGCAATGATATAGAAATGGAGAGTGAGAGTTTCAAAATTTTTATAGTAGTTTGGCAGTCAGTTTATAAGTATGGAATCTAAGAATAACAAATTGGGGAATTACATCTTTGTTTCTTCATTTAAAAGTCCTAATAATCCATGTGTATTTTACAAAACTCTCCTAGAAAACAAAAACCAAAGACAAGGTCAATCCCCACATCAGTGAACCATAGCAGAATGCAGTTCTGAATTTCATAAAAATGGTCATTAAATAAAAAATACAGGGTTTGGGGTTTTGGCTCAGCGGTAGAGCACTGGCTTTGCACTTGCAAGGCCCACAGTTGGATCATCAGCACCACATAGAAAAGAATGAATGAACGAACAAATGAAAGAATGAATGAATTAATTAATTAAAGGCATAAGGAGGAGGAGGAGGAGAAGGAGAAAAAGAAGGGGACGAGGAAGATGACATAAGGGAAAACAGGATCAGAGTGAGTTTAATTTTTGGTTTCCAATTCCAAAAAGTTCCCTGAGAACTGCATTTTTCTTTGTATTTGAGATCTCCTATTTCCATGACATGTTTAGTTGTGTTTTCTAGTTTACTTTTACTATGCTCTAGTTATTCTGTTTATGGAAAAACTAGTTGATATGCCAAACCAGTCTTTAAACCAATGAAAACCTTTCATTAAACATAAAGTTACTTTCTCATTTGCTACAATCATATTAAATACAATTTTTTTGTATAATGGGTCTGCCTTTGTTGCGAGTTTGAAATATACCCAACACTACATTACACGTACCTAGAACTCCCATTGTTGTTTATGTAATAGTGGCTTAATCAAATTAAATGCTATACTCTAGAATAAAATAAAATAGGAATAATTTACTCATAAGATTCATACTTAAACCATCTTTATTTACAAAACACTATC